>NW_026555338.1:18829724-19338853 GCF_029017545.1 Prosopis cineraria
GAACCTTAGATGTAAGCTCAATTCTTAACATTTAGCTCAATCAAGAAACTCTACTTGTACTCGAGAGGCAATCAACAATCTCTTTTAGAAATACTTTTGGAAACTCATTCTAATCTCAATTTCTTCAATCCCATTTTTATCTTCTGCTTGAATTGAGAAAAAGACCATGTAGGCTAGACAACTCTTCTTGATACATTTCTCTTGTACAACAAATAACAACTTGGGATGCCTAGGTGCCCTGACAAGAATTGTGTACACAAGAAGAGATATAACATTTCTCTAGTAGTCCAAGAGGGCATTATTCTTGGACAATCAATTCATACTAACAATTACATCTATATCTTTTTTTTTTGGCCAAGGACGTAATAAGAACATCTTTATCTTTCAAGGGCAAATAAATCAAATCAATAGCCATCTTGTAACAATCAAATTCAATTAGAGATCTTTATAGAAGCTCCCATTAGAGTAGACACACACACACATCAAATGTCAAGCCAAACATATGCAATTTTAGATGTTGAACCCAAGTAAAAGAGACAAAGAAATGCATGGCACCTTAATCAAACAAAGCACAAATATATTGGTCTTGTGATTTGATATTACCCCTAATCAAACTAGGCAATGTACTCACCTCCTCTTGGGTTATAGAAAACACTCCATTAGGAATAGTTGATGAAGTAGCCAGTGTGCTCTTCTCTCCCTTCTCACAGAATTTATTGATATGACTTATTTAATCATACTTGTAACAACCTAACACTTTTTGATGTGATAACTCCCATTTCAAGTACAAGCAAGGGTGTCAAACATAATTGAACCTTAATTGAATCCCTAATAGCCATTGCCACCACTTCTCTATTATTGGCTTCCTTGTCCTAAGCCTCTTTAGCTAAATCACCCTTTTGAAATGACCCACTTGAAAAGTTACTCTCCTTTTTCATAGAGCTCCCAAACTACTGAAGCTATAGCAACTCCTTTTATTTACTCCCCAGTAAGCCCCATATATGAGGAGAACCTACCCTAAGACTCTCTTTTTAGCTTAGTTTTAGTATCTTTGGCTTGTCTCAATGCAATCCAAATCTTGAGATATATCTTATCAAAATCCTTCACCTTGAAGGGTTCCAATTGTTGTTTGATCTTAGGCCTCTCCTTTTCCAACAACCTCTTAGCTAACCATTTAGTATCTTGGCTTATTTGGAAATATAGGGGTGTACTTGAGTAGCTCTAAGAATAAAGAAATGAACTTCTTTTTATCTAAATTTCCTTGTTTGAAGGCATAAAATTGTGCTTCTTTCTCTTGTATAAGGGTAGTAGGGCAATAATGCTAAAAAAATATTCTCAATTTGTCCAAAGTGTTCAAGGATCCATCAAATATCCCCACACTTTCCCAACATCTCTTCATTGCATCTTCTTACAAAATCTCAACAAGTAACACCTTTCTGGGGAGGTGTACTTACAACCCTATTAAAGATAGTTTCTAGATGGTTTGTCCATGCTTCCTTTCTAGATGGGCTCAAACTTCCTTAGAAGGTTGAGGGATCAAACTTGGTAAAGCTCTTCTGCAAGTTGGTAATAGAGGTACATTACATGTGAAAGATTATATATTGCCATGATTCTAAATGCAATCAATAATCAATTATAGATCCTTGAACTCAAGAATTTGATACCAAAATATGATGTTCTCCAAAGAACCTTGGATACTTAGCCAAGTATCATGGTAATAGAAAGTTAAATATAACAAGTATTAAAGTTATTTATAAAATAATAACCATAGTATAGGAAAGAAACAAACTAAAACCTTTAAAAAACTACTATAGTTAAAAGGATCAAATTTCCTATTTTCAAATATCAAAATAACCCTACCATGGTAGATAGACTTTATTTGCTTGAAAAAAGTTTAAAAATCATTCACAACCCTATTGTGGTATAAAAAATGAAAAACTTAATTATCACTATCATACTAGAAAGACATAAATTAATATAGTTGACAAAATATCATAGAAACCATTGTAGAAAGAAAAATATCAAATTTAAGGTCTATCATTGTTAAATAGACAAAAATGATAAAAAAAATTATCCAAACAATACATATGGGCTCGGGCACAATCGAGACCCACAAACAAAATAATCATCAAGCCCCATCATTCACATTACAAACACAATTGATACTAAACATTCATAATAAATTGATTCATAATCCCCTGTCCATGTTAAATTGCAAATTCACAAAATTATCTAAACAAATCCTAGGGGCCTCTCGCTATATCTAATAGCATTGATCCCAAATTGTAGGATTTAATCTAGTCACACGATCAAACATAAATCACAACAATTTACAATTTGCAAATCCAAACAAAAGTATTAGTGTGTAATGAGCCCTAAGTGGCAATGTAAAATTCTTAATTACAAGCATAAGTAGATAAAGCAATTACAATAATAAAATATTCTCTATGCATCAAGAGCCTATCTTGACACACTTGTTAGATCATGTGTTTTGATGATTACAAAATCAAAAGAAGAGGTATTTGTTATGTGTGTAAATAAAAAGAATTATGTATGAAGACAATACCTCAAGAGCATAAAGAATTAAGAGAAGATGAAGAAGTTTAGAATAAGTTATTTAAATTCTCTTAAATTCAATGTGAAAATTTAGAGAGCTTAATCACCTTTCATAATCATTAAATGAATGCATCATATGTCTCATTTATATGTATTAAGACTCATCTAAGTATATTAAAGCTTGCAAACAATGTCTTTCTTGTGTGTTGATTTCCATAGAAGCTGTTTGCATAGTGAGAGGCAGAATCACGTTGATTCTACAGGTTACTCATGAGTTTTTGCATATTAGGTATACTGGTTGTTAGATCACGAGTGTGAAGAAGTGATTCATGCGTGATTAAGTACTTGTGTTGTATAATGCTTAAGCTTTAGTTTTGCATGCAAAACCATACGTGAAAGGCTTTACTATCCACACAAGTTTTAGCATCTATGCTTCATTGTGTTGTGTCAAAGTACAAAACCACGGGTGAGACTGATGGTAGCCACGCGTGATTTGTCACTTGTTATATAATCACAATTTGTTTTGTTAAGTCTTAAGTCTCCCAAGCCAAGCTAAAATTGTTCACTTGTATGATCATTGATTCACAAATATATATCTCTTGATCATGCAAAATCTTACTTGAGTTATGTGAAGTTCTATGCATGAAAATGTACCAAACAAGTTTGTGCTTTAGTTCTTGTAATTTCACACGTGATAGCTTTCTAGTTCTACATAAGTTTTAATAATATAAAATGGCTTTGGCAATTTCACACGTGAGCGAATAAATTATCATTTGTGCATTTAAAAAGCTTTCTGTGTTTTTACATCTTTCATTCATTCATTATTCTTGAAAAGAATTGTAAAAAGCTCTCATAAGTTTATAATTTTTAAATTATATTCTCATTTACTCTTTAAGAGAGTTTTCTACAAAAGCTTATCTTATTTTCTCAAAAATCTTGGAAAGAAATTTTTCAAGTGTTTATAACAACTTGATAGATTGTAGCGAAGTTTGTTAAGTGAATTGAGACAAATTTAGTTTTGAAAGTTGTACTGTGGTGGCAAATACCCATAAAAGCTTGTGATCTTAGTTTAAAATCTCAAGTGTGATCTTGTGATTGGACATGGGCCAAGTTTAGGGCTAAACTAGTATAAATCTCGTGTGTCTTATCTTCTTCCTTCACTCTTTAGTTCTTCACTCTTTTCAAATTTTCAAAAGTTTTTAAGTGTCACTCAATTCACCTCCCTTTTTGGGTGCCAGCTATCCTAACAATACTAGCTCTAGAGCCTTGCCCTAAATTTTTTTTTACTGGAGAAGAAAAGATTTATTAAAACAAAGATGACAAAACAAAAAAGTAAGGGGAAAAATAAAACCTACAATAGAAAAGTCCAAGGAACATAAACAATCTAAAAAATCCCCAACCTTAATCAGTAGACAAAAAGGGGAAATTTAGAGTTATTGCTGCCAACAAACATACATATGCTGCCTTTTCATCAGAGTCCACAACAAGAAAAACAACATCAAGCTTTATTCCACTGAGTGGGGTTAGCTACATGGATTGTATGATACCATTGTGCTTATTATTTACAAAATTTTAGAAATGTTATTAACTATGAGATCTCAGCAATAACTATCATAAGTGTTCTCTTTAGCCTTTCTCTACCCTTCTTCACCAAAATCCATAAGATAGAAACAAGTTAATGGCAACACAGCCATTATAAGGAGTAGAGCGACCCCTGTGATTGGTAAATATGCAACCAAAACAGTTGTAAAAGTGGAGTTATGAGAGGAGCTCATAGCAAAAGAAAAACTGATAGAAACTAGCCAGCCAAACAAAATGGGAGGATAAAGAAGACATATTGGCAATTGAGAACAAACCAGCCACAAATGATGGACCATAAGAAAGCATTAGATTCACCATCACCACACAAAGCTTGTAAAAACCATTAAAGAGTATATCAAAATAAATTGAGATAACCAATGCTAACTTTCCCCCATAATCATGAAGCAAGGTGCCAAAATACATATCAAATCAATCACCTATCAAAACCATCGTCGAGGAAAGTGATGACTCCAAATATTTTCATGTGCTTTTAGGAAATTTTAAGTTCAATTTGAAGTCATCTAAATAATTTTTAAAGAAAATGAGACTAATATTTGAGAAAAATGAAAGAAAAGTTCTTTTGAATATGAGAAGGAAGAATTGGTAGTACCTTGTTAAAATGAATGGATTACTTAAGCAAAACTTTTATTTTGATGTTATATTGTGTGTAGGGTAATCCAAATTAAGAGTCAAAGTGTTATATATAAATAAAAATTGAAGATTAAAAAAGGCAAGATTTATGCTACAGCACATTGGAATTATGCCATAGCATAATTCATTGACAGTGGTAGTGACAATGGGATTTATGTTGTAGCATAAGCGTCAATTACTAAAATGCACAGCTTCATGAAAAATTGATATTTTTATGGTTCTGAACATTTTTGCTTGACATTTTTCATCTTTGCTCATCTCTAGTAGCTCCAAACTGACTCGAGAAGAGGAAAAACATCGGATGAGGTGGGGAAGCTTGGGTTTCATGGGAGATTAGTTATTTTCATCCAAAATCACTCTAATTAAGCTTTTCTTCTACTTTTTATCTTCATTTTGATGCATTCTCTGTTTAGTTCTGCAATTTCTAGATTTATGTGTGGTTGAATCATTTAAACCTGGAGGAACGCTTAATGTTGATTTTGGTAACTAAATCTTATGCCTTAATGTCTATTTGATGCTTGGCCAACATTAAATGTGATTTTGGGTATTGAAATTTTTCCTTCACAGAGAAGAATCTCATATTGACCAATGGATTGAGTAATATAGGATTAGATTTTATCTAATTTGTAATTAGGATAGACATATAACTAATTGCCCCATATAATTATTGTAGAGTGTTCTTAGTTTGAGTTACCTTTTGGATAATTGCATTATAAATAACACAATTAACTTAAAAGAGGGTTCTTAGTGGATTGAAAGACCCTAATAGCTATCAAAACTCTCGATTAATAAAGTTGGCTTTGAAATTAATTACTTAGATTAAAATGGAGTCTAAGAAGTCAATAGGGGATTAGTAACTATAGGTTACTTTTTACTCAAGTAGATGTTGGATTTAAGCATTTTGTTGAATCTTTATTAAATTCAATTTTAATTTTTGTTAATTAATCAATTCCAATTGGTTTTACTTAATGTAAACAAAAGTGAGAACTTTATTGCTTAATTACTATTTAACTTAATTCCTCATGAGATTGACCTTGACGTACTAGTTTATTACTTATCAACCCGTACATTTGCAATTATACATTTTTGTGTGCATCAGAAAGACTAGAGCAAGAAAACCTCTCAGATTTGATTATTTCTATTTTGACAAATGAACCCTCCATTAGAGAATTCAATAAAAAAGACAACAAGGAAACAAAAGAGAAAACTAATGAAAGGCAACCCATGAACAACTCCTATTTGAAGATGATACCAAGTCCTACCACCAGAGGGAGACACTAAAGAGGGAGACACCATGAGCAAATCTATTGCAAAAAATGTTAAATTATCGAGTGAGACAGAATCCTGGTAACCAAAACTGTTAATTTAAAAAGCATATAAGCATGGATCGCAAGACAGTGAAGTGGTTAGTAAACAAATATAATTGATATAAAAAACCATTTACAAAGCATAATCTGAACACAACAATAACATACCCCAAATTATTGAACTTATATCCATCTATGCCTATTGGAAAAACATAATTAATATCCCATTAAATGTCTTATATTAATGACTAAAGAATTCTTCTAGAAGGCATCTTTTATATATATATATATACATACAAGGCCATAGATAGACGGTGCAAAGGGTGGCTTAGGTCAAATCAAGACCCATGAGTCGACGACACCCTGGAGGTGGAACGTCATAAATTAAAGTGTCTGTATTTTTTTTCATAGCTTGTCGAACAAGTCAATCCGCACATTTGTTACATTCTCTAAATACATGGTTGAAAGCATCTAAAAGTAGGCATTGGAGGGAGTTCATTTTTAGACCAGCGAGAGGCAGCGACACTTCACGCTTGTAGAACCCTAAAATGTTGAACAAACCTAACCATCAATTCATATACAAGAATAATGGCCACCTATTGCAAATTCCGATGCATGATGGGGATGAACATGGTTGAATAGAAAGTGAGCTGACATGACGAAGAGAGACGTATGTTTAGAGGAGGAAAATGAGATATCACACACCATACTCTTTCTTCTATATGTCTATATTTTTTTTTTTAATATTATAGACAATTTTATCATTTGACTTTTTCATTTATTTCTCTCTTTGACCATGATCCCATAAAATGTTTAATTAAAATCTTGGTCCTTTTGTCCAAATGTTTATTTAATTTTATATAAGGTTTTATTTTGATCATTTAATCTTATAAATTATTTTTTTCAATCCTTTAACCCTAACCTTATTAGTTTTAGCCACTAGAAATTCCTACATTGAACTTTTAAATATTAACAAAAATATTTTCAAATATTGACATACTTAGTAATTAATTTTTTAAAGGGTTAAAGGGCAAAAATATTCTAAAACTTTTTTTTAGGGGTGCCTGACATCCTATTGGCTTTTTTAGAGTTTTTTCCCCCTGAAATTTGCAAAAGAGAGCATTTTTGCCTTACCATTAAATATTTTAAACATTGATCGTTAAACTAAAGTTTGACTAGGACATTTTACTATTTGTTTTTCTCCTACATTTTTGCATTTTTTAATCTTTATTTTCATTCATTGGAGGAAGAAAATTAAAGAATTGATTGGAAAATGAAATCAAAGATTGAACATAGAAGGAAGAAGGAAAAAATATAAAAAAAAAATCCTTGGTCAAATTTCAATTTAGCAATCAACGTTTTCAATATTTAACAGTAGGAGAAAAATATTCTCTTTTTGAGACATTGAGGAAAAAATGTTCAAAAAGAGTTTAGGATATTAGGCATCTTTGGATAAAAAGTTCTAGAGCATTTTTTTCCTTGTAACCCTTTTTTAAAATAACAATGATTTGGCAACCAAAAAAAAATTATCATTTTTGAAACTAACAGTAATAGTTATGGGATTAAAAGGATATTTTATAAAAATAAAGAATTAAATTAAAATTTTATATAAAGTTAGAAGATCAAAGGTATACTTTAGTTCATTTCAATAGATGATTTATATTATGGACTAACCTAACTTTCTTAAATAATTTAATAATTTCATTTAAATAGCTGTCCCAGATTTCATCCTAGAGGGAGTGATTTAATAACCTAATTTGTTAGGCCAAAACAAATTAACGTAACTTCTTTTTGACCAACAAATTAACATAACTCTTCAAAACACTTTTTCTCCTCACTCGTATTATATTCACCCGCAAACACACATCCAATCTTTATAATATCATGCTTCATCACCGCATAATTAATTGTGGTGATGAAATATAATTATCAAAAAAGTTGAAATACGCATGTATATTATTAATGTTTGTATAAGAAACACATTTTATAGAAGCCAGGAAATATAAAATGAAAAGAAAAATAGAACACATAAGTGGGTATAACAGCCCATCTTAATCTAAAATTTTAAAACGATGCATTTTATGGATCGTTTTTAATGATATATCTTTTCTCCAATTCAACGTTATTCGATATCAGTCTTTTCTTATATTAAGCCAAGTCAATTCACACTTGTTATCCTAACAATCTTCTCTTCAAGTGTGAGTCTACTATTGACCATAAACATGCTCTCCCTATTTGTCCACACTTTGAAGACACCAACTTGCTGCAAATATATAGCTCAGCCCAATAATAACACTTGTAGGCTTCCAAAGTTTTTTCTATTGTCTTCACACTAGGTCTAGGTCCCTTTTTAGAACCAAGCACTAATACCAATTATTGGGCTCAGGGAGCATCTGGAAAGGGGGATAATGTACAGTTGGGCCACCCAATGATTTCAAAAAGATAGATATAGATGAGTATGACACTACATTTTAGTTTAAAACATTAAGTTATTTGTATGAGTCTTTCTCTACTTATATATTTCTTTTTCAATCCAATTCCATCTAATTTTAGACTTTTTCTCATACTAAATCAAGTCAACTCACACTTGACATTTCAAGAAATTTCTCATATTTAAAGAGCAAGGACTTATTCAAAATATTATCTAAATTATGGGGATTGATAGCAGAATATCCAAATTTTATAATTATTGATTTTAGACCCGTAATTACCCGTTGAGTTCAACAATATTCAAAAGCACATCATTGAATTTTGAGATCATCCAATATTAAAGAACATTTCAATAAAATTTAAGTGATTTAAATAAAAAGTGTACTAAATGTTTATTTTTTAGGGAAAATTACATATAGGTCTCATATAAAAGACTTATTTACAAATAAATAGTATGAAATTTAAAAATTATAGCTAAGTCTCTAAGACCTAAGTGTAATTTATGATTGAAGTGAAAAAAAAAAACAACTGTTCTTGTTAAAACACATCAAATTATATCCAAAAAAAGATGAATTTGTAGTTATAAACACCAAATATGACTTGTGAAATAAAATTTTTTACTTATAAATTGTGAAATTGTAATTATAAATAATGATAAATATGACTTCAGTCTTTTATTTATAAAACAAAATATGATTTGTGAAATAAGAATTTATAGTTGTAAATTGTGAAGTTGTAGATGCAAGTAAAAGGTAAATATGCCTGTAGCTTTTTTAGTAAGTAGGGGCATAAAAGTCTTTTTACTTAAAATTTCAGTTATACTTAAATCTCAAGAGATTTGGTTATATTTTTTTAAATTTGTGAGACTTACTTTTAAATAAGTCCTTTATACGGGTATAAATGATTCCCCCTGGTTATAATTATGGACAAGGAGACTAAATCAAATATACATATTTTCTTATTATGTCCTCCAAATCCAAAAATTTATTCTAAGAAGGCAAGGTGACGTTTCAAAATTTAATTACCCAAGTTCTCGTCTGTAAATGGTTTATGTGTTTGATGAGGGGGAAAAAAACACTAGATTAATTTCTTTCTTCTTTTCTTTGGACCCCATATTCATTCATTATTCTCTTCTGGAATGTGGAAATTGACATATGGGCCCCTTGTGAGCCCCGCATACAAGGGGATTATGAAATTTGTGCCAACGAAGTTTACAGGAAAAAGTGAAATCAATTACATATTTTTTGTGAATTTCTGAAGCTGAAATAAATCTTTTTAAATTTCACTAATATTATAAAAATTCTACTTCTATATTTAAAATTTACAGAAGCCTACTTTAAAATAGATCTCTTGCATTACACAAATTTCCCGAGTTTTTTATTTCCAAAATTGTATTAACCTATAATATACTTTTAAAATAATGCCAACCACCCATGAAAATAGAAGGAAGCTTTGTATGCTGTCAAAATATTGAAGAAATTCTATGTTATTTATTTTTATTTTCTTATAAATATTTTATATGTTTTAAAAATAAAAGAAAAAGTGTAAGACTCAATAAAATATAAATAAAGTATTTGTATTTATTATTTTTTAAAAAAAACTTTAAGCAGGCATATGGAAATTTTAAAATAATAAATATTTTGATAATCAATATAGGCAATAAAATTTAATAAAAATTCCATTATATATTCTTAATTCATGAATAACATGACTCACTTTAAATTTGATGTTTTACCCACAGTCTATAATTTCAAAAAAATTCAGGGGAAATAATATAATTTACACAAATTAAACACCTTTCTGATCACACACACATATTAATGATCGATTTATATAATTATTTGTCTCTCTGTTTTTTTTTTATTTAAACAAGTTGTCACTTTTTATATAGAAAACCCTCAAACCATGTACCAGAGCAGGGACCAGACTCCCTCTGAACAAAAGGAAAGAAATCATTATGCTCTAACCCAACAACCGAAAGAAAATATATAAATTTTAAAATTTTAAAATCAGCATACCTTTTTTTTTTGGTAACAAAAATCAGCATACTTTAATTGACTAACATTCATATGAATTGGTCTAAAGTTTTCGAATCACGATAGTATTCAAAAATATGATTTATTCAAGGGTTGTTGATAATGATTTATTTTTGGTAGCTATGTACAGGTGAAAATTAATTGTGTCAACATTAATAGGAATTAGATTTATACTTCTATATTGAATTAATTAATAATTAATGCTACGATCTGTATGGTTCTGGCATTTGGTCCAATGCCATAAAAGTTTTCTCAAATAGCAACATTTTATTTTCTACAATATTTGATTGGTACGGAATTAAAAATAAAAATTAAAATATATATAGTTCAAATTATAATTAATGCAGAAAGAAAATAGAACTCCGCAAATTTTAAACAAATAAACAAATAGAATTCCTTTAGCATTTCATTTATTCTTCATTATTGAATTTTTTTTATTTTTTTATAAGCTATTTCACGTCACCCGATTGGAGCATTGTGGGCCCAATAAATTAAGGGTAACTCTCCTGAAGACGTTTTCTGTATTCACACAAGCTTGAACTCAAAATATGGTATTTATGCAGTTATAATCTCTTCCATTAGGACCAATGTCTATATGATTTTTATTCTATGTACTGTATTATAAATAGATAATATAATTTAAAAAATATCTTGAATGAAAACATTGAAATATTTGAAGAGAAATTTATGATTATATCTATATATATATATATATATATATCAACGTGCAGCGTGAGATATAATAATAGAGAGACTTATTTGAAGAAAGAATTAATAACAATAAGAGAAAATACAAAGAAATGGCCTTGAACTTTCTAAACTTTTACTTAATAATTGATTTAGGCTTTGAACTTTGATTCAAAATAATTTAATTCTCATAATTTATTGAGTCAAAAGTTTTAGAGATTTGATTATTTTAAGACAAAAAATCATAATGACTAATTGTTCATAGTTAAGAAATTGTAAAGATGGTCAATAGTCTTGTAACCTAGTAGCACAGAGACTCTCCTATAAGTAAGATGTTATGAGTTTGATCTTGCTTGTATCCCTAAGCCGCTGGTAGTTACTCCTCTAATTTGAAAAAGAAAAAAAAAATTAGAGAGAGAGAGAGTTTTAAAGTTATGAATTGAATTATTAATTGAAGGTTGATACACCAAAATTGATATTTTTTTTCTTAAAAATAATGTATTGAAAATTGGTATTTTGAGAGGTTCCTTATGAATGTCAAGCTAAGGCGGAATATTTTTGTCTTTTTTGTTTTAGAAAACAAAATAAATATAATAATAGAAACAATCAAAATAATACTTTTCATTAACAACAACCTATATTAGCACTGTTATAAAACATCATTACTTACCTAATACCAGTTCGAAAAGAAAATATTTGGACATGTTCATTGCACGTATATAAGAGGTTTCTAAGCTATATAAGAGGTTTCATTGCACGTATGTGATACGTCCGAGGGAGGTATCCTCATTTAATTAATTTTGAACAAAATAATATAATATATAATATTTACTTTATTTTTTAACCATCTGTTTCTTTCTATGAAAAAGCACACTTATGAAATGACGATCATTTTTCTAAAATTTTATTTTCATATACATAGATTTAGCATTACCAGCTAATTCGTATAAGAATTGTTAAATTTAAATAAATAGAAGTAATTTTCTTAATACGTTTTAAAATTAAATAAAATTTTAAAACTCATTAATTTTAAGAGTGGTGTACTGACTACTGAATCTATGTAAAAATTTCTCTCTCTCTCTATATATATATTTAATAAGGGTTAAATTAAAAGTTTATTAAATTTTTAACTAAAACAAATGAGTTTTAAAATTTTATTTAGTTATATGTTGGAAGTAGCGGAGTACTTCACTTTTAAACCCAACAATGCTTAAAACTTAATTAATCAGTCAAGTTAATTAAAATTTATGGGCAAAACTTATATGTTTAAGTTTATATACTTCATATACTCTTATCCTATAAAATTAAAATAAATAAATTTTAATATATTAATAATATTAATAATAAAAATTTATTATATAATAAATAATTTATAAAAAATACATCTGTCTTGATTTAATTAAAAATATTTTAAATATATAAAATTAGGTGGATAAGTTTTCACCTAAGACTATTACTGTTGATTAGAAAAATGATGTTTTATCGTAGCCGTAATTAATGATTTATTAAATATAAATTTAAGAGGATTTAGATAAACAAGTCATTAGCCTAAACGCATGCTGTGTCACTTCCTCTGACAGGGACTCAATAGAGAGACAGAGACAGAGAACAGAGACTTGCGCGTGGGAGTAGAACTTGCCCCGCATGAAACCCCAAAACACATCATCATAACCCGCCAAATGGTAATCATCAGAGCGTGTGTACCACGCGCCATGATGGGACGTGGGGGAGGTTGCTATTCAAATAATGTAAGCAGGTGGGGCTGTCGTGTATATAATTCATGTCGGAACCTCTTTCCTCTCTTTTTCTCTCTCCCTCTCTCTTATCTTTTGCTTTCCCTCTCTCTCTCCCCCCCTCTTCCCTCCTAATTTTCTCTCTCACCCTTTCTTTCCCTCTTTTATATTTTGATCTCTAACCTAATTCTCTCTCTCCTCTCTCTCTCTTCTCATCCATTCATCAATATCATCCCCTCCACCACCACCATCCTCATCTCTTTCTCTTCTCAGAACCAGAGATTTCAAGATCCTCAAAATCTAGTGGGTCTTTCTCTCCCTCCTCTGCTTCACCCACATAGATCTGTCTCTATACTCACAACTCACTCAGACACACACTCTCACACACAGTCACACATACAGGACAACTACTTTAATTAGAGAGCATAAACCAAGATCATCATCATCCTCCTCATAATCTTCATCCATCATCAGAGACCAAGAGTCAAGACGAAGAAGAAGAAGAAGATCAGTGTTTGTTTGTTGTAGCTAGGGTTAATCTTTTTGTTCATTCATCATCATCACCGATCAACGACGAAGTGTTAGAGAGAAAGAAAGATTTGATCAGATTGATCAAAAATGACTCCGGCGAATTTGGCAGGCCAGTTTGGTGACACGACATACACCAAAGTGTTTGTAGGAGGGTTGGCTTGGGAGACTCAGAAGGAAACCATGAAGAAATATTTCGAACAGTTTGGTGAGATCTTGGAAGCTGTCGTCATCACTGACAAAGCCACTGGCAAATCTAAAGGCTATGGATTCGTACGCCTTCTTCTTCTCCTTCTCTTTCATTTTCCATTCACATTATCACATGTGTGTGTGTGTATAGCCACCACTAGATCTCTGCAAGTTGATATTAATGACTTAGTTTCAATTCTGTGTAGTCTTCTTCTTGTGGTGACGATCATGATTGTGGAGATATTTCCATTTTAGGTAACTTTTCGAGAACCAGAAGCCGCCATGAGAGCTTGTGTGGATGCTGCTCCTGTGATAGATGGGAGGAGGGCTAACTGCAACCTTGCTTCTTTGGGTGTCCAGAGATCCAAGCCTTCAACCCCAAAGCATGGTCTGTACACACACACACACATATCTATATATGTATATATGAATGAGTTTTCCTTATAGTGTCTCTAATAATAATCATCTGGTCTGACATGATGGATAAGATCTGATGAGGCAAAAAGCTTTATATGTATGTATGTATATATATATTCCTCTAATTCAGTTTGTCACTGTTCAAAAGATGCTTTCATTCTTCTCACTCCATTCCTGTCCTTCATACCCAGTTTTGATGGATATTCTCTCTCTCTCTCTCTCTATACACACACACACACACATATATATAAAGCTGGCTAGTTAGGTTATTGTTGTATTTGGACGAGTAACAGAGACCAGGATATATGTACTTAGATCTAAATCTGAACAGATGATCACTGTCAAAAATATTCTGTGGTAAGGGCAGTGGAAGACACACAAACACACAAGTGTTTGTTATTACTACAGACTGATCATGAGTTTGTTTCAAAATATGAATGAATGAATATTCCTTTCTTTCTTTTTTCCTTGTTGATTTTCCAGAGTGGAAAGTTCCATTCTTCTGTTATCTGCATGTGCATTTATTCTCTTCTCATTTACTGATTCTCTCATTTCTCACTAACTGACATTTCATACACCGTCTTGTTTCATAAAGATTCTTATCTAATTCAAACTATAATCCCACTGACATGTACACTTTCATTTATTTGCCAACTTGTCTGTGTAGAATACCTCTCCATCACAGCTGTTTAATCACCTTTTTGAGATTTGAAAAATGTTAAAGTCAGTATTAATATTTATGATTAAAATAATTGTAAGTTACTTTAATTGCTCCTATATATATAGATGTGTGACATCCATATTCTAAAAGGAACATTGCTATGTTTTTCTTTTCTCTCTTTGTTTTTACTGAAATTTTGAGGTTAAAGATCACCTAACCCAGTTGAACAACTCGAATATATACATATATCTACTCAGACACATTCACACTCACACTGACATTACTTTTTTCCTATATATATATATATATATATATGAGACTTGAAGCGAATTTATATGTTAATGTACAAACAACATTGTATCTCGTCCTGTGTTTTTATAGAATTTTGATTCTCTACATTCATGCATTCTCAAGGGAGTGACACAGAATATGCAAATGTATGTGAGGGCCTACATCTATTTTTTATTATTACAGTCAAATCAAACACACACACAAACATGTCAATGCCAGGTCGAGCCCAGGACTTCCTTCCAAATATGGGAGGTGGCATAATGTCACTGGGGCAGCTTGCCGTTGACAGAGAGCCTACATCTTATATCTTTGCATTGAATGTGTTTGTGTGTGTATTTTCTCTATGTATCTTTAATTTCTCCGAAGATATATGAATTAATTTTGTGAGTTTGAAGTAATTATTAAAGAATTGAATTTACAGGAGGAGGAGGCAGGAACTTTAGGGTGATGGGTTCGTTTCAGACAGGGTTTGGAGGAGTAGGATCAACTTTTCCTTCTGCAGCAGCAGCAACACTTCCTCATTATGCTCTCCAGCAAGGAACACCTTATAATGTTTATGGGTGAGAAATTATGACTCTCTCTCTTTCTCTCTCTCTATGTGTATATATATCCTAATATGAAAATTTGGACCCACCAATTGAATTGGTGAACTACTGTTAAACTAGCATCTTATTTAATAAACTACATGATTTTTGACTCTTTGATCTATTTGACCATTAATTTTTGAATTAGTATTTTAATTGATTAATAGTCGATTCAATTTTCAATATCTTGATGTATATATATATATATATATAGCATCATATAACTCTTTCTCTTTTCATTAATGCATGTTACTATATATAGCTTCTCTACTTCTCCCTCTCTCTCCCCCCTAATAGTCTTCTCTGTGAGTCACATGAGTGTACTGACGTGGGGAATGGCACGTGCATTGCCAACTCATAGATGCACAACGAAATTCCACACTCACTTCATCACAACACAACACATTATTATTATTATTAATATTATTACTTTTACTACTTGTTAGGCTTTATCACTAACACAAGCACGCTATGGTATTATATATATTGCTAGCTAGCTCATATCTATATTCTTTTATCATTAGAATCAACCTCCACATGATTGTTACAGCTTTTGTGCATTCAACTCTCTCTCTCTCTCTCTCTCTCTCTCTCTCTCTCATAAAGGACAAAGAAAAGTGGAACACACCCATGTGTAGAGTGTAGACCAACTTTGGTGCATGAAATCATTAACATTAAACGGTGACCTGGAAACTTCAACATCAAGTTAAATCATTTGGAACAGGAAAACCCTAGAAAAACATTCTCATTAGTTATTTTGCTAATGTACGTTGTTTTAAAATAGTTTTATAATCACCATGTTTTTGTGCTTATTGACAGCTTATATATTAATTATCAGAAAAATACGTCAGATAAATCTCTCCCCCATTTTTACTTTTAAAAAATAAATATGACAGTTATTTTTTTGGATTTAAATCTCATCAATTGCTCAAATTATAACAAAAAAATATAATTATGACCCACTTGTCAGCGCGCGCGCGCGCGCACAAATATATGAGGGTATTAGAAGAGCATTTCTGAAGAAGCTGCGCTGTGAGCATGATATGGAAAAGAATGAAAAAAGTTTAATAACAAATAAAATTTTTACGAACGTATAATTGTATGATTTTGTCTGCTTTATTTTCAATTAACTTCATTTTATGTGCTTAACGAAATGCTTAATTATATTCTTTTCAAATTCTAATTACGTTCTCTGATGTTACATTTATGATAATTATTTTCAGGTACTCCCCATATTCGCCGGACTACACTTACCCTACGGTTTGTATCTATCTATCTTTCTTCTATATATAATATATATATATATATATATATAATATATTGGATTTAAATCCTTTGAGGTTGGAATTGATGAATTTCTACAAAATTTTTTTCAGTATTTTTACTTATTTTATTATTTTTGATAAAATATAAAGTCTTTTCTTCCTTTCTTAAGAAAGAAAACTTCATAGAAATTCACCAGTTCCTAATTTTAGAGAATTTAAATATTTTTTTAACATGTCTCTTTGATTAGGTCTGATTTAAGCATTCTATTTTTTTTTTTCATTTGATAATGATCTCTTTATTAGTTTTTGTCTGCTTCATAGCTTTTTATAACTTAGGATGCGTTTTTAAAAACATACCTTTTACGAGACAACAGCTTTTGAATTCTCTTCTAAAAAGCTTTTCACTGTATTACTATTTCTTTCTTTCTTTTTTTTTCTAGGATCCAGACAATAATAGTGCTTAATTCTCAATCAATTAATTATCTTGTACGAATTGTGCTGATAAATTGTTTTTTCTTTCGCCTTCTAAAAAAGGCCGTTTTCAAATATCGATTTTAACGCACTAACTTTAAACTGTATAATATCAACCTTGAAAATAAATTCTTTGGTGTTGATCATTGCAACTTCCAAATTAAAATTGTTTTAAATGGTTCATATTTTTTAAATAAATTTTTTACCCAAAATATATTTTATTTTAAAAGAAGAAAATGCAAAGTAAAAATTAATATTTTGATTATAAATAAAATTTAAAAATAATTATAATTGATGTAAATGAAATTAAATTTAACTTCATTAAACATGCGCATGACCAATGCAAATTAAAGTATTTAGAATTAATTTAATTTATTTTTAACCCAAAACAGACATCATTAACCAAAATTTATATCAAAGATATTTTTATATAATCACTTTCAATGAAAATTTTATCACTAATTATAATTTATTTTTTGATCTCAGAGAAATAATTTGATATTTTACAATAAAATAAAAATGTATTCTTTAATTTAATAATTATTTTCAAAGGAATAATTTATGCAAAATTTAAAGGAATGACTATATTGTTTGACGATGAGGAAGATGAAGAGTAAAAATAAATATTTTTTTGGTTTCCTTTGTTTAAGCGAATAGTCATTTTTAAAAGTATTAGTTATATTTTTTGGCCAAAAAAAGTATTGCTTATAATGTTATATTTGTATATTTATTTTAAAATAAAAGTTTGAAAATAATGTTATAATTAATCTATCATCTTATAATTTAAATAAAATATTTCTAAATCTATAAGTACAAAATATATAAAAAAAAAAGTTTAGATCATTCTATACTTATAAATTATTAATAATTCCACTTATTTCAAAAATTCTTTGTAAATTCATGCATTAACCACTCTACTTCATCTTAATGCATCTTTAACAAGAATGCAAGTGATTATCCAAACTTCCTCAGATTAATTTCAACTATAAATGCCAGTATACGTACAATGGGCAGAATATCAAACCCATGAAAACTTCGACAACTTGTATCTTGTCCTTCCTTTCCTACACAAAACTCCATTATTGTACTTTAAATAGTGTTTATGTTTGAATAATATTGAAAGTGATTGTCTCAAAACAATAATGAATGAATGAATGAATATATATATATATATATATATGAATCAATCAATAAAAAAAATAATTAAAAATAAAGTAACAAAGTGGTCTAAATCTGTTCTTACGTATCATTCAGTACTCTCTTTTACCTCTTTTTCTTCAACATGAACAGCCATGCTTGTGGTCCATTATCACCCACCACTCCCACTTTCCCTCTTTTCTAGTTCAAGTTGGTTTTGTGCTTTAACTATTTTTTTATTAATATTCTTTTTTTCATAAGCTATTTTTTCAATTAATATTCTTAATTCTTAATCATCTCTCATTTACATTCATGTTGTGGTCCAATGTCATATAAGTCAACCTAAATTTGTTTCCATGACATAAATAATAGTCTAATGATTTTTTTAAAACAATTTTTTTCTTTAAACAAATGACATTTATATAACCTCTTTATATTTTGTTTACAAATTATTCAGTGTAACTGGTTTTCAAAAATATGCACAGTTTTTCTTAAAAATGGATTTTTTTTTTCATTTTATAACATATCAGATGAGCTTGTGTAAATTTCATATATCAGTTTCAAAAAAAAAAAAGTGTTATTTACACGACTAAAGAGGGTTTGTGTAATTTATTGTTTACTTTGAAAATTGAAAATAAAAAGAAATTTCTTATAATTCAACTAAACTAAAAAAAATATAATTCACGTACGTAGTTTTTAAACTTCTCACATGATATTCCTTAATTTTAATATATATTAATATAAATAACAAATGCATGCAGGGTTACTATAGTGTGTATGGAGGAGCAACTCAGTACCCACTGTATGGAACCGGACCAGGAGGTATGATGACCAGTGGTGCGGCCGCCGCCGCAGCCATCTACCCATATCTCCAGTTCGGAGAAGGGAGCGGCAGCGGCGCCTTAACCGGAGGCTACACTTCCGGCCAGGGCTACGGGGTTTACTACCCACCACAGCTCTTTCAGTACTCTCCCACCATTACTTCATCTGCTGGGTATGCCCAGCACTATGGTCCACCTATGTCTCTTGCTCCTTCGCCTGCTTTGCAATCAGGTTTGTACTCATTTTTCTAATAAAACCAATTTCATGACTATAATCCTCATTAATTTTTCTTTTTTAATTAAGCTTTAAAAAATTACTACACATAAATAATACTCCCCATATCTCAATTTATAAGATATTTTTGGCATAATTGCATATATCAATGAAGTTCATTAAATAATTTTTTTTATAAGAGAGGTTATTTAGTGAATGAAATAATGAGGGTAGTATAATATTGGAATATCATCAATAATGAAACCTTATTATTTAAAACAGGTCTTACATTTTGAGTTCCAAATAACTTCAAAAAAAAAAATATTTTATAAAATGGGACGGAAGGAGTACTGTTTAAGTTGGCTAAATACTAAAATTGACATTGCATATTGCTTTTTTTTTTTTCATTGGGGGAACTAATTAGGTTGAAAATTTATTATGAACAGGATGAAACATATTCAGCTATGCCACAGACTAACTAAATGAGGGTCATAATTTTTCATCACAATAGACGATAAGATATATACAAGTTAATGAGACACTAACTTCTTTGACAGTGTGTTTTGCTGTGCCGCAGGCGTGAAGATGGCTCTTCAAGCTCCACCAATTCCTCATCGTTAGAGAGACTCATCAAATATTTTCTAAGAAACTTCTTATCATCAGTTAATTGCTTCTCGAGGTTTCCATCATCGTCGTCGTCGTCGTCATCATCAAAAAAAAAAAAAAAAAAACCTTTAGCCTAACCATGGTGCTTCTCTCTCTCTCTCTCCCCACCCTCTCTTTCTTCACTAACACACCAAAAAGTCCATCAATGGCATTCATGGACTTTTTCCCACACATACACAAACAGCTTTAGCTCCCCAAAGGAGCTAAACCTGTAACTTCCTTCAATTTTGAAGAGTCTCATGCATTTCCTCCCTCACATTGCATTTTCTGAATCTAGGGTTCTTCAGGACAAGAACCTGAATATGTAAATTCATCATCGTCATCATCTTCACCGGCTCAGGCTATGTTGGAAATAGCCTGCAGGTTGGTATTAATAGAGATTAGGGCAAAACTCTTGTTGGCTCAGGAAAGGGCTAATCAGTGAAAGTTTTAAGGAAAAAGAATTGTAAATGATCAAGATCAGTAATCACAGAATCAATTTAGGACAGTTAAGAGGCAAACAAAATATTTACTTATTCCCTCCAATTGCTGCTTAGATCTCACCTCTGGGATGAAGAGGAAGGTTTAGCAATCGTGGGCAATGGATGTCCAAGTTTTTTGTATGGTAACATCTAGGGTTTTAGGCTTAGGGTTAGGTTTAGGGTTTTAAATTAGTATAATATTATTAGGTCTCACGTCATGAAGATCATGTCTTTCTAAATGCTTTACCAACTTTAATTTTCAACTTTCATGGTGGTAAAGGGTTTAACCAAACCAATAAGTCGTCTTCTTTCTCATCCCTTTGGGTAAGGGAGAGAGAAAATATTAATCTCTCATCATTAGTACTAATTAACTTCTGTTTAGTTTTTTTTTTTATCTTTTTGTAAAAATTCATTGTGCCTGAACTATGGGAGTTTAGGTCCAATTTTCACTAATCCTTAGGAGGGATAGTGTTTTTTTAGGGTTTTTGGTAGTACATATCATCATCATCTTGAGAAACAACATCAGTGGATGTTTGTTGATCTCACTTTGCATGAAACCCTAGGGAGATATTTTGATTCCCTTTAGGGTTCTTCACTCAGTCACTCACTCACTCATTCACAACTCACTCACTCACCAACCATGGTTAGGATTTAGAGGTTTAATGTCATCTTCTGATCTTTGTCTGTCTATCTCTCTCTCTCTCTCTCTCTCTTCCTCCATTTATCTCTCTCTCTCTATCACTCTTTTGCTACTTTCACATCATTAGAAATGGACCTTGATACTTCTTATTAATTATATGCTTTAGTCTATGATTTGGATTGTAATTAGGATTAATGTTAAGGAGGAAGAGATTGTCAAGAGGATTCATTTCTCATCCCTGCATGTATCATGCATGCTTTGGTTGAGAATGGATTAATTTGCTGCTACTTATTTCACTAAATGTTTTTAATTTCAGACCATATCTATATCTCATTATGATGCTTATTTCTTCCTAATCTCGCATACATTCAATTTGTTTCATGCATGTTTCACCTAGATCCTGATCCATATTCTTGTGGTCCAGATCTTATTATTTTGTTTATGAATTTTCTGAGTTAAAAGTTAGGTTAAATTGCAAATTAACTATAGGTCCAGCAGTGTTTGGGACCCTCAACTCATTTTTTGTGCAAAGTTACCTTTCAACTTTTGAAAATAGTTAAATGTCACCTCTATATTAACAAAAGTTAATTTTAACCATTGGTTAATCAAAAAAGTGACAGAAAAAGACTTCAAAAATTATAAAAAAAAGGACTTCTTTTTTTTTGTGATTTTTGAGTCTTTTTTTGGTAACTTTCTTAGTCATTTTATATAATTTTCTTGATCATTTTTTATAATTTTGATGCTTTTTTTATTTTTTTCATTAATTAATAGTAAAAGTTTACTTTTATCAATAGTAGGGTTGAAATTGTACTATTTTTAAGAGTTGAATGAGAACATTACACTAATAACAAGTTTAAGATCCAAACACTTCATAAGATTGATATAGTTATATAGTTAAAAGATTGATATTATTTTGTGTTTTTCATTATTTAAGATTAAAACATATTAAAGTCTAAAATAAAAAATAAAGAAAAATCTAGATCCAAATAGGCGGACATGCTCTAGATGCAATCAGCCAATCTCTACACATAAAGGGGGGGAAAAAAACCAAATTGACTCTAGAAGCAATGAACAACTACTTTCTTAAAGAGCTTTGGTGGGAATATTTTCTTTGCTTTCGCTCCAAGAAAGCTAATTACTTAGCAATGACTAAAAGAAATATGCTTCCATCTTGTAACAGATGAATTCGACATATCACTGTCATCATTATTGCTATTCTGTTCACAAATAGAAACTCTCTATCTCTCACACACACTGTGTGTGTGTAATAAACATTCTTGGTAATTAATTAATATAATCAGTAAAAAATATTTCAATGTTGAAGGATGTTACATTATTTATTTTGATGTCTTTGTATAACAAAACTTATGGATTTATGTTTAATAACTTTTTTGTTCAAGTGTCTCTATTAGTTCTGCATTAAAGTCCACACTAATGTGTCAAAATTTTTGTTCAAAATTACGTTAAAAATTATCAGGCATCTCTGATCTTGAACAAATATATCATATCTGTTCAATTTAGATAACATACATGCCGTTGAGTAACTCTAATGGTCTAGTGTTAGATTAAATTTTGTTTAATTTAATTAATAATCATGTGGATTGACATTAATTTATTATGAGAATATTTAATTTACATTCTAAGTAATTAGTCTTGTTTTGATATTAAGCACATAACAAGCGGGGCCTTGTTTCCATGTGTGTTGTATCATTGGTTGGGTCCCATAATCCTATTTAGGTAGAGGCTCCTACCTACATCTCTTTATCATAATGAGACAACAATAGAGAAAATGAAGCCTCTCTTCTTGATCGCTGTTGCAATCCTTCCCTATTCTAGATAAAGCTAAAGGGAATAGTTAGGTTGAAGAATCTACACCTTTCTCTCTTTGTCGGGAGATCATTTATGAGTACTTAAGTACGTAAATTACTCGTGAATCTATAAATTTGAGATCCTACGTCTAGATCAATGACGATTTATAAATAACAAGGATGTAAACGAACCTTCTTTTTTTTTTTAAACCAAAAATTTAAGTGAAGAATTGAGTCTTGGGGCTCATCAAAACTAGAGCATGTTTTTAGATTTAAAAAGTACTTATGAAAGTATTTTAAATTATCCACTAACAAATTATTATATTGATAGCAGAATTTAATTTTACAACCTTATAAATTTATAGGTTAAATCTTTACAACTAAATAAACTTTTGTTAGTGTCAACACACATTTCATTTCAAGAAATGATGCGATTCATGTATATTGTTGTAATATACTCCCTCCTTCCTAAATTACAAGATAATTTAAAAAAATTAAAATTTTATCAATGAAAGTTCATAGTTTTTTTTAATAAGTTTACAAAGTATCATTATTGAGTTTTATTGGCATGTATAATCTTATTTCAAATTGTTTTATAATTTAAAACGGAAAGAGTATATTATAATTTGAGGATCTATGTTGGCTATTATATTGATCCAGCGACTGAAAAATTTTGTAAGATACAAATAGCTAGAGAAAATAACCTATCAGAGAGCTTCTCGAATTTTCCTGCAAATTAAAAAATGGTTAGTAGTTGATGATCATGTATTGTTTGATTATTTTTTTCTTGAAGCTTGTTTGTTGGGTTCATAATTTATAAGCTACTTTTAGGTCAAATGCGTGTGTCTGTGTGTGCACGCGCGCGCGCTAATAATAGTAATTATTTCAAGTGAACACAATGGAGTCGAGGCCGTTTGATTAGTATAGTGGTTTGATTTTCATGTTTGTTAGACTAATTCGGTTTGAAGCAACTTAAACAATTTATTATACTGAGCAAGTTGTCTATATATAGCTTGATGAATTGGAGCTTAGTTTTTTCTTTCCCCTCGAGTAATCTCTTTGCTGCCTTTGTTTCATTTTTTTTTAATATTTTTGAATTATTTATATCAAATTTTCACTGTTTAAATTTATTTGTATATTTTTTTCTTATTTTGTACTATTTTAATTAAAATATTAAATTCCAATGTTAATATTTAATTTGAACAATAGAACAGGATGAACCACGTGCAATTGATTATAGGCATTTAGTCTCTGGGCCTTGTATAAGTGTGTCATTGACTGAATGGGCCTTGGGCTGCTTGAACTTATGGCTACAAAGATATTGCCAAGTATATTGAACAAAAAACAATAACCAATAAGCGTGTGTGGTTTAACTGACAAGGAATTTATACTCTTTTAATTAGAGATCTTAAGCTTGAATCTTGTGACTATAGCAATGTTTGGTGTGGTAGAGCTTCTACACAATTATACACCTTCTATTTGGGTAATCAATTTTTTTATAATTTTTAAAATTCATTTTCCAAGCATTTTGGTGATAGCTTGCAAGAAGGGAATGTATTTTTGGACTTTTTTTCTAATAAGAACAATTAATAGATATTTTGAAAATTTAATTCTGTTAGCTACATTTATAAACTTTTTAATGCAACATTGCCTACCTTTGTGTTGTTAAAAAATTTTATAAATAAAAAGATATTTAATTATTTTAAAAAAAAGTAATTAATTAACTACATAACTATTAATTCCTTATTTTGTTTATGTTGTTTAATTTAAGAATATCCTGATAAATAAATGAATTACGTAAACTAATAGATGTATATACAAATTAAAAACTTATTATAAACAAATTTTCTAAAATTAATATAATGTAAAAATGATGACAAAAATGAATGATTATGGATATGGTGGTCCATTTAACGGTGTTAAAAATGCAGAAAATATATTCTCCTTTTTACATACAAAAAAGGCACAAAATATAAAGTTAATGAAGACTTAAAATAAACTTCTTTTCTTTTTCCAATAATAATTGCTTTGATTACTTCTGTCTCTTATGAAATAATTATTTAAATGAGTTAGTGAAATAAAAATCATCATTCAAATTAGATGTGTTCATAAAAGAAATATGGGTCAAGGCCGTTTTTACCTCTTAGGCTAAAAAAGAAATTAATAACATAGAAATAGCGGGTTACTTGATCATATAATTTTCAGTTTCCTAACAAAACTTTAACTTATATCTTTTATCTTACAATTCAATCTTTAAAAAAAGAAAAAAGACGTAGGGAATTAACTAATGGAATGTGGCCAAGTAGAAAATTGAAAAGAAAATGCTTAATGTACACATAAATTCCATACACCATAACTAGTGGCAAGCCTCGTGAAAATAATAATAATTGAATTTAATCAATACTAAATGAGTTATTTTAATTTCCTTAAAAAATTTTATATCTTTTTTAATTATACTCTTGTGAAATATCCTATATCTTATACAAGTGCTTAATAATGACAATTGAAATTTTAATACATTATTTAAAAAAAAGAGTCATAAATGAAAAATTATAAAAATGATCTAATGTTTTATATTTTGGACCAATCATAGCTTCTAAAAAATGCCTCATATTGTGGTCCACAGAAAATAATTTTTTTAATTAAAGACAATCATGTTCATCAATATTAAGTCAGGTATGAAATATTTTTTCTAACTTTATCCTTTTCTAGATTGTGTTTTTGCATTTTTTTTCTTAGATAATAACTCATTATCAACCTTGCTACTTTCAAACAATATTATTGTTTGCTACCATTAAGTCTTGATGCAAAGGTCACAAAATCTACTTGAAGTGGCATCAAACGGATAAGAGGTCTCTTCCTTTTTTTCCTCCCTTTCCCTCCACTTCCCCCATCTCCACCATTCAAATTTTTTTATTAAACAATTTTTTTAAATGAAAAAGTTAATGAATGGTGAACATAGGGGAAGTGGAGGGAAATGGAGCAAAAGGAAGTAGAGAGACCCCACTTCCGGCATCAAACTTGTTCTGATCACACGAAATATAAAGCTGATGAAGACTTAAAACAAACTTACACTTGTACGTGCGCACTGGCTATGTCAGGAAACTAACAATTATATAATTAAGTAACTTGCTATTTTTGTTTTATTAATTTGAATGGTAGTTTTTATTTTGACTAACTCATTTAATAATTTTTTCTTAAAAGATGGAAGTGATCAAAGTAATTATTATTGGAAAAGGAAACAAGTTATTTCAATTCACCAGTTTTATATTTTGTTTAAAGCAAAAAATTTAATTTTTATCCCCCCAATATATATACACACATATCAAAGAATTAATTAACTAAGTCTCTCTAAAACATGTAACATGAGTCCTACCTTCTAAATATAAAACTTACTTTAAAAGAGAATTAATCCTAAATGAACAAAAACCATGTTCGTATGAGAAACAAAATTGTTAATTATGATTGTAGTCAATAAACTTGTTCATATAAAGTTGAGGGAGATCACTTAAAACAAACTACCACGTTTGTGTGTTGTGGGGTATTTGAGAAAGCTTGCTATAAATATGTTTTGCATTTCTCAACTCTCATCAATTCGAAAGCCTATCACTATAGCAACTACAATTATTTTGGCAATAACTTTTCTATGCAAATGCACCAAAGCAAGAGTTGTGACAACTCTTGCACGACCGGTAGCATCGTCACCAACCCCATCTAATATACTTTTTACCATTCAATATTATATACTAGCCCTTCAATGGCCCCGATCAGTTTATGATAGTAATAGGAGGAGCTGTGCTATCCTTAACCAATCCCTCCCAATAGTGGTGGAGCCATGATCTTAAGTTTGGCAAAGCCAGGACTTTAATACAAGGAAAACCTTTCTGTGTCTTCAAAATCCACTAAATCTCTTTTTCTCCTTGTCATTGTTTCTTCATTTAACTTTTAGTTACAGACTTGCATATGCAACGAATTAGCGAAAGGCATTCAATGAGTTTACTCTTGATTCTTGAATCTTCATTATTCTTTATTATCTTTTTTTACTGACTAGTATTCTCAGGATGGGTATGAGGTAGGTCTAGTTTTGTCAAATTAATTTTTTTCTTCTATTTTTTGAGGATTAATAAATAATATTGGTATTTAGGTGTGGTGAAATTATAGGCTAATATTCACTAGGTTGAGTTAAAAAATTGAATTTTAATTTAGATTTGGGCTAAATGTAAGATTGAAATGGGTTTAAAATTTAAAATATTAAAATAAAGGGGTTGCAAAGTATAAGAAAGAGAGGGAACAAACTACAAAATATAAAAACATACATCCCATAAATGTTATTTTTCCCAAGGGGACATATGCCCCTCTTAACGACATATGGCTCCACCATTGCCTCTCAAACAGGTTTACCATTCACAGCCTCTAGCCTCAACTTAATGATAGTGATAATAAAAAATGCCAACAAATTTTTAATCCTTTAACCTTAAGTGACTTGAGCCTAGTTTCAAAAATCAGCTTGCCAATCAAGATTGGCCTAACATACTCGCTTCCAAGATTCACATGGGAAATAGTTTCTTTTTGAAAAAAATGAATGGGAGAAACAAGGAAAATGTTCCAACCTTCAAAAGATTTCTTACTTAACAAAAACTATAGGTCTATTGGCCATGTACAAGGATCGATTAGGTGAGGTAAATATCACTTCAAGAATAGCAAAGTACCCACTCAAAAATTTTGAAGTGACTATCAATTCTAGCAACAAATAATTCGATATAATATGTACGAAATGAAAAAATAGCAATAGCAATAACCACTACTAGAAAAATGTAAATTAATGAGAAAATTTAATGAGAGATCGTCTATTCCTCTCTAAAATGTCAAATTAGTGAGGAAATTAGCGAGAAATATTAAATTCATAGCTGAGCTTAAAATTAGCGAGAAAAATAGCGAGAGACAATCAATTTCTCTCTAAAATAAAATAATTAGCGAGGAATATTTATTCCCCTCTAAAATACGATCATTAGCGAAGAAAATAGTGAGAGACTATTAATTCCCTTCTAAAATATGATAATTAGTGAGAAAAATAGTGAGAAAATTTATTTCTCTCTAAAATAAAATAATTAGCTAGGGAAATAGTGAGCGATATTTATTCCTCTCTAAAATATGATAATTATTGAGAAAAATAGGGAGGAAAATTTATCCCTCTCTAAAATAAAATAATTAGCGATGAAAATAGCAAAAAATTGTCAATTCTCTTCAAAGATAAGATAATTAATGAAGGATATTTTTTCTCTCTAAAGTAAGATAATTAGCAAGAAAAATTACAAGAGATTGTTAATTCTTATCTAAAATAGATAATTAGTGAAAAAAATAGTGATGCATATGAATTCTTTTGTAAAATAAAGTTAAGTAGTGGTATGTCTGTGTGCATTTTTTTATTTCTCTTTATAAAATATTCTTGATATTTCTAATATTTTTTAACATAAAATTATTATTATTTTTCGTAATTTCTTTTTGGAAAAATTTTGTGTTAGGCACCAATATTTATTCTTCTCCCTCTATTTTTTTTCATTACTCTCCCTCCAGTTCAGAATGTGAAGGTAGAAAAAAAACAAAAAAAAAAGAGTCCCTCCTAAAGGCAAACACTCTAGATCGCTAAACCTAACTCACCTCTTTGCACTTCACCGAGTTCACGCCATTTCTTCCTCCAGCTTTGCTCCTTAGTTCCTCCTACCCTGCCACTTTTCTCCTCAGTTCCTCCTGCTTTGCTCCTCAATTCCTCTTTAGCAACATCACTGTGGGCCTCCCGTTCCTCTTCTAGTGACAGTGTTCTCTAGCTAAAGGTACTGCTTCACCTTAACCATTGTCTTCTCCTTGAAAACATATAGAAACAAGTTGGAAGTTTAGGTTAATGAATTTCGTTTGAAAATAGATGAATACTATAGTGAAAATCTGCTTGGATGCTTTAAATTAGTCATGTTTGTGTATGAGGTTTAAAACAGAATCTAATTTTTCATAATGTCTCTAAGCCTAATATTTGACCTATTCAAGTTTCTACTTTTATGATTAAGATAGGCATATGGCAGCATGGGTTCATATGGACTTGACTTACATAGTCAAGTGAGAGTAAGAAGGAAAAAATATCGCACATAGACATTTCATAATGTCTCTAAGCCCAAGAGGGCATGTTGATGAGGGTTCAGTCTTTGAATACTTTTGTAGATGATGAGAGAATTTGAGAATTTGAAATCACTTTGTCTTCTTCCTTTTTCATATAAACCAAGTTTAAGGTCCCCTCTATTAATGTCCTTGATTCAAGATCACCCTAAATTTTTTTTAGAATAGAGATAATTATATGAGTAAAAGTGGCTCTCTGAGGTTTGTATGGGATCAAGGTGAATCATGTGAGCTGGGAACAAGAGGAACATTGGGCGATTGGGACAATTGCTTTGTTTGGCAGAAGAGACAACAGAGGAAAAGGAAAGAAAGTTTTTATAAAGAAATGAATGGCTCTTTTCATATGTATGCATGCATGTTTCAATTTCTTACAAGAAATGAATGGCATAAAAGTAAAATTTTTAAAACATGTTGATAATCGTAAGTTTTAGGAAGCTATTAGCTTATAGCCATGTTTTATTTATTGGAAACTTGGTGAGGCTTTGTGTATGGTTACTTTAAAAAAATATTTTTTTACATAGCTTATAAGGACTGTGCACTATTATTCCTTAAAACATTTGCTTAATAAGAGGGTTATTCAAATGACTAAAGTATTTATGTAGAGCCAAAGCATTATGGAGGAAATCTTCTCTTTTCATTGAGATAGGATTTCCAGTATCTTTCTTTTCTTTAGTTCTCATTTTACCTTTCTTTTTTATTTTAACTAGTAACAAATCAATAGCATTTTTTCCTGACACGGATGTAAGTTAGTTGAGACATTTCATTACTCTATTATGGCAACCTATGTGTCTAATGTGACTTCAACACCTTGACATGCCTGAGAAGTGTGTCTATTTTCTTTTTATACATTCAAAACTTTAGAAGAGCATCTCCTATTTCCTAATAATTTAGTTGCTCAGGTCAAGATTTTCATCAGAGAATCATATTACAAACTCCCATGTATGATGTGAAGTTCTATTTGCTTGGTTTCATGATTCTTTGGTCCTCTGATACTAGCTTGTTATATACTATCCTTCATATTTTTCTTTTGGCCAGCATGTATGCTCTGTTTTGCTCATTTTTCTTGTTCCTTTTGCGTCAATTTTATTCTTTAACTCGCCAAACTTCATCAATGTTTTTCACCTCCCCTCACTTCATCAAAAACCTAAAGGCAAATTTGATGTGTATGGTGGTCAAGATCTACTTTCCATCCCTTAACTTTGAACCAGCCTTCATTTTTGTCTGTCAAGATTTATTGGTTCTAATTTCATCCCTTAACTCTTGAAAATTGATCAATATTTGCCTCTCCCCACTCTCTGATAGAAAACTATAATGACTTGCTGACATGGCATTCTATGTGTCAAAGAACTGACCTTGCATAATTCATGCCTGGCTTGGTAAACATCTTAAAATATAGCCAAGTTCAACCCATATGATCTTTACATTTCCCTTAAATTATTGTTAGGGTTTATAGAGAGTTTAGGGTACTGGAGCTGTTGCATTTAAATTCTCCTAGATTGCTCAAAAGTGGTCATTAACCTTCAATGTTGTTAAATTAGAAGTGGTAGTACGAGGCCAAGATTTTGCTATTATATTAAAGTGGCCAAGATGAAGAATCTTAATCTGAGTATTTGTTTACCAATTCATCACAATAGTAGATCATTAGCCTCTTTGAGTCACTGCTCATTGGATTGAGAGTCTATTTTTAAGAAGTCTGGGAGTTTCAAATGCAACATCTCTACTGACCAAACTCTTATGAGTTTCAAATCCAGGTTGATTTTGGCACCTAAGGTTTGTTATGTATGAATTACAAATTCCCTTGGGTCAGTATTTTCAACATGTATAATATCATGTCAGATTCTCTATTAAGTGTATTTTATAGAATGAGTTGAGAGGAAAATATTGAGAGGAAAATATTGTGTTTTGCTAACGTTGTTATAGTTGCTAGAAGGTCAATAGGTCTTGCGTTTTGAATATAACTTTTTCTGTAGACTCTTGACTTTTATATAGATCTGTTGATATTTTCATTTCTTTCATTTTCTTTTTTTTCCCTTTAGGTGAAAATTCTTTTGGAGACTCAAAAAAAAAAAAACTAGTGTTTATGATATTTAATTGTCTTGTGAAGATTGAAACATAATTCTTCCAAAAATATATACATATATACTATGACTTTATAGAATTTTTTTTAAAACTTGAAACTTGGTATTGAATTATATTTATTTTAATAGAATTATATTTATTTTAATAGCTAGTGTGATACTGTTAAGAAAGTATTCTAGAGGTGGAGCATGAAGTTAATTGGCTTTGAACAATTCACTTAAGTTGTTATTATTATTTTCTTTAATTTTGTTTTAGTAGAACCATTTAGTGGCAGCAAGAAAAGGAAAGAAGAAAATCTACATTATATAGTATGTGAATAACAAGTATGCCTAGTTTTCAATAATTGGTTTGCTGTAAGAAATATTTGTGTGTGTTCTCTTTATACTTTACACAAAGTAGTTGGTATAATCCTTAAATTTTTTTTTTAAATTTCTTAAAGGATGAATTCTTTTTTTCTTAAACTTTATAGACATAATTTACATCTTTTGGCTTTGGAATGGTATTCAACTATAATGCATTGATTTTGGAAGCTTAAAGTAGGCAGGAATTGAGCAATAAGCTTGGAATCTTTTAGGTATAACTTGTTGTAGTTACTTTGGCTAATTTATATCTAAATTGATTAGTTTCTATTGTTTTATTTGTATATTTCTTCCTCCCAGTTCTTTGCTTGTCTGTCTGTGAAGCATCAATATTGTAGAGAAGTGCTTACTTTAAGGTGATTTATTCATCTTAGCTTTGTTTTGGCTAGCATAGTCATTTGAATGTGGAATCTAATTGTTTATTCATCCAATTGTAACTTACTCTTGTTATGTTACTCAAGGTTTAAAAGTTCATTGTCATATCATTAATATGTCTCGTTATGTCTTGCCTTTTCCCAATTGTAGAATTTAGACACTTAGCATTAAGCAAAGTGAGTTGTTTTGTAAACTACAAACAATATTGAATAAAGAGCCTTTATTAAAAGATGGTGGATGGCTCTGTCAATTTGTGATTTCTTTAAGCAATCTTCTATAAATTGATACTTATCTTTTCCTATGAATTACAAATATATTGTAATGTTAGCAATAACTTTTTATATGTAAGATGAGCCACATCCTATATAATCTTGTCATTATATTTCTTTTGTATATTTATATTTGTTCATATATAAAAATTAATTGGGTTGATTAGATCTAAGTGAAATGGTTAGAGCACATTCTCCAAGCACTCTTTTTATTTCTTTTATAATGTATAAAGCTTGAGGGGTGATAGAATTTAGATGTATAATAGAAAGGATCAAAATAGAAAAGGGGTAACAGAAGAATTGGTAAGTGGCGTAGATGGTTTCTTAGAATTTGCAATATGTCAAGATGACTTTGTTTCTAATGGCAAGATAAGATGTCCTTGCTCAAGTTGTTATAATCGACAATTTCTTGAAATAAATATTGTCAGAACTCACCTCTATAAACATGGTTTTGTGCTTGAGTACTATCAATGGGTTTCCTATGGAGAATCTTATATAATTATAGATAGGGCAGAATGTAATATCAATTGTACTTCTTAATTGAGCGAGGAAAGTGTGCCGATTATAAATCCTTATCGTAGGATGGTTTTAAAAGTTGATGGTCTTAGTTTTAGTCCAAATGTATTTGATGGGGATGGGATCTTTATTGAAGATGAAATGATCAGAGATAAGGAAGAGCTTCCTAATTGTAAGGCTAAGAAGTTTTATGAAATGTTAAAAGGTGTAGAGGAGCCACCTTTTCATGGGTGTAAAATGCATTCTACATTATCTGCGGTGATGATATTGTTGAATATCAAATTTGAATTTAACTTGAGCGAAAGTTGTTTTAATCCCATATTGCAATTAATCAAAGAACTTTTATCTGGAGATGCAAAGTTGCCTAATGACTTGTATAAGACAAAACAAATGGTTAGTAAGCTTGGGTTAGGGTATAAGAAGATACATATTTGTGTCAATGGTTGTATTCTTTATTACAAGGAACACAAAGACAAGATCACTTGTCCCAAATGTGGTTATACCCGTTATAAACCTAGGAAGAAAGGTGATAAACAGAAACATAATATACCTTATAAGGTTTTGTGATACATGCCTTTGTATATGTCATAACAAACATCTGAACACATGACATGGCATGCTACAACTCATTGAGAGCAAAGGGTGATGAGCCATTCGTGTGATGGAGAAGCGTGGAAGCATTTTAATCAATACCATCCTTTCTTTGCTGCAAAACCTTGTAATTTTCAATTAGCTATTACATCTGATGGTTTTAGTCCTTATGGACAAATGTCACATACTTATTCTTATTGGCCAGTAATTGTCACGCCATATAACCTTCCACCAGGAATGTGCATAAGTACCCTTTACATGTTCTTAACTCTCGTCATTCTCGATCTAAAGAGCCCTGGTCAAAATATAGACTTATACATGCAACCTCTTATATAAGGGTTGAAAACATTGTGGGAGGTTGGTGTAGAAACATATGATTCTTTTAGGCAATAAAACTTCTAATTATGAGTTGCTGTTATGTGGACTATAAATGACTTTCCTGCTTATGGCATGTTATCTGGATGGAGCACACATGCTGTTTTATCTTGCCCCATATGTATGGATCAAAGTAAAGCATTTTACTTGAAAGAAGGGAGGAAGCCATTTTTTTTATTGTCATAGTTAACTTTTACCAAGTAAACATCCTTTTCAAAAGGATAAGAAGTCATTCAAAAAAGGTAAAGTTGAGAAGTCATCTCCTCCAAAAAGATTATCAGGTAAAGAAGTTTTGGGAAAAGTGTGTCACTTTCCTTCTATTATGGAAAAATTGGGACAAACAAGCTTTCAGGTTTTGGGGACAAACACAATTGGACCAAACGGAGTATATTTTGGGAGTTGCCATATTGGCACACAAATCTTATAAGACATAATCTTGATGTGATGCATATTGAAAAAAATATGTTTGACAACATATTTAATACTATCATGGATGTTAATGGTCATACAAAAGATAATATAAATGTAAGGAAAGATATTTCTTTGTATTGTAATCGTCCAGATTATGAGTTGAAAATAAATGTTGATGGTAAGATTAGCAAACCTATAGCACCTTACACCTTAGGAAAGGAAAAGAAGATGGTATGTGAATGGGTTACAAATTTAAGGCTTCCTAATGGATATGCATCTAATTTATCTAAATGTGTTGACATTCAAGCTCTTCAAATGTCAAAAATGAAAAGTCATGATTGCCATGTTTTTTATGGAGAAGTTGCTATCAATTGCATTAAGGGACTTAATTCCAGAGGCAATTTGGAATGTCATAACTGAAGTTAGCATGTTTTTTAAAGATTTATATTCAACTGTGTTGCAAATAGAGCAAATGTAAAAGCTAATGGCGAATATTATTGTCAACTTTGCAAATTGGAGAAAATATTCCCCCCAGGATTCTTTGATTATATGGAACACTTACCAATTCATCTTTCATACAAAGCAATAGTTGGTGGTCCGATACAATATCGATGGATGTATCCATTTAAGAGGTAAGATGTTCAAATTATTTATATGAAAAATATGGTGATATTATGTATCAATCTATTATAAATGACTTGTATAATAATTTATTTAGGGTTTTACATGACTTAAAAAAGATGGTAAAAAATAAAGCTCGTGTGGAAGGTTCAATTTGTGAAGCTTACTTGATGCAAGAAATTTCAAACTTCTATTCATGTTATTTTCTTCCTCACATTGAAACTAAGCTAAGCAAAGTAGATAGAAATGATGGTGGCGGCGAGGTTACGGCACCAGACGGATGCCTCTCAATATTTATTCATCCGGGTCGGGCTAGTAGAAAGATGCGTAAAAGGCATTTAAGTGATGAGGAATTCAATGCAGCTACAATATATGTGCTTTTAAATTGTGTTGACATTGAGCTATTTTTAAAGTAAGAGCATCACATGAATCAAATATTATATTTAATTAAATATCTTGGTATATGAAATTGACACGCCTATGTGAAAAATGTAGGATTTTTGAAGATGAATTAATGGTAGATGCAGACATGCTGAAAGGAGTAAAGATAATTCTAGCACACCATGTAGCCAAGAGTATTCAGAAGAAGTTGTGAACACACATGCTGGAAGTGTTCCATCACACTTATGTGTTATTGGGAAAGGGGATTCATATGTTTATAAAAATTTCAATCCCTATTCTAGATTTATTTTAAAAAATGTAACTTAAAAGCATTTTATTTTGTAGGTTATCCCCACAGGATGCAGTTCGCGATATCACCAAAATATTTAAAAAATCATTCTCAAGTGCATGGCCTACTTGGACTTCCATCCCATCTCATGTTAGAGACCAATAGGTTGACGAACTAAAATGTATGTTAATTCTTCATTTTTATAACTTTCAAAGTTTGCTGACATTTGCTTATGGTTATTCACTATTATTTGATCAATAGTGATTGAATCTGGTTATCAAAACTGAAAGGAACATTCATATGAAGAGAAAAAAATGATCTTAAAATCCTTGAATTATTTAGATCAGATAAGTGGTTGGATGCTCCCTTAATTTTCTTATCTACATGGGAGTTTAATATATGTACACACACATATATAAATCACACATGAGCTTTGTTTTGATTGATACACACACATATATATGAGCTTTGTTCTTGTGTGTGCCCCTCATCGTCAAATTTAGAACCAAACTTAAAGGCTTGTCTCATTTAGCTTTAAAAAACCATCAAATAGCACATGGATAAACTTGATCCTTAGGACCACAATATTTATTTTTGCTAATTTTTTAATTGCCTTCTTTTCTGTTATTTGTCCTTTTTCTTTGCTCTAATAAATGATGACTTTAATTGTCATGGATAAACCTAGATAAACCTGATCTTTGGGACAATTTAACTTTAATTGTCCTTTTCTGTTATACACACATGGCGCATTCTTGTAGTAACACTACACCCTCCCTTCTTCATTTTCATTACATTTTATGTATTGCAAACATATCATAATAAATCTGCTCTGGTACCTAAAAGTTGCAGCTGAAATCATGACTTCATTAAACATATATAATCTCTTCGTTTTTGTCTCAAAGATTTATGGCATGTGATATTTTGATGAATATAAAGATTTCTTGCTTTCTTGTTTATTTTGTTTTGTAAATAAAGTGAAACTAACATTCAAACATAAGTTCTTAACTCTTGAGTTTGATATATTTCAGCTGCTTTTCTCTCTTCATTGTCTATATTGCGTGCATGTATTAGTGTATTCTTATATTGCTTCCTCTTTGTTTCTTATTCTACTATTAGACTATTTTCTATAGCTTCTGAGCTTATGTTCTACTTTTAATTTAGAGATTATATCACTAGGAGGAAAATGAAACAAAGATAATAAGATATGCCTTTGAAGCCATTGGCTCTAAACGACTTAGTGATATTCTTGGTAAAGAAAGGAAAAAGCATAGGGAAAATGAAAATTATATTCCCAATTGGATAAGTAGAGCTCACTGGAATGAACTTATGTGGTATTAGAATACCCTAAAATCCAAAAAGATTTCAACGATCAATTTAAACAATAGATTGGCAAATCCATCTCTTCATACAAGAGGATCTATTCCCACACATTTACATGCTGCAAAATTGGTAAGTTCTAATTTATATAGCTGTAAAATCTGTTTCTTTGCATTATTAATGATTTGATGCTAATTTTATAACGATGATTATTATATTTGTAGGAAAAAAGCACCGGAAAGAGAGTGATGTTGTCCCAATTATATGTGGCTACACATAATAAAAAGAAAGACAATCAATGGGTTGATGAGAAATCAAAAAACACCTATATAAGTTTAGATTCTTAAAAACTAAAATGATATCTTCATGTTTTGATTATTTATTAATTCATTTAAACTTTTTAGGTGACATTCAAAAAAATATTCAATAAGTTGCTAGAATTTTTGAAGAGATTATTGAGGAGGAAGATGGACAACAAGGAAATAGTGATGCTGCTGTAGGACTTAAAAATGAACGTGCAGGGGAACAGCCAACCCAACGAGTTGTAGATGATGACTTTCTTCAAACTCAAGCCTTTCTCCCTTCAAAAGAAGTGGCTCAAGCATGGTTGAAGGCTATCGGGGGGACAAAAAAAGTGGTAGAGTTTATGGATTGGAATCACATGCTGCTATAATATGTGGCTTTGCTGGCAACTCTATATTTGACATTAACAATGCTCCATCTACTGCTGCTCCCCAATCTACAACTGTAGATAATGTTGTTCAAACGGCTGCATTTGAAGAAGCTGTTAACCGTGCTGTAGAGGAAAGGGTACAACAAGTTCTTGAAAAAAAGATGAACCAAGCATTGGATCAAAGATTGTCAGATATGAGACTTTCCATACAGTAAGACATATTTGGGGCTATTTGAACTCCAGGTGAAAGGGTCTCAACTCCATAGCAAAATGCCAATAGCTCTAATTCCTCTAGGCAACAAGATTTTAATCATGATTGTGCAAAATAACTTATGTATGAAGTGTTTTGAACTTGCTGTGTACTTTTTTTATATTTTGCATAACTCTCCATGTATGAACTAGTTTGAACTTTATGACTATGATTGATATAGTATTAAATTTTTATTATATTAATATGATTATTGTTTATGATTAAAATTTTGGATGGATGATTAGCTGTGTGGTTATATAGGAACTAAAATATTAAAAATTTAGAATTTGCTAAATTAAATTATTAGTGAGGGATTATTGGAGGATTATGTCAAAAAATTTTACAGTTTTAGCGAGGGATTTAGCAAGGGACAAAAATTCCTCACTAAAATCAAATTTAGTGAGGAAATACGAAGGTAGAAACCCTCTCTATAAAAATATCGAGGGATTGGTCCATTGTGCTTATCTCGCCAAAATGGTGAATTTTAATTGCAATTAGCGACAAATTAACGAGGAATAATTCTGTTGCTAAGTTTTAGAAAGGGATTTCAACGCTCGCTATTTCCTCGCTAAATGAAAGATTATATCCCTATTTGCAAGAGATTTAGCGAGGGATATATCCCTCGCTAAATCTCTCATTATTTAGTGAGGGGATAGGCATTCATCGTTAAATTTAACAACCTCGTTTTTTGTAATGGATTTAGCGAGGGCCAAAATCTCTCGCTAAATACTATTTAGCAAGGGAATATGGGCATTTAGCGAGGGATTTGTTCCTCGCTAAATCCTATTTTTCTAGTAGTGAATAAGCTCATTGAACTTTGAATTTGTTTGAAGAGTGATGCCATAAAGCACAAAAGCTAGACAACAATGAGTTTAAATTGGAAATTAGAAAAGGAAAAAATAGTATGCTAAGAATAGAAGGAAAATATATTAATAGTGTAAATAAATATTAAACATGATAAAATTCAAAGAAAGTAAATATACAGAGGGTGAACTTAGAGTTTAGGAGAGTTTTTCAAATGTATAATGTTTAAAACTAATGTGCATGGATATCAACAATGACCTTTTTTTTTTTGGTATAACTAGTTCATGATGTCCACCTTCTGATTTCATTTATCACATGATTTTTTTTAATACACACCTTAAGCATTTTTCCATAACAACTCAACAATAATATATTTTTTCTTTTTTTTTTGTGTGGTATTAGAGTAGTATCAAAGCCAAACTCAAGTTTGCCCAATCAGTGGGCCATTCCCGGTGGGCTATCAATGATGGGGGTATTACTATCAACACTGCATTTTATTTGATCATTTAAAATATAATTATAACAATAAAATTTAAAATTTTAAAAAATACATTTTTAAAAATCTAGATAAAATTTAAAGATAAATTTTTTAATAGTTTTCAATTTTATTTTAGCCTAGATAATCTTTTGTTAGCTATGATTTTATTTCCTTTAGCTAGTTAAAACAATTAATTTGAAAATTACAAAAAATTTAAAAAATATTATCTTTCTTTAAAAAAATTCAAGAAGTAAGAAAATCTAGTATTGAAAAAAGATCTTTTCTATTCTAGATAATCTTTCTCTTTAATATCAAAATTTTAAAAATGAAAAAATAAAATATCTTAAAAAAGTTGAGTAATTAAAAAATTAACAATCAAATAAAAGGTTAAACGCTTTTAATTTTTTGGTCTTTAGATCCAAACATGCACACGAAAAGAAATAGTTTCTCTTTCTAAAAAAATAAATAGAAAAAACATGAAAAATGTTCCAACCTTTCAAAGGTTGCTTACTTTACAAAAGCTATAGCTTTGTTGGCCATATACAAGGATCGATTAGATGAAGTAAATATCCCTTCAAGAATAGCGAAGTACCTGCTCAAAAATTTCAAAGAGGTTCTCAATTCTAGAGACAAATACTTCGATGCAGCATGCACAAAATGAAAAAATAGCAATAGCAATAAGAAACTCATTGATCTTTAAATCTATTTGATGAGTGATGCCATGACGCTCAAAAGCTGGACAAAGGTGAGTTGAAATTGGAAATTAGGGAAGTAAAAAATATTTTACTAAGAATAGAAGAAAAATGTAATAAAATTCAAAGAAAGTAAATACACAGAGTGAACCTGGAGTTCATGGAGTTTTTAACATGTCTAATGTTTAAAATTAATGTGCAGGAATATCAGCGGCGACTTTTTTAATACTAACAACTCAGGGATGGATGATGTTTACAGTGACATAATGGAATTTCCTAATGATAAACATACAATTGCACGGTGAAGGAATTAAATTTTTAATGGACTTGAAAGGTATAGTTGTCATTTGTGTATAATACAATTGATGATTTCAGCAATAGAGTTGACAAACCTATTCCATTTGATGACATTATGTAGAGGAAAGTAAAGGAATATAGTGGTTGGTCATCATGTGATATTAAAATAGCACACTTATGAAGGTGCAACAATACAAAATCATTAAATATTCAAGTATAGGTATAAATGGAAGAAATTTTGAAACAAACACTGACCTGTATCATGATGTCAATAGGTTCCTAAAGATTTCTCTATACACCAAATTTGCAGTTGTGACCATCCTTTTCCCATCACTGTAAAGCAATAATATTTTCAAAACATCTATACTCTTCACTCTTGATAAGAAAATATATAATTGACCATGTGTAAATACAGCTTTTGAAAAATATAAGCTAACATGATGCAAAGATTGCCCTTGACTTTTATTAATAGTCATGGCAAAGGAAAGAGTTAAAGGGAATTATTATTTAGTACACACACTTCATCTAAGTGTGTAATTAATTTTCTTACATTTCTATAAAATTTTGAAATATAATGAACTAACCACGCTAATTATTTGTTAAAACTAACATGCATATTGTTGATGTAATGAAGACATATTGTAAATCTAATTTTTTTGACCATATTTTAAAGCGTGTAATATAATTAATTGATTGTATTTTTCATTATGCTTTTTTTTTTTTAAATTCCCTCACACCTTTCTTTTCAAACAAATATATACTGAAATGACATTGTTAAGTATAGACTGATTAGGCAACTACATTTATATTGAAAGGATACTTTGTATAAACACTTACTATTATATTCTATTTGCATTATCAAACTTTAAAATATTAGTTTTAGCACACTGTACTTGTGTGGTGAAGCTTACAATTACCTCTTTCAACACACTATAAATAAATTACTATCATATTATACACCCTTTAAAGTACTTTTTAAATTTTTTAGAGTTGTTTTACATTATTAAAAAAAAGAAACACATGAATTTTATGAAATCTATGTGACATAATTATAATGCAATTAACATATACAAAAAATAGTAACAATAATATTTGTAACGTTTTTTGGTTGAAATTATTATAATTTATTCAATAAGAAATAAACATGACAATAACTAATTAAATTCTTGTTTCGTTGTTGATAAGTTTTATGCTTGGATTGAGAGGTGGTAACATGTACCAATATGAACTTGCATGTTAAAATTTATTTCATCTTCCACATAAACTAACTTCATTTCTCTCACCCAATCCTGCCATTGGGAATTTCACTTGATTCTCATTTCTATTACATGAAATCAATCATGAAAATCAATAATTCAGTTTCTCAATAATCATATATCTAAATTACATAAAATCACTTAAAAAATCTCAACTTCATATAGCGACTCACTAATAACCAAAACCATTCATATGCATTAACAAACTGAATACATATTAAACACATCATTTTGATTTATTGTATTAGATTGATCCATGCTCAATACAAATGATATAATAAAATAAATTGGTAGAATTGAAAAAACGTAACTAATCAAAATTTCTTCTTTATATGCTGATTCAAACACTTTTTTTGATCCTGGTCTATCATGAACTTTTTGCCTGGGATAAGTAGACATGATGAAGAAAGAAAGTAAATATTGTCATATCATCATACTTTAATTCTCAATGCAGCACAACCAATGTTATAATAAAAATAAAAGAAATCATTATAACAAACACTCAAGTTCCCTCGTTCCTTTCTTTCATGTGAAGCTTCTAATTAAAGACCTCATATTGGTTCGGGAACAAAGGTTGCAAACATGCTATTAGGCAACATCTAATCCAAATAGCAAGGAATTGATTCTCCTGATTAGAAAAGTTTGAAGTAGTAAGATGACAAAGATTAAGTAAGTCATTTTTCAAAAAAATTTAAGTTCATTTCATAATATCAACAACTTCATAGAATTGACAGCATAAATAAGCAATAAGAACAATATTTTATTTCTACCATTATAGAATATTAAATGTTAAAAATGTAAAATCCCATTAAAGCAATGCTTGAGGATTTTATACGTTTTCTATAGACTTTCAAAAGCGAGATTTCGCTTGCCTTGAGGAAAAATTACTTTTCTATGAGAAGTAGATTATAAATTGTGTGTGTGTGTGTGTGTGTGTGTGTAGACCCAATATATTATTAATGCCGCTTAGACAGGTTCCCCACATGCTATGCACTTCTTGCCTCAGACGCCATCCCAACTTGGTCAAGTGTGAAAACTAAATAAACTCAAAAGGGCAATCCTGAGAAGCATACCAAAGGGTAAATAAGCCATTTTTATCACTTCTATCTCCACAACAAAGTTGACTGTAATAAACTCAAAAATCAAGTACTAAAAAGCCCGTTGATTCTTTTTGTTGTGAGCTATTTGCATAATAATAGGAAAATGGACATCTTTCATGGAATATTTATAGTCTCTTATATAATACCATAAATTTTTCATGTTCAATCTATATGCATTAATATTAAGCTGAGTGCAACAGATCTAATTGCATTAATAATATGATAATGAACAATAATCTAAGGAAACTAAATGTAGTGAAAATATAGGTTAAAATCAGCACCCCTTACCATCTTTCATGTCAGGGACAGAAAATATATGCAAATATTTATTTAAACTGGCATTAACACCGTTATATCTATATAAATATCACTTTTGTCAAGTTTCAAACAAGATTTCATTGGGTTTACAGAATTTCTCATGTTATAGAACATCTTTTATGTCTGGGAACAAAAAATATATTCAAATTTTATATGCAAATATTTATTTTCAACATCAACATGAATATAACAATTATTTACACTTACCAATATGACTCCAAAAGGAAAAAAGCCTAAAAGTACAACCTACATTAGCAAAAATAAAAAGTAAAAACAGAAAGCAGGAAAGTAAAAAAGAAAAGTTATAAACCTAAATACAAACTACCCAATCTTAGATCTCTCACGAACCTTGCCACTCAAAATCAAACCATAACCTCTTTCTGTAGGTCAATGCATTATCAGCATTGAGATTCAGAATCTTCAAAATAGGAGGTGTTGCTTCCAAAAGCCACCCTAAAGGTCATATCATTCTAGGAGGGTGTCTTTTTGGGATACAATAATAATTATTTTATTTTCCTCCTTAACTTTTATAATGTAAATCTTTAGGTTAAAACACTATGACCATGTTATTGACCTAGAATGTTACCAAGCTATTATCACAACAATTCATTAGATCAAATCATAATAAGTTAAACATTGAAAACTTGTATGCATGATGGGAATAGGTGAAAAATAATATTCTGTTGTGCAGATATATAATGAACCAAATAATTGCGTCAACTAATTTCATACCTTGTATTTCCTTAATATAATGCTAATACAATGAACATAGCATATAATGGACACTTGAATTATCAAAATGATTTGTAATTTAAAAATTACAAAAAATTAGAAAATATTATCTTTAAAAAAAAACTTTAAGAAGTAAGAAAATCTAGGATTGAGAAAAGATCTTTTTATACTAGATAATCTTTCTCTTTAATATCAACACTTTAAAAATGGCAAAATAAAATATCTTAAAAAACATTGACTAATTAAAAAAAACAAAAAATAATAATCAAATGAAAGGTTAAATGCTTTTAATTCTTCGGTCTTTAGACCCAAACGTATACATTCAAAAAAAAAATACTTTCTCTTTAAAGAAAAATAAATGGAAAAAAAATGAAAAATGTTCAAACCTTCCAAAGATTGCTTACTTTACAAATGTTGTAGATCTATTGGTCATGTATAAGGATCGATTAGGTGAAGTAAATATTACTTCAAGAATAGCGAAGTACCTACTCAAAAATTTCAAGGGGCTCCCAATCTGGGTGACAAATAATTTGCTATGGCATGCATGAAACGGAAAAATAGCAACAGCAATAACAAGGTCATTGAAGTCTGAATCTGTTCGACGAGTGATGCCATGAAGCTCAAAAGCTGGACAATGGCGAGTTCAAATTGGAAATTAGGGAAGGAAAAAAATATCATATTAAGAATGGAAGGAAAATAGTTTAACATTGTAAATATATATTATACATGATAAAATTCAAAGAAAATAAATACATAGAGAGTGAACTTGGAGTACGGGAGAGTTTTTAACATGTGCAGTGTTTAAAACTAATGTGCGTGAATATCAACAGCAACTTTTTTTTAGTATAATTAGTTCATGGCATTTACCTACTAATTTTATTTATCACATAATTTATAATACGCACTTTGAACATTTTTCCATAACAACTCCACAAACAATGCTCTTTCTTTTTCTTGTGTGGTATCTAAGTAGTATTAGAGCCAAACTTTAAGAAGTAAAAAAATCTAGAATTGAGAAAAGATCTTTCTATTTTAGATAATCTTTCTATTTAATGTCCAAATTTTAAAAGTAGAAAAATAAAATATCTTAAAAAAGGTTAAGCAATTAAAAAAAAAACAATAAACTGAAAGTTTAAAAGCATTTAATTCTTTGGTCTTTAGACCCAAACATGCACCCTCAAATCCCTAGATTCCACAGAAGAAAGACAACGCTGTGTGAAGAAGGAGAAGGCCAAATCAGGTTAGATTTCATAGGCTATGGCTATTTATGCATGAAATCTCAATTTGTATAAAGAAGGGAAAAGAGCCAGAGAGAAAAAGGAATGGCTCGGGGAGGATGGAGATTGAGAGAAAGAGATAGAAAATTAGAAAGAGATGAAAGTCCAAGAGAGGGATAGAGAGATTCAAAGAGGATCCAAGTTTGAAGCTTGAAGTAGAATAGAGCACGAAGCGGAGGGAGAGGAAGAAATCAAAGAATAGAGGAGGCAAGCTGGGCATATTTTGGTTTAACGATTTGAATCGTTAAGTAGGTAGCTTTTAAATAAAATAATCTCCTTTAATCCTGATGCATTTGTGGGTTGATTTGACACTATATAAGCTTTGAAATTTTGTTTCTTTGCTTTAAAATATATGTGAACACTCCCTTGTCTAGACTGATGGGGTTATAAATTTTTCTGAGATCTAGGCTGAGGGCTAATTTTAATGATGGAGAAAATTTTATATGACTGTTTGAACATTAGAAATTCAAAAGTATCATGGTCTTGGGTAAATTACAAATAATGCATCTAACATGTATTGTTAGTGATTTGTGAGATTGGCTTTGGCTTGAAGCCATGTTTACTTGTCTATGGCCTTGCTTCAAGATTTTTTTTTTTTTTGATGCTATTGATCTATTTTGAACTTGGAAGTAGAAAGATGAACTTAATTTTCCATGAAAAGAACGTAGGCACCCTTGCTATATCATTGTGTTTTCTCCCTCCAAGTTCCAAGTCGTGTTTTTGCAATTAGTCATTATTTTCAAGCTTTTAAATATGAATAATATGCTCTTCAATTAAAAAAAAAATCCAAACACATTTCTGTTTTCTCCCTCAATTTAGATTCACTTGGTTATAATATCTTCCCATGATGGATTTTGGTTGTAACACTTGGAAAGTTGTTGAGATAGTTGGGCTAAATGTCATATTGGATTCAAGACATGTCTTTTAGCATGAATGAGTATATTAGCCAACCCAAGTTTGATTACTATCTCTTTGTTTTTCAAGGTTATGACATCAATTTTCTTTTAGTTTCCTTTAGAGATCAATTAAGTGATTGTTGAGCTGGTGTTATATGGAGATTGTTTTGATTTTAAATACTTGGATGTTGCTGGCATTTTGTATTATTCCCTTTTTGAGTACCATATGAGAATTTCCAGTTTGAACTGTTTGCGTAACACATCCTCAAGTCAAAAGAGGAGTGAAATATCCAAATAGTTTGGTTCCTTATTGTTGCACCCAAAAATACAACACGGACTATAGGTGAGAGCGAAGGTTTTTGCCTTCAAAGAGAAAATCAATTAAATGGGATTCGTCACTAAATTTTGAGAAAAATATTGAGAAACCATTTAAATAAGATAATGATAGTTTTGGAAAAAAAATAGGTTCAGGAGTCAATTGAATGTGGAAAAGGTGTTAGGCACCCCACAACACCCGTTCATGTGAATGGTTACCTAAAGTTGATTGTGCTAAATTAATATAATTTTAAAAAATTTTAATTACAATTTCTTATTCACATGTAAGACATTAAAAAAAATGAAGAAATAGTCATTTTTTTACAAGGGAGGACTTGACTCAAAATTAAACTCTGTGACCTACGTATCTTGCGATGAGAATCAAAGTTCACATAGTTTGGGATTATAAGTTTACTGGTGAAAATATTTTTTTTGAAAAGAATTTAATTAGAAATAATTCATTAGGTTGCAAATAAAGCAATTTTTTTAAATTTTGATATGTATGTTTTAAATTGAAAAAAGTAATTAATTTTAATTATTTTTTCAATTTTTAAAAAAATAAGAAAAAGGAAAATAGTTTGACTTTTTTTTGTTTTACTTTTATGATTATTTTTTTAAATTTAACCACTATACTTGTGGAGTCTTATTAGCTCATACAATAATACGATTATTCTAAATATCTATGAAGATTTCAAATTTCACATGATAAAAGAGTCTAATAACTTAATTTATTTAGTTATATTTTTAAATAATAATGATAACTTTTTTAAGCACGTATATACATATTTTTTAAAGAATCTTAATCATTATACCTGCATAGTTTTATTGACTTACACAATAATATGTTTATAAACATCTATAAAGATTTAAAATTTTCACACAATAAAAGATTAAATAATATTTTTTTAATTTATTTTAATTTATTTCTTATGCACGTATATGTATATATAACTTATATTTATATAGAAATCTTAATTGTTATACCTGTAAAGCCTTATAAACTTACATGGTAATATGATTATTCTAAATATTATAAAGATTCAAAATCTTTACACAATAAAGGATTAAATAATATCTTTTAAAATATATTTTAATTTATTTCTTATTATGTATGTATGTATGTATATCATTCATATTTTTTTAAAAAAACTTAATCATTATACCTATAAAGTCTTATTAACATATAAGATAATATGATTATCTTAAAAGTATATAGAGATTTAAAAATCTCACATGACTAAAAGATTTAAGGGTTATTATTCAAATACATTAATTTAATTAATTAGTTTTTTAATGTTTATTATATATTCACAATATCCATCTATTTATTTACTATATAAATTAATAATCGCAACAGCTGCAAGGATTTATTATCTCACACGATAAGGCAGTTAATTTGAATATCTATGAAGATTCTTCAAATGTCACACAATACCGTTTAAATATTTTTAATTGATTTAAATTATATTTGATAAAAGATAAGTTAATTTGAATAATGGGCCATTAAAACTCATATTTAATATATTGATCCTTATATTTGTAAAATTGAATTTATATGACATATGATCATTTTAAATTTAAATCTAAACGCTTGTGGAGACTTTTGAAATCGTACACTATAAATAAACCATAAAAATATCTCTCTTATTTTCTTTTTTATATTTCAGCCTCTTATAAGGAAATTTTGAACCATGACAACATACAGAAATAGAAACTGTCATGAGTTATATATGTTTTTTGCCATAATTATAATTACACATAAATAAACAGCCATAAATGAACTGCTACAAAGATTGATGATACAAGGATCAAACCATGCCACCACATGCTACTTCTTTCTGAAAAAATAATTAAAAAGATTGAAAGGTAATTTAAGAATCAACCATGCAGAACTATACACACCTAGTGGGGCATCTCATAGGACAAGCTATGACAAGCCTACATTACAAATTCTCTTCATAAATAAATATTTAAAACAAACATAAGGTGTTGAGCTTAGCAAATTTTTGAAGTTATTAGGCAAGCTTAATGATAATTTCTAAGTTTCAAGTCAAAATTTAAATAGAACTATACCCTTTGATCATTGACAGACACAAGATTGCACAAGCAATAGGGGAAAGAGAAGAAAAACATGATTCAAACCACAACCTTTACCTACAACCTTCAAACTAGAGAGTATGCTCTTATATTTCAATTATTGAAACCAATCAAATAGCTTTAATAATAGAATTAGAGAGTATAATATAATTCTTAATCTCATTATTAATACAAGTCTAGAGTTAGTACCCTCAAGTAAAATTTCTAACTCCTCTTTTAATAGTCAATAAACACTAATAAGCTAAAATCAATTTTCAAACCATTTTTTATTATCAAAATTTCCACTTCTATTTCATAAACACTATTATAAGATAGGCTTTTAACAGCAGTTATAGAATCCGTGTTGTTTCAGGGGATGTTAAAAGTATGTGACTTTTAACAACAGTTGTCTAACTACTGTTAAAAATAACCTTGCAACAGGAATTTTAAATCTACTATTGAAAGTTGCTCGTTGATTTTATTTTTTAAAAAAAGGGGGGACTTTTTAATAGCGGTTGGATGTATAACCACGATTAAAAGTCTTACTTTTAACAGTGATTATGACTATAACCGCTATTAAAAGGGGGACTTTTAATAGCTATTAGAAGCATAATTGATGTTAATAGTCCCCCTCTTAACAGTGGTTATAGTCATAGCTGCTATTAAAAATTAGTTTTTTAAATTAATTCTGTTTTTATTTATTTTTTCAATTCTTACAAATTAATATTTTAGCATAAAGTTTGATGGGTGGATCCTTTGACCACACAGGTGATAGAGACTTATTGTTCTGGTCCTGATACTTATTATCTAAATCAATCCTGCCTAGTCTATCCCTTCATATTTTGATGCAGGGAATGTTCAAGATGAATATGAAATTATCGCTAAAAAGAGAATAGCAAACTATTGGTCTAAAGATTTTCCCCTTGTTTATAGCCTTCTATAGTATTCTTACAGCTTTCCTAAAGATTAATAAAATAATAAATTATACTTGTCACTCATTAGTCTTCAGCTGAAAAGCTAAGCAACGAAACGATATGCTGTACTTTAAAATAACCTATTGAAAACTGACTCTACAACATAGGAACCTGATCAATGTATATTACTCGTTACAAAGAAAAATATAATCATATTAAGACACTGAGATGTATAAACGACATGGCTAAACATGAAAAAAAAAGAACCTATGATATCCAAATATGTATTGGAATTTAAAAATTGCTGAAGGTGATGGAAAATAAAATAGTAACGATGTGTAAAGATACCGATCATAAACTAACTAATAGGATGGGTTCTACTCCCAAACTATTTGACATAAGAGAGTTGCACACTCAAACATATTTTCTTAACATTTCACATTTTTCACAAACACAAAGGTGTCTAAACCTTACATTAGTTCTAAAAGCTATTTTTAACACCTAGACCATACTCAATGGACAAAGGACCACCAGTGCAACACACCACATTCACATAAGGACAATTAATTCACATGTCTAAGCCTCAACCCCTTAATATTTAAAAAAACACAAGGGAGGTTTGGCATTGCATAATTCATTTAACCTTTAATACTTCATTATAACAACATTTCCTATACTTGAACTAGTATTTTGGCCTTATCAAAATCATACCACTACTTTTACAAATATCTTGGAGCCTAAAATACAACCATCTATCATGCATAAAAACATAGTGCAAATGTAACAAAAGAATGCAACACATAATTGTCAATATTCTATCCATTACACAAAATAAATGAAATTATGAGGCTTTACAAAAAGAATACAAAATTCCTAAGGCTTTGTAGCTTTTTCTCTTTTAGCACCCCGAGCTAGAACCTATAAAATATTGAAAGAGAGGGATGAGTACAACACTCAGTAACTAAGGTATGTCTATCCTATGCAATTGTATATTAATTGACAAAAGCATATGGATGAGAGTTGAATACTCAAAATTATATAATCATTCAAAACACATACCACTATTACACAATTATCTTATTCTTAATTTTTCACAATTCACATTATAACATCCTGAATTTTTTAATTTCGTGATTAGCTATTAATCGAGGGTAAAGTGATAATTAGTGTGGGATTAAAGATTTGGATGATTAGGTGATGGTTTGACTCATTGGGATGTTAAATGAATAAATATGGGTAGAAGGATCACATTATGGATCAAAGCAAGCATGCGTGGTAAGAATTCTTTTCACTGTGCCACACGCCATAGCTTGTGCTACATGCGCTGCAGCGCGTGGACTAAAAATGACCTCTGAAGTCATGAATTTTGGGTGAATTTCAAAAGGGATAATTTAAAAACACATAAAAGGAGAGGAGAGAAAGCTGAGGTCTACTAGGACAAGCTATTTAGAGTGTTGGAAGGTACTTCTGATCAGTAACTTAGCAGGTAAGTTACATATAACTCTTACCTTTCATTTTACCAAAATTTCTCTAAATATGAGTTATAGAGAAATTGAATCGTTGAAATTTTAGGGGTTTGATTCTTGCTCAATAATAATAAAAAGGTACTCCAAAATTAAATGACAGTTTTGTGACTAGTTTAAAGCTGAACGATAAAACTTTGAACCTGTAAACTTGATTTGACCCTAAATCAAGAGGTTTTTAGGGTGAAAATTTGATTCAACTAAAATGAGTCCAGTTGAGATTATGTAAAGTAGTAATCAAGTAGTAGTAGACCTATAATAGATAAATAAAATAGAATAGATGGATGAATATAGCTACAGGTAGTAAAAATGTACTTTTGGTCAAATTGGACTAAATGATTAAATTTTGCCAAATATATTCAGATTGGCATATTGAGTATGTGAATTAGAAAGGAAGCTTGTGATGAGCTATAGTGGTGGTTGAAATCCACGAGTAACCTTTCTAGTGACAAAAGGGTTGGGATAATCGAATAACTTCCTTTGTTTGACTATTTTTGTAACGGTATATAAGTATGATATGTAGTGCATGAAATTATTTTAAACTAAGCATGTTTTATAGCATTGTGTGAATGTTGCATGAAAATGGATTTTGATCAAATAAATGAGTAAGAACATGTGATTTTATAGTTTACCTAAATATATGCTATGTAATAAGGATATATGTATGAATGAGAAGCCTGTTAATGGTTCGGAAAGCATGATCATTAGGGTGGGAGTTCACCCAAGTAGAGAAGGTGGTAATAAGATCATATGAAATATTCTCCTTAGTGTCCGACGGGGTGCGGTATTGGAGAATTTTACCTCCTTAGTGCCTTTTGAGGTCCAGTGTTGGAGATAATCTTCTTAGTATTTGTTGAGGTGTGGTGTTGGAGATTTTAGATTTCTTAGTGTTTGCGTGATATGGTATTAGAGTCAGCTATACCCCATTTTGTGTATTGGGAAAAATCATAGTCTAAAAGTGAGATAGAACACCTTTAGCTAAGTGATTCTACAACTAAAGGTGAGCTCAAGGCCAATGAAAGTGCACATTAGTCTAAGGTGAGCCTATGTTTTCATGTCAAGGTGATTTGAAGGTTCAGTTAGTAGTGATCATGCTATATATTGCTACATGTTGCTACATGTTGTATATATGGAAAAATGGTGAAAAGTGGTGATTATAGTGGTAAAAGAGTGATTTGATACATATGGTTATGGATTGAAATGAAATATGTGATATATATTATGTTTAACAATATATTATGCTTTACTTTCATATAGTAGCACGGAATAGTCATTAAGAGTGAGTTATTCTATTACTGAGATTTTTATCTCACCTCCGTGGTTACATTTTATAGGATAAAGTAGTGATAAGGGCAAGAGAAAAGAGGTTGGACCGGCATAGTGCTGCTATGGTTGTGTGAAAGCTTTAAGTTTATGTAATAAACCAATTTAGTGTAAATTTTATATATATAAGTTGCCATAGGGTTACATGCGTGTTTTGAATGTTTGATATGGGTTTTAGTTGAAAGTGTAGAGATTTGTGTTAAATCTTCACTCACGTGTGAAATTATGATGAAATAAATATTTTGGAGCTAAGATTGTATTGTAAATATTTGGTGAAGATGGTTATATGTGAATATGTGTTGAGAAAAGGTCAATTTGTGCCAAATGATGAAAAATTATGAAAAGTTGTGAAATGTGAAAATAGACTATTGAATGGTCGGATTTTGATACATATGTATAATTATGATATATTGTGATTAATCAGGTGTAGTAAGTCCTTTTAGACTGGATTCAAGGCCTTGTTGGTTTAATAAGAAAAAGGGATCGATTTGAGTACTTGGGTGTGCAAAAAAAAGTGACTTTTTACACCTCAAATATCTAAATTTTGATTAGATGGTTAAATCATCTCTGAACCTATCACATTAGCTAGCTTATGAGATAAGTTTCATGTAGGCATTTGAATCACTCTGATTGGATATCGTAAGTGAAAATGGTGTACGTTGAAAGTTCTTCATTTTGCTGTCAAAATGACAATAAAAATTTCAAACTAGCGTGCCATAGTGCATGATGTCTCATGCCACAATACATGTCACAAAAAGTTTAGGCATGTGGCTTTGTGCCATATGTCATGGCGCACATATTGCACGCCAATATGCATGGCCCATTTTCCATCTTGATTTTATAGTTCTTAATGCATGCAATGATTAAGGTGAATGTATATGATTTATTTTCACTGCGTATTGCTCTAAGGCATTATGGTTTTTGATAATTTTGCAAACGAATCTTGGACCCAAACTTTTCAAACAAATTCTTTGGTTAGATTAGTGTGTTTAACTTGGTGATTTTGTTAATCTTTTTCTGTATCTAGAGGATATGGGAGGAGGTTATACACATCACAAGACACTTCCACAATACAGATAGCTATGTGATAATAGTCTAATTAAGAATAATGATGCGTATTGCCACATTAATAACAACCATGTGATAATAGCATATACTCAACTATCACAAGTTGTTGCAAATTTATTAACTATGTGACACATAAGATAAAAATAAAGCATGAGTTGACTATCCTTATATCCTCCTTATACTTTTTGATTGAAACCATGGGCTATTAATCAATCAAGGCTTTGTCCATTTAAATAGACTACCCAAGCTCACCAATTGTGAATAGTGAATTGGCTAAAGATCACTATACCTCTCGGACCACTACTTTTCCCATTCTTGAATCCTTGAGGTGTTGTAAACCTTAAGCTTGTCTTCTTGACAAATAAGTAGAGATAGTTAGGTTCAAATCTCTCAACAAACTATAAAATAGTCCCAAACTTTCACTGCGTATAAAATAATCCTTGAGGTGAATGTATATGATTTATTTTCACTGCGTATTGCTCTAAGGCATTATGGTTTTTGATAATTTTGCAAACGAATCTTGGACCCAAACTTTTCAAACAAATTCTTTGGTTAGATTAGTGTGTTTAACTTGGTGATTTTGTTAATCTTTTTCTGTATCTAGAGGATATGGGAGGAGGTTATACACATCACAAGACACTTCCACAATACAGATAGCTATGTGATAATAGTCTAATTAAGAATAATGATGCGTATTGCCACATTAATAACAACCATGTGATAATAGCATATACTCAACTATCACAAGTTGTCGCAAATTTATTAACTATGTGACACATAAGATAAAAATAAAGCATGAGTTGACTATCCTTATATCCTCCTTATACTTTTTGATTGAAACCATGGGCTATTAATCAATCAAGGCTTTGTCCATTTAAATAGACTACCCAAGCTCACCAATTGTGAATAGTGAATTGGCTAAAGATCACTATACCTCTCGGACCACTACTTTTCCCATTCTTGAATCCTTGAGGTGTTGTAAACCTTAAGCTTGTCTTCTTGACAAATAAGTAGAGATAGTTAGGTTCAAATCTCTCAACAAACTATAAAATAGTCCCTCAAAAAATAGTGGAATAAAGCTAGCCTTTGTGTATCAAAAGCGGCCATATAATACCACGTGAATTTATCTACTTTTCTCCCTAGGCGAACTCCCACCAAACGATCATGCAATGTATGATACTCACTTTTTTCACAAGTTCATAAACTCAAATAACTCATTGGGTATAATATTAAACTAACCCTAATGAACATCTTTAATAATTTCATAAATACTCTTCATTTCAAAACCCAGGTACATAATCTCCACATCATAAATCATCAAACCAACATCTCATTTCAACTCATAATCATAGACGAAAAACATTCCAAGCTCAACTTTTCTTTTAATACAGCATAGTGGTATTTTAAACGTATCATATTCACACATCACATGCTTGGCACATATACATAGCCATACAAAGGATTCATCCATATCACATTATTCATTTTCGAAATATAAATCAATTAACAAGCAATTACACAAAACAAATTCCTTCATTACATCAAATCTTTGAAAGGTCAAAGATTTACCCCTTAATAAATTTGCTTCCAAGTTTGCTTTTCAAGCCAAATATGGCGCACGAGGGAAATAATTTACAATTAATCAAACTCACAATTATCAACATCATCATTTTCACAATATAACCTCTTTATTCCTTTCTTCAAAACACCTAAATCCCTTATTCCTCACATATGGGCTCATCTATTAGGGATACTAACTCTCTTTATTTCCATTAGCTTCATCAAACACTCAACTCATCATTAATAGTTTCCGACCACCTAAAAATCGCACATGTATTCTCATTTTTGAACATTAATAGCTCACAACCACCATTAATGTCTAAACCTATAAATACTAAGTTTAAATATCTCAAACAAGTCCTATTAACTTGATTTGAGTTAATAAGTTCAAACCCATTACTATATGAATCGAAAATCAACTCTACACTATAAGCCCTAACTTCAAAATAGTGTAGAGAGAAGGGGAAGGATGGGAAAGACTGAGATTGAGAGCTTCAAACCTTTTAATTCTTCACAATGTCATGCCCTAGCAGAGTTCTAAGGTTTCTCCTTCTCCCTCCCTCGTTTTCTCTTTTCTTTTCGTTTATTTTTCATGTTCGATACACGACTTATTTCTACAAAATTTTGATAGTATGCCGCAATGCATGACACACACGCCATAACATGTGGTATAGAGAAGGCTCTTCTCATTCTTTTAGCCATATGAGCTATGACACATGATGCACACACTGTGGCATGTAGCATAGAGACTTCTTCCTTTGTTTTTCATATCTTTTAATGCCCAAGTGATGCAATTTCACTTCGAACCCATCTTGATAGCTAAACATACAATGAAAACACTCATTTGACTCCTCTGACCACGTACCACATGAATATTATTAGCTACCCCTTGATTAGACTAATTAACTAGAGGTTAATTTCTCAAGATGTTACAATAGAGTTGAACTAAGATAAATTATAGTTTGCATTCTCTCTTCCTTTAACTCTTTATATTTCTAGAAAATATAGTTTATATTTTAACTTCCCCTTAGATATTGTTTTTAAACATTCTTATGCATATTGAACTTGCAAAAATTATTTTTGTCTTACCAACAAAGTGTTGAACTAACGTTTGCTCAAAATTTTCCTTACACATTGTGTTTCTAAAAAAGTTTCAAAAAAATTGATTAACATCCAATTCACCCCCTCTTAGGTGTCTTGCCATATCTAACATTATTTATTTTTAGAATTTTTTAAAAATTCAAACATAAAAATATAAAAAAGAAAATTATAAAAATAAAAATAATTTCAAACAACAATCTCTTAGTCTCTTAGTTAAAAAAATAACATTAAAAAAACCTACCATAGTTATCTTTTTAATATTTTCAAAATCTCAATTTAATTTTTTTTATAAAAGAGAAATTATATTAACAAATAAAATTGAAATACAAAATTAAAGGTTCAAAACCTAACAGTAAAAATAGAATAAATAACCACAATTATGGAAAAATACTTTTAATTTTCTTAAGAATGAAATAAAAAGGGATAAAGAAATTAAAATTAAAAAATTAAAAAATTAAAAAATTAAAATTAAAATTTAAAAGGAAAAATTGATGGAAAGAACCTAGTTGGAAGGCAAATTAGTCCCAAGAACCAAATTCTATTGAAGGACCAAGCTCAATTTTTTATTGTTTTTACTTTGCATTGTGCTTACCAAAATGCCCCTGCCTTAACAATTGAATTTGAATGCGAAGACCACCCTATCTGCTTAGCTTCTTTATGCTATTTGAACTAGAGAAGACTAGAGTATTGGTAAGGGATGGTTTTTCGAAAAACTATCTGCTTGGCTTCTTTATGCGATTTGAATGAGAGAAGACTAAGGTGCAAGTCTTCTTGCTTATAGTGTAAGGCTTCTTGCTTACAGTGCAAGGCTTCTGACTTAAGGTGCAAGAGTTTTAGCTTTGAGTGCAAGGGATTTGAATTTGGGTGCAAGGGTTTTGCCTTCTGATATATCAATGAGATTTACATGTAATCCATGGTTATTTTCATATAATTCTTGGTGACTGATAATGGCTTCCTTTCTGTGTGACAGGTTTTCATATAATTAGTTAAAGATTACATGTAAATAATTACTCAACCATGCTCGCGATGTTTCTCCCTTTATTGATTTACATGTAATCCTCAATCATTTTCATGTAATTCTTGGTGAATGATAGTAGCTTCCTTTCTATGTGACAGGTTTAAATGTAATCTACTAAAGATTAAATGTAAATTGTTGCTCAGCCATGCTCATAATTTTTCCCCTTATTGACTTACATGGAATTAATTGTATTTTTCATGTAAATACAAGAGCACTCACAGTAGATACTTTTGGTGTATTTTATTTGCTTGTAATCCACAACATATTACATGTAATTATCACACTGAAAGGTGACGTGAGGATTCAACAATTTTACATGAAAAACAACTAAATTTTTAATTTTAAATATTACTATGAACAACTAAAATATGAAAGAAAGAATAATATTTTTGTCGGTTTTGGTATGTTATTGTGCAAAGTACAAACTAAGAAAAAGATGAACCACTGACATAGTTACAAGGATTAGGATTACAATGATGTTACAATTATATAGAAAAGAGTAGGCCACTATTTTTGTGCAGCAAGCTTCTATTTTTACAAGGACATGAAATTGATTGACACTACGCAAAAAGCAAAACACAGCTTAAACTATATATATTTGATGCAAACACTAGGGCCATGTTATACATTATCTTATAGAACACTATTTTTATACATCAGCTAGCATTCTTTGATTTCTGTTAATCACATCAATAAAGGTTTTTTTTGCTCATTGTACAAATATTAAGATATTAAACACTATATCTCTAATTCAAGTTTAGACTTCTTCATTGATGTCTTTGTTACAAGTTGTTTTACTTCTACCTTTTGACTGAGTGTTCTTGCAATGTCTACTTGCTCTATTGTAATTTTTAAGCTTTCTTTAGCCTCTTATCATACTTGCACTAATCTCACCAAGATAAGTCTCCATCTTCTTGATTTCCATCTCATAAGAGGTTTGTTGGAATGTGCTCTCTAAGAGAAAGGCCATTTTAAGCAGAATTTTGCACTTCAGCTAAGGAAGATGTAAAATTGATGTAGAATTCTTTATAGTCAACATATAAAATTTTCAATGTGTAACGTCCCGAAATTTTTAAGACTCATACTTATTTTAAAATAAAATATCTAGAATTAAATTAAGATTAATTTGATAGAGGTTTAGGTTTGAATTTTACTAAGTAAAAATTTGATTTTATTTTATTTTTTGACTATGAAAAAAATTATCAAAGTTAATCTGAGCTTTTGTATTATAACAAAAAGATTTAGGCTCTTTCTTGTAATTTTTCCTAAATTGTTTAAATCAGTTTTTAAAAGGGAAAACAACATGCAGAAAGAAAATGAAACAAGAAAGCAAAGGAAATGAAATGCACAAGATGAGAGAGTGATAGGAAGAAGAGAAGAGGAAGAGAGGGAGGTAGAGCTAGAATTTGGGAGGTTTTGTGGCTGTTGCGAGCTTAACTATACGACAAATAAACTCCTTACATCAATCCTCTTCCTTCCTTTTTAGTTTTTTTGAGTTTTTAAGAGAGGTAAATTTTAGATTTTGATCTCAAAGGCTTTGTTCTTATAAGCTTTGATTTCTTTAGATCTTATGAAGGATGTTTTGAGTTTTTATATGGTGCTTTAATATTTTGAGTGGGTAATTGGATGAAAAAGAGGTGTTTTGGGCACAAACTCAAACCCTAAGAGATTGGGTTTTTCTCTTTAATAGTTTAAGCCTATTGATTTAGTTATAATTATTCTATTTGAATCTAATAAGATTTAAATTAAGCTTTGGTTCTCATTATAAGGGTTAATGGTGAAAGTTGGTAATGCTGAGTGAAGGTTTTTAGTTAATTAAAAATTGTATAGTTTGAAAATTAGCTTAATGATGGTTAATAAATAATTTTGGTGGTTAAGTGGTACTATGAGAATAGTTGGTTTAATATATTGACTATTGGGATGGATTATGGCTCATTGACCCAAGTTGTGTGGTGTGAGTTATAATCTTTTTTTATACTTTTTGCCATAAGAAGTGATGTGGATCACTTATATGTTATAGAAAATTGTTGGTGGAACTTATTGACAAGTTAAGGAACAAGCCAAGTCTTATTTTGAACAAGAAGAAACCTTTTGGTACTAAAGGGTTGAGGTAACAGGAGAATTTATATTTCTTATTACTTTATTTAGTTATTTTTGAATAAATATTACTAGCTATCATGCATTACATGTTTTAAAAGATTAAATGTATTTTATAAAGGCTTATGGGGTACTACTTTGATAGTAGTGCAAATATATTTTTTATTTGTTTAACAACAATATTTTTATGGAAATGAGATTGTTTGCATGTATTGTAATCATAAAGAATAGAAGTTGCACTTAAGGAAGTGTAATTAGGTTAAATACCTTAGATAGGCTAAGCAACCATTTAATGGAGATTTATAAATGTTATATTACCTTAGAGTATTGAAGTGGTCAATACTCAGGAAAGGTAGGCAAAAGTAAAAGGCATAATTTTGATAGGAGTTTACTAATGAGGAGGTGTAGACTTGTGATATTCTATAACACACTGCCAGTACTTAGTGTTGCCTTATGTATTGTGGGCTCAGTGCACTAAAGTGGTTAGTGTGTTGAATGTTCGACACATCTTAGTGGGAAAGAAAATTCAATATTTAAAGTGTGAAGTTGAGTGTCTAGGTCAAGGCAACTCTTATATAGAGAGTAAGTCAAGCTGGCTTTGAAAGGGAGTTAGCTTCGACTACTTAGGATTCACATCAAAGGGGTATAGGGGTTTGGTGGATTAGATCATGCCTTAGATTATGTTTGTGTTTGTGGAGGTACAAGTAGTTATAAGGTTTACATATGAGTTAAAGAGTTTTAGGGGGCATTTTGTTGGTCAGGAAAGGCTATACCAGCCTATGTCATGCATTCATGTATTTTAAACGGCTAAATTATATACTATATTGAATATATTATTCGTTTATTCGATTATGATTTACTTTGTAATAATTAATGTAGATTTCTCTGTTTCTGAGACTGTGGTTATCTCACTCCTTTTTTTACAATATTTATAGGTCTAAGTGAATGATCCAGTAGTGGACCAAGAAAAGAGCTAAGTTAGGGGTTTGCTTGTGATTTGTAAAGAACAACATCCCCTTTTCTTTTGAGCAAGTATATTGTCATGTATTTATGATTAAGGTGCCAGTAGGATGTGACTATACATATATCTGAATATGTGTAGATTGTGTGCTTGTGTATGAATTTTTGCCACTTGTAGACTTGTGTTTAGGAAACTTGGTTATGGTATGTGATTTTGATAGATTCATTTAATAGACCAAGTTTCTACTATAAGAAAATATTTATTTTGGTATATATATACATGAATATGTGTGATTCTATATGTAATTGCAAAGTGGTTGCATTGCGAATTGTATGCTAAGGGCAAACATACACCTTGGATAGAGAGATTGGATGTTTGGGCCCCACGGGGATTTCCAAGCCAAGTAAAAATGTTTAACATATGTATTTATATAAATACATGGTGTTTGGATTTATTTTTAACTACTTTTGTATGATTTGTGCATTTTAAGGGTTTAAGGTTCATTTTAGGAAATGGCACTCGAGTGGTCAAATTTTAATATAAGGGTTTTTTCTATCATTTGAATGTTTTATTAGGTACTCCTAGTCCTCTTTAATGTATCCAAAGTATTTTCACAAGTTTGTGACCTTTAGGATGAGATTTGGACAAATTTGAAATGGTTTTTACCAAAAAGCTGCACTTTTGCATCATGGTGTCTAAATTTCAATCCGACCGTTGGATTTTCCTAAAATTTGGGTCACAAGTAAAATTTTTATAATATTTAGTGAGCTTTGGAATCACCTTGATCGGATGTCGAACAAGGAAATGATTCTCTCCGAAAGTTTGGTCGTAGATGCTGTCATGCTGTCATGACAACAACAATTGCTGAAATTAGGATGTGCATAAATTTTGATCTGATCGTTGGATCTTTTTAAAATTTTGTAGACTTATATTACTCTTTGAGTGTGATTCACTTCGATTAGAGATCAAATAGTTAAATAGTGTACTCCAAAAATTGGTTTAAATGTGCTATCATGATAGTAAAAATATCCAAATTTGTAACGTGTGCAAATTTTAATCTGACTGTTGGATCTTTCTAAAATTTTGAACACTATTAATACATATTAGAAGTGACGTGTGAGATTTAAAATCATTTCAATCGAAGAATAGATGGTGAATTGGTGCCTCCTAAAAATTTTCCCGGGAGGGCTGTCATAACAGCAGATTAATGCTGTCATGACAACAATTAAATGCTCCTATTTTCCTAGTTTGCTTTCGTGCGCTATACCGTAATTCTTCAAAATTTTCTAAAAAAATTAATTTAAATGTGTATTTTGCTATTGTGTAGATTGTTTTGTATTTTAAATAGTGTATTTCTTAAGTTAGTTTTAGGATCAACTCATTAACCATACTCAGTTTATTTGACTTGGGCGATTTTTAGATAATACTCAGGGTAAGTGTTACACAACGCATCAAAGGTATCATCTATAGCCTTACTCATGGACTTGTAATCAATAGGATTCATGGACTCTAGTTCAAGTAGAAGATCTTTTAGGGCATTTAATACAATTTGATTTTGCCTTTATGCTTAGGACATTGGCTTTCTTTCACTAATAAGTGATACATTGACGCTAATAGCATTTCTAAAATCCTTAGAAAGGCAACTAGTTGAAAGTGTCACATGTTCACCAAGTTTGCTAGTTACGAGCTGATTACATTCATCAAAAAGACTAGCACAATAAATTTCTTGCATATGAGAGATGATAGTATTAAAAATTAGGCAAACATCTACAAAATAAGAGATAGGGGAGCTATGCTAAATAGATCCAAATAAAAGAGGGCATGAACTTATTAGAAAAGTTAGTCAAATCATACTTACAATAGAAAAAAAGCTTAAGTTGGGGAGTTTTAAGTTTAGAGTTGGATGGAAGAATGCAAGCATACCTAACCAACCCATTGAACAAGGATCTGTTGCAGCATTTTTTTAGACCCTTCACCTTGCCTTTATTTTTCAACTGATATGAATAAACTTGCAATCCACTAAGCCTCAAACGACATGCATCTGTTTCCTTAACCATGATTGCCAATTGCCAAATGTATAGAGTGCACGTCCTAGACAATTGTATAAGATAGGGTAAGGTATTACTTGACCTTAAGGACAATTCAATCACAATGTAATTGTGTGTGTTATGTGTGTTAGCATGCTCATAAGTAGGTAATTGTCTCATAAGCATGTTAGCATAGTCACACATCATTTTAACATGGTGTCACATAATGGTTAACATGGAAGGTAGGTAGGGGCACAAGAAGGTTGTATTCATTTTATATTAAATTCAGTATAAATAATATGTAATTTTTACACACCTAACTTTGTTCATGGATTAATTTACATGAAATTTTTGTAGAATATTAGGTTCGGGCAATTGAAAGTTCATGGTCAATCTCAAATATGATTGGAGATAAGCTAAGTTTAAATGAGAACTTGAATTTTTAACAAGTTTGGATGGCATGACGAACAGAAGGAGCAACTTAGAACAAGAGGAGACCAAAACCATGCTCGTTCGGACAAAATAGACTTACCTAATCGTTGTCCCTCAGGCCACCGGCACTTTGAAGTAGCTCAAAACTCGTCGCTCACAAGTCATCTGATTAGAGCACCGTGCAGAGAGATGAGCTTCTCTTTCTTTGTGCTTGTCACTCACAGCTCACACTGCTTGATAGTTCGTCAGAAAAACATTCAACACTCTGGTCTTCTCTCGTTCAAATCGCATGACGGAGCTAAGTAGGGAGGGTGGTTTTTGTGTTCAAATTCAATTGTTAGGACAGGAGCATTTTTGTCAGCACAAAACAAAGTAAAAACAATAAAAAATTAAGCTTGGTCCTTCAATAAAATTTAATCATTGGGACTAATTTCACTTCCGATCATGTTCTTTTCACTAATTTTTCAAATAAAAATTACAATAAAAAGTGTGTGAAGGGCACGGCTTTCAGCGTTTCACTCCGCGGTTCCGCCATCATCCCTACCCCTAACTAAACAACAGTTCAAGAGAGACGCACAAGTCGGGGTAGGAATAGGCTAGCGCCTTTCCTTCAATAGACCTTCTCCTTCAATCTTCGATCAGTCCACACTCGGTGCTGTGCTCGTGAAGTCGTGCTCTCCTCCGTCGTCGATCAGTCGAGCCCAGACATTCTCTTTCGTCTTCTCCGCGGCGCCCAAACTCAGCTCGTGAAGTCTTGTTCTGCTCCCAGTCGTCGGCTTGTCGCTTAGCTCCCCTTTAGACTTTCCGCGAGTGCTCACCGTCGATCGCTTGTGCTCTTTCTCCTCGTCCTCGTCCAGACGTTCTGCTCGTGTTCAGGTTGGTCCTTCTCAGTCTCCATCGCTACTCGATTAAAGACCTGTTAGCCTGTTACTGGTAGTCTTTCGCAAGTGTGCTTGAGGAGTTCCTCTGGACGTCTCACTGGCGGATTTAGATAATAGATGAGAGCTAGATATAGTTTCGAATGAAAAAAACAAAACTTTTCAGGCTTGGTCATTAAATTTTACTTACAGTGCTCAAGGGCGCTTCTAAAATCGTGAATTTTTGCTGGCATTTAACCATGTTACCACTTAGCAGTATCAGTTGTGTTTCATCTTGTCTATATGAGGGGTTTGTCTTCTTGGGTGTTATTAATTTTGTTCTTTTGGGTGAACATGGTGTTATAATTTTCATTTTGGAGAATTAGTTGCCGAGTTCACTAAGTTGATTGCCTGGTCTTATAGATGAGAATTTAGAAGTTCTGTGTTTATGATTTTCCTAGTTGCTTTATGATATTCATGGTATATATTTTTCTAGTGATAAGGAAAAGGTTTTCTTATTAAACTTTCAAAGACCTGGTTTTTGGATGTGTTACAGCAGAGGAGGTGAATTTATTACTGTCTGCACTTGGATTTTATCAATCTGAACCAAGCCCTCGTTCCTTTCTTTGTCGAACTTGATTAATTATAAAAAAAAAATATGGACTGAACTTTTAGATTTTCATAGCTTGAGAGAGGTCAGTCAAGGTAACTGGAATTTTCAATTCATTCTTTTGTGGAAGAATGACATAGAGATCCAAAAGAATCAATTAATTTAAGTTAAGTCCCAAGTATTAAATTTCAGGAATTTACAACTCAATTTCTCAATTTTGCAACTTCGTTGTGATTAATTTATAACTTATATTTCAAATTTTAACAAGACAAAATAATTTTTTTAACTCTTCAATTATGTTAAAATTTGAAAAACAAATTGCAAATTCATCAAAATATAATTGCAAAATTGAGAGATTGAGTTTCAAATTTATGAAGTTTGGCACTTGAGATCTAATTTGATTTAATTGATCTTTTTGGGATTTCTTAGTCATTCTCCCTTCTTTTATTGTATAAGAGTCATCTGAACAGGAGGAGATTATATTGAAGTCTTGATTGGTATTCCTATCCTTTAGTGCTAGCAATGGCTAGCTGTTGATTTTTATTTTGTTAGTTGTATTGTGTTGTGTTGTTGCATTCATTGGTGATGTCATTTTATTGTTTCATATTATTTTATAGATTAATATTAGTGTGCTGATTGTCTGGACTTTGAGGCCTAAATACGTAAGCCTTTTTAAAGGCCCACATGTGGTAGGCCTTTAAAAAGTTTTCAGGCTGGGCCAAGCGTATCATAGGCTCAAGCTTCTTTGGCTGAAAGCTGGCCTGTCCTATTCCCATCCCAGTAGCTGGTTTGGTCCTTCAAATTGTTCCTTGTACATGTTTTAGGCATTCCTTCTATGTGTTGATGCTTGCATTTTGGTTGTTTTTCACAGATGAAGGTGAAGAAGCAGAAGAGGCACAGGAAGATTCTCACATTTTACACTTCTTGCTTTGATTTTCGGAAGCCTTTCAAGGTTTTGTGTGATGGAAATTTTGTACACCACCTTCTTCAGAATAAGATAACTCCTGCTGATAAGTCTCTTGCTAATATTCTAAATTCTGATGTCCAGCTCTTCACAACCAGGTCTGTTTGTATTTCTGTTTTTTATATTTTAAAAAATAATTAACAATTAAATTTTTAACCTCTGTTTTATTGCTCACCCTTATCAGTTTTGTGCAAATATGTCATCTCCTTTTGTTTTGTTTTATTTACTTTCCTTTTTTTACTTTTTGATTCTCATTTCTTGTGAATTTCGGATGGAGGGGATGCAGATGTGTTTTAGAGGAGTTGAAACGACTTGGTCGCTCATTTACTGGGTCACTTGAGGCAGCTCGTCAACTTAAAATTGCCAGGTTAGCCATCCCCCGTCTTTTTTAGACAGTACTTGAGTAATACAACAAAGTTAAGTGATTTTATTTACCATTTTTTCCCTATCTAGTATTGCTCATCTTGTCATTAAAATGACATGTATAACAACTTTTGTCTGATTCGATATCAAAGCAGTTTGAACCACAAACCCATACAGTTTGCTTAATACTCTGTTTCATGTTTGAGTTTTTATTCTCTGTTCTAGATGATAAGCTTAATTTTTGCAAAAGAAAAATGAATTTCTACATGCTTCTCTCAAAATGACTGCTAAATTTTGACATGGTTATTTTTTTTTTTCTTTTACACTCCATATCATGCCAAAAGATTGGATTAAGTTCCAGCCTAACATGTCTCTAAAAAATTTATTAAATTTCAGTGTATTTGATGTAATCATTTGGAAGGGAGATGCTTTTTAATTTGACATAAAAATAGACTAGCTAAGAATCCCATGATCTAATCATGCATCAATTTTGACTGATTTTCATGCCTACAAATTTTGAGATATTTGAATGCTAGTTTTGCTTTGTCTATTCTCACTTGAGTTTAAACATTATAGATGTGAGCACGAAAAATGTGAGCATGCTGCTAAATGCATAATGGAGGTTATTGGAGAAAACAATTTAGGGCACTTTTTTGTTTGCAGTCAAGATATCGAACTGCGGAGACAGTTGCAACAGGTTTGCCCCACTTTCAATTACTTGCTTGGCAAGTTTGTTTCTCTTTATTCTATCATTAATGAAATCTTGGAAACGTTATTGACTTGATTGATTAAGTAGACGCTTAAATAATACTGTTACATCTACTCTTCCATTTGTGGGGATACATTTATCTTGATGTATTCTTCGTGAAGGGTTTTTTTTTTTTTGGTCTTATTTGATTGTTTAGAACTTGATTCATTTAGAGATACTTTGAAGACAAATATAATCTGGTATTATGCATGCTGTTTGCCAGTTCTGTCAGAAGCAGAACTAGCAGTTAATTCCAAAAACTAGAGGGGGTGGGACTCTGGATCTGCGTATCAATTTAATGTTGGCGTTGGTGGAAGATGGGCTATTTATCATGAGCAGATAAATTGCAGTATTAGGTCCCTAAAGTGGAAGAATTTTAAGATAGTTGGATGGCTATTATCCTAGTTTTAAATGAGGTAAAGTAGATGGATGTTTTAGATTATTTCTAATTTTTATACACCACAAGAGGGTTTATAGAATTCTATAGTGTTTGATCATATTATTAATTATTAATTTCTTTTAAATGTTGTAACCTTATTTCAATTAACTTGGAACAAGTAAAAGTAAGGAAAAAAAAATCAAGAGATTTGGAATAAGTAAGGTGTATAAAGGATGAAGAGGAAAATATTTTGGTCATAGATAATGATATTAAAGATAGATGGGAGACATATTTTTTTACACTTTTCAATGATGATGGGGGTCGTCAATTAACTTGGAAGATTTAGTAACTTTTGAAGGAGAGCAATTTGTCTTTTAATCGAAAAATATGGGCTTGGGAAGTGAGAGAAGCTCTTAAGAAAATGGCAAATGGTAGAGCTAATAGACCTGATTGTATTTCTATTGAAATGTGGAAATGTTTGGGTGAAGAAGGAGTGTGGTGGTTAATTAAGTTATTTAATGAGATCTTATAATCCAACAGTGCCGGACGATTGAAGGAGAAGCATCTTAGTTCCTATTTATAAATATAAAGGAGATATTCATAATTGTGCTAACTACAGAGGGATTAAACTTATGAGTCATACTATGAAATTATGAGAAAGAGTGATTGAGCATAGGTTGAGATTGAAAATTGAGATTTCGGAGAATCAGTTTGGCTTTATGCGAGGGAGAGCGACTACAGAAGCGATTTATTTATTAAGGGAATTAATGAAAAAGTATCGATGTAAAGGCAAAGATTTACATATGATTTTCATTGATTTGAAAAAATCTTACAATCGTGTATCGAAAGAAGTACTTTGGAAGGCTTTGAAAAAGAAAGGTGTCCATGTTGCTTATATTTGAGTTATACAAGATATGTATGAAGGGGCAACAATTAGTATTAGAACGCTTGGTGGTGAAACAAAAGATTTTCCTATAAAGATCGGATTGCATAAAGGATCATCTCTAAGTCCTTATTTGTTTGATCTAGTGTTAGATATTTTGATTGAGCATATTCAAGAGAAAATTCTTAAATGCATGCTTTTTGTGGATGGTATAGTTCTTATTGCAGACAAAAAGGAAGAGATAAATTGTAAACTTGAGTTATGAATGAAGACGTTAGAGTCAAGATTTCTGCCTAAGTAGGAGTATAACAGAATATTTACATTGCAATTTTAATAAGGGGTCAATGAGTAGTAATTTGGAAGTGAAATTGGATGATCAAATTATACTTCAAGTGAAAAAGTTTAGATATTTGGGAGCGATTATTCAATAAAATGGAGATATTGATGGAGATATTACACATAGAATACAAGGAGGGTGGCTTAATTGGAGAAATGTTATAGGAGTTATTTGCGATTGTAAGGTATCTGATAAGCTTAAAGGAAAGTTCTATCGAATTGCTATATGACCAGCAATTTTATATGGTTGTGAATGTTGAGATTTGACGGGACAGCAAGAGCATAAAGTTGGAGTAGCAGAGTTGAAATGTTGAGATGGCTGTGTGGATATACATGTAAAGACGAAATTCGAAATGAGCAAATACGAAAAAAAGTGGGTGTGGCACTTATTGAAAAAAAATGGTAGAAAATCGTTTGAGGTAGTTTGGACATGTACAACGAAGACCACGAGAGAACCCTGTGAGGAGAGTGGAACAGATGACTTTAAACTCTGTCAAGAAAGATAGAGGAAGATTAAAGAATACTTTTGGAGATTGTTGAGCGAGATTTTTTAATTAATAATACTTTTAAAAATTTAATAAATGATAGAGCACAATGGCGTCATATAATTCATGTAGTCAACCTCACCTAGTGGGATAAGGCTTGTTATTGTTGTTTGTTTGTAACCTTATTTCAATTATCATGTTTCAGCTAGGTTGCCTTTTTGTGCCTATGAAATCGATCTTGATATCACTTGCATGCATGATTCCTTTACGACATTTTATGATGAACCTTGTAATCTTCATTTCCAAAAAAGTAAAATTGATGATTTTTTTTTTTGGCTATTAAAAATTTCTAAAGTTGTGTTATATCTTATTATATTAATTGTCCTTCACTAATTTAACAATTATACCTTTAAAATGACATTTGTTCTTGTTTGCTTGCTTGTTTGTAGGTACCCGGTGTGCCTCTCATATACGGTCTCAGAAATGCTCTTTTTCTCGAACCTGTATCTGCATTTCAAAGAGAATATGTTAAAACTTCAGAAGAAGCGAGATCACATATAACTGACATAGAGTATCAAATGCTCAAGAATAAATTACAAAATACATCAAATGGTGAAGAAGCTGCAAATTCTGCGGATGAGGAAAATGATTTAGGGGATCAAACTGAAGATGTAAAGGCAGTGAAAAAGAATCCTAGTGCAAGGAACGAAATGGGCATTAAGGATAGACCTCAGTTCAAGAGGAAGAAAGCAAAGGTAAATTCACTATGATTCTTTATTGATTGCTTGTTCAATCTCTCTCTCAAAAATAAAAAACTGAATTTCATTAAAATTATAGTGACATTACTTAATTGATAGCAATTTTGGCATCTCCCAATGGCATGTTTATTGTGTTATTTTTCAATGTTGCAGGGTCCAAACCCATTATCATGCAAAAAGAAAAAGAATAGTAATGAAAACCATAAGGTTGGTTTATTGAAGGTGAGCTTTCCGAAATTCTTATATTTTTCTCATCTTGAATATTTATTAACACCGTTAATCGCTGGTGATTCATCAACGTTCACAATAAATTTTGTTTGTTTGTTCATGTATGTCAAGTTGCCCCCTTTCAAATAAATAAGGCTTAAGAATCATGTTTGATTTGTGATATAGTACACAAGAACAGGGTACAAGGTTTGTGCGTCAATTTCAACTGAAGCTGAGAGATTCCCCCCCCCCCCCGGGCGCAGATAAGGATTTAGTTAGTCAGGAAATTGGTGCAGAGGCATGTTTTAACAAGTGTAGTGAGTGTTACTATTTAATTTAACAAATATGTTAGTATATATAGAAAATAGTGTCAATCTTGTATGTTTCATGAAATTTGAGAAATGTGTTGTTTTGTTTACAGCTCACGTAGAACTTTTTAGGGCCTGTTCTCTTGCTGAAAAGGAATGGAATGGAATGGGTAGGAGAAAAAAAAAAGGAAAAATAAAAATGAAGTAAACTATCTAATTCTTCATGGTAATCATGAAAAATCTCAATACCACATATTTCAAATATAGGAATCACCACACCTATTACAAACCTTAATTATCACAATTCTCAATCTCATGAATTAAATTACTTATCATCCTCATAAACATGATTGACTTATCTCTTCTTCACTTCTTGATTATTATATTTTTATTTTTATTCTTTGATCCATTCAATTCTTTTCTAGCAAGCAAACAAGCCTTTAGGGTTTTTATATTATAGGGAAAATTAGTCATTTAGTTTTTATAGTTTAAATTTAGTCCTTGAATTTTGACTTTGTTGACTTGATTAAAACTCAATCCCAATGATTTTATCTATTTAAAATGTTGTTCCATACATTTCAGAAAATAAAATTATAAAGTTATTATTAAAGCTTAGGAACTAATGTTTCAAATGGCTAAGACTAAGTTGCAATGAATGAAAGTTCAAGACTAAATTACAATTGAGAATCAAATTATAGCAATGGTGTTGTTTCGAGTTAAAGTTTAGGAATTGAATTATAATTAAGTAAAAAAAATTTCGAGATCTAATGATTTTTCCTATATTATATATATAGTATATAGAACATTCTTGCATGCAACATGGAGTTTGAGAAATGAGCCACGCTATTCGTAACTCATGAATGTTGGAGTATGTCTGAGTTTTTATGTCATGAACTTCATGTTAGAGTTGTATTTGTTAAAAACAAATTAGATGATTGGGTTGATATATGTTTCTTGAGCGTTTCTTAAGGGATGTTGTGGTTCAGGAAAAGACGGAAGGAGACAACAAAAGGAGTAGGAAGAGGAAGAGGACACGTAAGGGGCAGCAAAACACAACTGTAACAAATTAGTTATGAAAAGTGAGAATTTTGATCCTCTGCAATCAGTCACAGATTAATTTTATACTGTGCAATTAAGAAGAGAAGAAGTTGGCGTAAAGAGAGTGAGTCTCATATAGTTTTGTTTTGTTTTGGTATCATTTTGGTAGGATGTCAAGTCAGTATTTTGTGCTTTAGTAATTTAATTTTTTATTTTTAAGTTAGGTTTTCTTTAGATTATTCGAAGTCACATTTTTCTTTACTGATGTTTTTTTTTTTTTTTTTACCCTTTGAATTGTCAAGGTTACGGTTAAGATTATGCGGGCAAATAAATCAAGATACACCTAAACGTAAGGAGTCTCTGTATCTTAGCTGTGGTTCATTTAAAATCTTAATATTGAAACTATCAATATTAGCATGATAAGCTAGCTAGTGAGCTCAACAATTTGCTTTTCTAAATACATAATCAATGAAGACTAGCCAATCATACATAAGAAGATTCTGATTTTTTTTAGTAGAATTGACAACGTTGGCATGACAGTAATTTTCCTTCTAGCAAAGTTCAAGGTTTTCAAAGATTGTGAAAAGTTCTGTAGCAGTACTTGGTTGATGTTCTAAAAATTTTATAAATCTCTTTTTCATATTCCTTAAGTCTTGAATGATATTTTATAATTATAAATTTAAAAATTTTATTTGTAAATAAATATTCAAGTATTAAATGTAACTCTTGCATTATAATGAGAATTTTTATTTGTAATTGTTTGAATTAATATTTAAAATTTATTTTTGTAAAACTTTTATTAAAGATTTAATTGTTATTAATTTAACATCTTGAGGCTAAACTATTATTTTTCCTATGTTTTTAGGGTACTGGTCATGGTGTCCTTTTCTCTTTGGATTTATAACTGCAAGTGTGTCTTTTTGTCTGAATTTATAATTGCAAAATATCCAACTCTTTTGAATCTGCCATGGGTCTCTCTTAGTATTTGGGCTTCCAACTCCTTTTTAAGTCAAACGCTTTCAAAAACTGATCATTTATTAAACTAATAGATGTATCTGGTGTATTTAAATTAATATATTTTTAATTTTGGATTATATATAGTTTTTAAATTAGAAAGACTGTAAAACTGATACTCCTTTTGGTAAAAGGTATTTTTTCTCAACTTAAATATTAAAAAATATAAGATATTTTCAATTTTTTAATTTTTAATTAAATATTTTTTCTAAAAATGCCTTTAATAAATAAAGGGTTAATTAGCATTTGAAACCTTAGTTGGAGAAAACAATTGTTACTTTTTGTAATTGTAGGGTCTAATCACACATTGATATAATACTTATTTTGACTCTTAAAAATAATGGTCGTTTTTTTTTTTAACTTAACGATAAAATTTCAAGCATTCAAAATTTAAAAGTTAAAGGGAGTTTTTGTACATTTTAAAAATTCAAGATTTATGATGTTATTTATGTAATAATTTAGGGTCTAGGATAGTCATTAACCCATAAATAAACAAATAAATCTTTCACTTTTAAGCAAGATATCCTATTAAATAAAGGTAAATATGAAATAATGATATGAGTTTAAGAACAATTAACAAATTTATTGGAGGTGTTATTTGGTTAAAATACCTTATATGTTTAAATGGACATAATTAATAAAAATTTAAAAAAATTAATTATTTAATTTTTATAGTTTTAATTCGGTTATAATTTAGTCAATAAATTTTGAATTGTCTAAAATTCAATAATTATTATTATGACTGATCATTTCTCAAATTTTAACATAATACAACTTAATTTTTATAATTTTAATAATTTAAAATAGGATAAAAAGGTTAAAATATTTACGAACTTTTATATCAAGAAGATCTAATATTTTAAAGTAAAGAAAAGTAAGAGAGTCTCCATGAAGTTATTTAAAGTTGGTGTATCTGTACGCAATCCGTCAAGCAGCAAAGACGTCGACCGTTGTGCTATCCACCTAGGCAAACGTCGATTGATTTGAGCTGACATGGAGTGCACGTGTCTCCCTTCTCCATCCTTCTCAAACGCGATCTACTTTTCTCTACCATCCGATCCCTCCATTTTTGCGCCTTCCTCTTCCTTAGTTAACAGTTCAGATCCAAAAGAAAATTTCGGATCCACAGATTAAAAAAAAAAAAAAAAGCATATCTATAGCCACAATTAACGTTCCCAACAAATAACAGAAGTTGGTTCGAGTTATAGACGACTCAGTTCTCCTTAAACAAGGTCTTGAGTTCAAGCCTTGTGTATGTAGAAAATTTTTGTTGGGAGACTCACCTGCCATGCCATGTGCGTGATGTGGATTGGATTCGAATGTAGTCGAGCTAAAGCTTCGGTGAACCGGGTGGACTATCAAAAAAAAAAAAAAAAACTTTCCCAACAAAAGAAAATTCATATATACATTTCAAAACAAGTAAACAAATTAAAATTGGGGGAAAAAAAAAAGCCAGAGAGGATGAAGCTTTGGTGGACACTCATCAACCCATTTGATTGTCCGCTATTCAATTTCTCCGGTGACGGTGAAATACAGTGTATGCATAGAAAGAAGATGATAAGAGATTAAATGCAAGCGAAGCTTTCTCCCTCAATTTCCCTCGTTTTGTTCCATGACCGAGAGTGAGAGAGAGAGAGAGAGTTTCAAATGCTCAACCCTTCGTCTTCTCTGCCTTTCTCCGCCGTCTTCAACCTTCGCCGGTGGTGGGTGTGTGAGAGCTTTGTCCGCTGCTGTAAGAGTATCACGATTTTTCCTTCTCTCTGCTTCGCCGTTCGTTCCTTGTCCTCTCCTTCTTCGTGCTGATCAGTGACGCTGGACCTCCACCTTCCTTGTGTTGCGCCGTCGTTGTTCAGTACTATAGGGGAACATCGTCGGCCGAACAAGTTTGGTTCAGAAGAAGAGCGATGTAGAGGAAGAGCGATCCAGCGCTACTCATCAGCCATGCCAGGGCATAGGTTTGGTTCAGAGGAAGAGCGATGCAGAAAGAGGTGGCAATGTGGCGATGCATGAAAGCTGCCTAGCATGAATTATGGGTTTTGGGATAGAAAATTAACGAGTTCAGTTATTTTCATGGTTTGGGCAGAGATACACCAACTAAAATAACTTCAACACATTTTTGTACATTTCTTTACTTAAGAATACTAAGCTCCTATTTGGTTACAAGAATCTTGACCTATGTAATAATAATCATGTCTCATCCCATATTTAGTTGCTTGTAAGAGACATAGAATAATTTCTTTTAAGAATGTGAATTATCATATTTTTAAGTATAAGAAAGTCTTTAAAAAATGAAATATAATCATGTTATCTACCTTAAATTTAATATATTTTTTATCAAAATGTGCTTGTTAACTTTTCACACCCATCTTTTTAGTTTTAATTTATTATTATTATTTTTTCTTTACAATACTTTTAATCTTATAAAAAATATTTTTTAAGTTTTTGAATTTAGTCAAATTTAAATTTAATTCTTTATGTATCATATTTATATATCTTTGTTTATTTTTACTTTTACAAAGTAAAATTTAAATTTAAAATAATTTTTTTGAAACACGTTAATATATATGTATGTGTGTTGGTATATATGAACCGTTGAAAAACTTTTGAACGAAAAAAAAAAGACAAATGTATTAAGATAAGAAAAAGATGGTTGTTGCCTCATTACAGTAAGGGTATTATGATCTGTATGTTTTTAATTTATATTTAAATAAATAATATAAATAAACTCTATGCCCACCTATTTAAGTATTCTACCAAACAAATTTATAATCATGATCATTTCATTCTTTTTCATTCCCCATCATTTCATTCCATTTCATTACTTCCTTTTTCATGAGTGTTCAAATTTTGACAAGAACAGTCACTTATCTCTCAACATTAAACTAGAACTAACCTAATATTTAAGCTAATCTCAAGTCTTCTCATAAGGAGGAGATCTAAGCTTCTTAGTCTAGTTTGAATTAAACTTATTACAACTTAAGTTAAATTGTGTGTAGTGAAATTTCCTTATAAGTAGGAACCCTAAAACATTGCTAATAGAAGAATCTTAGCTTTCAAATGAATGTGGTAGCTCACTCAAACATCTCCCAATTAGCTAAAAATAATGTTCACTCAAGACAACTATTTTAAGCTTCACTAATTCAATTTCTTAATACCTAATTACAAGAACTTGGTTACCTAGAGAAAAAGTTCATGAGCATTTTTTTCTTTTTTCCCTTTAAAATATTGGTATCCATTTTTTTTTTTCTGGGCTGAGCTTGCGCTTGCCGAGGCAATGATGTCAAGCATATACTAGTGTTAGAACACTTCCTAGAATGTTCTCAAAATCCCTCACGCAGGACGATGTTGTGAATAGTAGTATAAGATGGCAGAATTTTTTTAACGGACAAAATGTTCAATTTTTTAATGATTATTGGCTTTTTCCTGGTGCTAAACTTAAAAAGTTTCTGTTAGAGGCCCCTTACACGGCATGAAGAGAATAGCACCGTAGCAGACTGGGTGTTAAATGGAACATCGGATTTTACTCGAATGGTTGGCCTATTTTTGAAAGAGATCTTTCATAAGCTCATTGCAATTTGTCCTCCTTCTGCGAATGCAGGGTATGACACAATGTCCTAGTCAAGAAATGCAAATGAAGAGTTCTCAATCAAAAGCATTGTTCGCCCTCCCCTTCGTTAAGGATAGCACCCGATGTGTCTTTAGTGGAGTTGAGAGTGGGACTCTCTTGAGTTTATTTACTCAGGTGGTGGTACGTGATAGTACACTATCTTTATATCTTTTCAATGATCGAATTCTCAATGGCATGACGTAATGCACATCCTTGGAGTTTGATCTCACAATCTCATACTCAATGAAAAAGTGGGCAACATTGGTACTACTGAGTTGGTTTTTTAATGCATCTTTTTTAAATTGGGTTGTTATGAATTTAAAATCTAATTTGACCTCTCAATATTGTTTTGATTGGAGTTTGTTGTGGGATGTGGGCATATGAAAGTTATGGCTCTGGAGAAATAAATTTATCTTTAAACCAAACTTTCACAACACATGCAATTTGATGGATATCATTGCTTATACTTGGAAAACTTATTGTTTTAGGAATATTGAAGTAAACAAGGAACTGTCACAACTCAGGTAGAACATAATCGATGTTCTCCTTCACTGAATAATTGGGTTAAGGTTAACATAATGTTGATGGAGCAATGGCTTCAAACTCTAATTGAGCAGGTTGTGGGTGTGTCATTTGGGATTATAGAGGTACTTGGATTGCGGGGTTTGCCCAAAATTTGGGTATTTGTGGAGTTTATGAAGCTGAGGAATAGGCTGTGTTGAAAAAGGCTTAGATTTGTTTGGGATATGGGATTTAAGAATGTAATCTTGTTAATTTGATGCTAAGCTGGTAATGGACCGAATTAATGAATCTAATGCTAATAACCACTATGGAAGTATGGTGATGTCACAAATAAGAGATATGCTAAAATTTAAGTGGAATGTAAGATGTCAGTTAATTAGTAGAGAGAAGAATTTGGTGGCTGATAGAATTGCAAAATAAGGACTACAAGGTTCTAAGTTACATGACACAACTCCTCAATTTTTTTTTAATAGAAGGCCATAGAAAAATTGTGCAAACATCTTAAGTCATGTCAATAATAAAAGATTTATACAATCGAGGGGTGAGATATAAAAAATATGAATGTTAAAATTATTAGTAGGAACTTGGTGAGCCATCCAATCAGGGCAGTTATTTGTTTCTCTAAATACATGGTTAAATATGACCTTTCAACCTCTCATAACTAGTTCTCTAATTTTGTTGATGGATTTAGTAAGGGAGTAATTTGTAGAGAATTTGTTGTGAATTAAGGAGTGGTGTTATAAAATTTTCAGTCTGACAAAGACCTCCAATTTTTGAGGATCCTAGTTCAAGAAAAATAAAATAAAAGTTTGGGATCTGATTCCCCACTGCTTAAGTTTATTATTTTTGGGCCTAGGCCCTCACTATTACATACGAAACGTTGGATTTTGGCCCAAAAAAGAAATATTGGGCTAGATATATTTCAGATGTAATAGTGCACTATTTATATGTCATAATCAATTTAATTTTGAGTTGGCAAAAAAACATCAATTTATAATCGTTTATTATTTGTTCCAATAATTAATTTAATTTTTTTCTTGCGCATTAATTAATATAAATTTAACTATTATCATATTTATCTAGGACTTCCTTTCTGAATGTATTTATTTTTCTTTTACAAAATATATTAATTTTATTGTTCAAAATTATAAGGTACATGTTTAAAAATATGAGACATTCGGGAGTTTTTTAGGAGTAATTAATAATATATTTTAAAAATATTTTCAATGAATATTTAAAATTAATAAGATTTTTATATTTATTTATGATTAAGTTGTTCTATTAAAGGCAGACATAAAATGATTAAATAATTTTTAATGGTATTATCTGTTTTCATGAAAGTTGAAAAGTTGATTAAAAATATCTTATAATTTTTAAGGTAAGATTATTTTTCCGGATTTATTTTTATTTACACAAAAAGAAATAAGGTAGCAAAAATCAAATCAGTTATTAAGTTGATAAAATATCGTTTCAAAGTTAAGGACCAAAAATATAATCAAATCATCATAAAAAAATAATAAAATATTCTAAAATATGTCCTAACAAAATGAGTTTAGTTTCAGTACTCATCCATTGAACTCACCACTTGATGAACATCTAAAAAATTTGGACGATTTCAAATTTTATAAAATTTATTTTTTAATTTTATTTTATATTTATTATAAAAAATTAAAATTTTAATAAATTTATTTCATTTTTAGTCTAGACAATACAGATTTAATTTGAATAGTTCAATTTAATATTAATTTTGTAAATTTTTTGATAAATTAATTATTTAGATATATTCTAGATAAATTGAATTTAAAGCATATTTAGATAGTTAATTTATAAATTTTTTAAAAAAATTAATATTAAATTAGACCACCTAAATTAAATCTGTATTATTTAGATTGATAATAAAATAAATTTATTAAAATTTTATATTTTATAATTTAATAAATATTTATTAAAATATAAAAATAAACTGATAAATTTAGACGGTCCAGATTGTTTGATGAGCACGATGGTGCTCAACCGAACGCGAATAGAACAGCTTATTCAGTTAAAGATTCTGGTTCCTGCATAGATTCTGGTTCCTGCATATTTAGATAGTTAATTTATAAATTTTTTAAAAAAATTAATATTAAATTAGACCACCTAAATTAAATCTGTATTATTTAGATTGATAATAAAATAAATTTATTAAAATTTTATATTTTATAATTTAATAAATATTATTAAAATATAAAAATAAAACTGATAAATTTAGACGGTCCAGATTGTTTGATGAGCACGATGGTGCTCAACCGAACGCGAATAGAACAGCTTATTCAGTTAAAGATTCTGGTTCCTGCATAAGAATTGAGAACAACGAGAGCACAGTGAGTGGAGGCAAGATGGTCATCGTGTTGTTCATTCGATTCTCTTTACACTTTGTACGTATATGACGTTGCATTTTGATAGAAGTCAATCGGAAAAGTACAAGTGACGGAGTGATAATGGGTTTCATCTCTTCGGAGTCTCCAACAATTCCCGATTCGTCTTCTTTCTCTCTCTTCCTCTACATAATCTGCCGTCCTCCTTGAGCCTTCAAAACTCCCACCACTTTCATCGTTTTCTTCTTCCAATTTCCATCTCCAACATGAGCAATTTCGATTCATCTCCGCAGAATCAGCAGGTTAGTTGATAATCTTGCTTCTCATTTTAAATTTTTCAACCTTTTGAACTGTGTATTGGTATTTTTCTTAGTTTCTGCGATGAATTAGGCCAATTTTGAATTGCTATCATTGCCTTTTTATTTCCCATTAGTGGCTTGCATTTATTTGGTTCAGTTGTTTGTCAAATTTTGATACACTTTCTTTTGCGTTCAGTAATTTGATTAGTATTGCATCTGAGTTACTCCATTTGAACTTCATATTTTAGCTACAGGTTAGCATTTGATCCATTTGTCATATTTGATGAGCATTTTCTGTGATTTAGAGTTAATATGACATTTTCTTTTTCCTGTTAAAATTTATTTTAGTTGAGGAAACATTTTCTAACTCTAAATAAGAAAATTTTTGAGTTTCTAGTTAATGATGAATTCCTGATGTTGTTTCATTCAGGAACTAGAGAATTTTAGCTCTATCCTTTCAGTGCTCTTGTTCCTTGCCTAATTATTATAGGACTTCCAGGGGTAGAAAGATGAATACATGCTAGTATTCTCATTATTCTTCTCTAAAGTGCTTTGCCTTGGATAGAAGTCTGCAGTACTTTGCTATCTAGAATTTTAATTGAACATCACCTGAAATGTTAAATTCTTGACTATATGATATATTATTCAAATAACTAGTTCTTAACTTGATTGCTTTGTATAAAATTGGAAGTTCATTAAGAAAATAAAAGTTTTAAAGCAAGCAGTCAAACGTCTGAAAATGGACCCCTCCTTAGTTGTGAATCACTTATTCAATGACTCTCCAGAATTGGTTTTGAAAATTATTATAGCTCTAGATATCACGGTTCTTGAAATCAAATATTCAGTGAATGCCAGGAGGAAATTTATATACACATCACTATGCATACTATTTTATTATTTTTTATCTTTTTTTTTTAATTTTTTCATTGGGAATTATGCTTGCTTGAAAATATTTTGCTAGATCAATAATGTTCCTTGTTCTGTGTTTGTAGTTTCACGCTAGAAGAATTCTTTCAAAACAAATACTACCAAATGAAATACAATGTACTTCTTTTGTAGAAAATTAAATCTCCAAAAAAAGGGGGAAAAAAGAAAATCTTATTCCATTGCTTTAGTTTGAAGGTCCTTGATCTGTTGATGAGATGATACACAACATTGCCCTGGAAGTGCTTCATTAATTACTCTTGCATCGAATATCCTGAATCATTGCCTGAGAACTTCGTTTTGATGGATATCATCAAACCGTTACTCTTCATCAAGCTTTTCATTTTGATAATTTCTTTTGAAATCTTTTTCTTCTGTTTTATTTAAAAAAAAAAAATTCTTTGCATGTGTTTGTAAGGACAAAAATTTTGATTTTGCAGAAACCTGACAGTTGTTCCAGTCTATAATTTCATAATAACCTTTCCCTAATGTGCAGGATACATATATTCGTTCTAGAGATAATCCATTCTTTGATGGCCTCGTAAGATCTACGCTTGTAAGAGCTGATGACAAGGCTCCCTTGGAGTGTCAAAGGATATCAATCAGCAGAAATGTTTACAGATCTTTGTCAGATAGGGTTGACGCTAGACTCAACAAAAATGACACGGATATACCTGAAAAGGTCATGGACTTGCCACCGGAAAATTTAGCAATCTCAGGTTTCAATTCTAAATCTGTTGAACGCTCTTCTTCTGAGAAGTGGTTCAAGAACAGTCAAATTAGTCCATTTATACAACTAGATATTCAGACTGAAGTGAAGGAATTATATTCAAAATATCTTGGTGATAGCTGTAGCCCTGGGAATCCTGAGCCTGTTGAAGAGCATAATGCATTTGAAGCATCTCCAAAAGTCAAAATTGAAAAGACATACATTGTCTCTGAAACAGAAGAAAATCTGTCAAGTATCTTGTTTCCACGATCTGCAGGTTTATATTATAATGGACTTTCACCACAATTGGAAATTGTCGAATCATGTGAAAGCATTATCAAGCTGAATGCTTATTTGAGAGAAAGAAAAGATGATGTCAATGCTGGCGTCCCTGGGAGATTCTTACATGCTGTAATGGTGCGGATAATGCTGGTAATCTTATCTTCCATTTCTTCTATGATATAGGAAAGCAATACTTGTAACCCATAAGTTTAACTTATAACCAGAAGATTAGATGAGCTTTCAGTGAATTTCTTATGTCACTTCCTCCTAGTTTTTGATGAAAAGATTAATGTCATCAGAAAGGAGAAACCTAGTTTCTTTTCTAAATGAATTAATACAGTATTTTAATTTTCCTGGTGATCCCTATGTTTCCACAAACCACTTGACTCTATTTTTCTTTAGTGTGGACCACACTCGAATTTAATTTTGTAGAAAAATATAGAACTTTCTAGTCATTATAATATAATTATGGTCATTTTTCTGCAGTACTAAGCTATATCACATTGTTATGCCCATGAGAACAAAGAATCCAAAAGTTCTTGGTTAATATTTATTTACAGAAAAAATGGCAGTAAATAATATTATGTTCATAAAGGATGTTTGATACAAGGTTCTTTTGTTGGATCTTGGATTTGATTCAATTATCATTTCCAAGATTTATGTTTTGATATCAAGCTTCAATCAAAGGTGTGGAAGTATGATTTGATAATTTTCAAAGAAACTCTTACACTTTAAGAGAGAATAATACTGTATATTTAGTATAGTATCTAAGGATCAGTGCTATTTGTGAGTAAGCTTGAGATACTTCATTTATGCTCTGGAAAATATTTTCATTTCAATTGAGGTCTAGAGGTTTTTTCATCATCATCATTCACCCCAACTCAGGTTTGATTGGGATTTATGTAAACCATTCACAGATGTTGGAACTGTTGCTTCAACCATCATGTATGCCTTCTACCTAAATGAAACTTTGAGAAGTGATCAATTCTGCACGGTGCCAATCATTAACATAAAGCGGGCAAATCTCGGTTCCCATGCAGAACTCAAGTGGTTGCTTGATTCATGTCAAATTGATCAGTCTTCCTTAATTTTTGCAGATGAGGTTTGTTTTATGCTATTTCAAGGTATTAAATGAACACTAGGATATTTGGATTGTAAGATAGACTTGTACATTCAGGATGGTTAAAAAGAAATTTACACGGCAAATCTGACTTTGGGGTTGTAATGATAGAACTGACATGGAGCTGTGGCCTTGAACACATGATGGAAATGTTTAAACAATATCTTTCATGGAAGTAATTGCTAGCTGCCAAATGAGAAAAAAGTTTTTGCTTACTTTCACAATAAATTTCTAGTAGTTGCAGAGAAGAGCACTGTATGTTTTGCTTGCTGTCCAATGCTTAAGATATGTATTTCTTTCATTCTAAATAAGAGAAACTGAAAATATAGTGATAATGGGCATTTGCAGCAGATATGCATGTTATTAGAGAATACAATAAAACTTTTTGGACATTCACTTTATAGATTGTTAAATGAAAGTCAATGGTCCATGAATAGTTTTGTTATGATCTCTAACATTTCTCACCACTCTATTGCATGATTTTCCAATATTATTTTGGAACATATAGATTTGAACTAGTAAGACTGAATTACTTTCAACTTTGATGGAAGTAGGTTCATGTGTCTCCACCTTAAGCCTGGCCTATTTTTACCTTCATCACATCCGTTTTGTCCCATCCTCATTATAACAACCATCCCTTACATCCTTTTGTGTAAAGATTATTCCACTTAACTGGATGAATCTATTCTTTAACATCCTCAGCCAACTGAGAGTTTCTCATCCATGATTTTGAAACAGATTGATCTGTCATATTATGATCCATTTGGAAGTCTTAAGATAGTTCTAGTGAAAAGCAGCAAAATTCCCTATAAGCAAGAGGTAAGTAAATATGCATGGGACACTTTCTTGCTTTTATTCTACTCTATGAGGATTGATGGATATTCTGTTCTTTTGGCAACAGAAATTAAAACATGCTGTGGTTGAAATCTTTCACTGCATAAAGGTGAATTCACTATGCTTAGTATGGTTCTATTTTTCGTGTCTATTAGGTTTCAAAAATTATTAAACTACAACTACAACATGCCATTAATGTCTCTGGTCTTTTCTTTTGCAGGGTGACACTGTATATCCTTGGGTTAAAACTGTCACTAGAGGGGAGGTAATTCAAAGGCCAACTTTAGGATTCTCATTATCATGAGTGATAATCACTCATATGACACCCATGCTAGGGTGCACGAATGCACCACTATTATTTTAATTTGGGACTTTTTATTATCCATGGTCAAGCAAGATTATCATGTAGTAGTTGTAGTCAAAACAGTTTAAAAATTTAATGTACTCTGTGACTGGGGTACAAGATTACACAGTAAAAAAAAAGAACAATAGTTTTCTGGTTAATGAGTGATGAGTTTTCTTTTCTCTTATTTAAAGGAGAACTTGATTTAATTCTTGATGGAGAATTAGATAAACCTTCTTGAAAGATATATTGGGTCCAGTAAGGACTCCATAAACAAAGTCCAGGAGCTTTCTGCTATAAGCTTGGATAGATCCTACTTTTTCTTTAATGTGCTCTTGAGGTTTCTGTTTCTCAAGCTTTTGCTCTCATGGAATGAGTAATTAATTTCAATGTTCTAATTCAATAGCACAATGAGCAGGTTCGCTTTAAAATATAACTGATGTAGTTTCTACTTTGGAGGGTTGACGTCCTAAATAAGAACAGGTGAATATATATAGACTAATATAAGAGCTTTTACAGTATTAATGCAGAATCATATGTACCTGGCAACTAATTATGCTGCAGTTAGATGTTTCTCCTTTTGTTTTCTCTCTTATTAGCTATGCCCGTATTAAAAGTTGAAAGCAAATGATATGTTTTTCACATGGAATGGTTTTATGTGGGCACAAATGTAAAATGCACTACAAGCATAAACTACAAATTCAATTTTCCTATTATTTTTTCATTACAATCCATCATGACATTTGATTTTGTTGCCTGTGAATACAGAAATGCTCTTGCTGTACTGCCATAGCTGAGAAGCTCGCTGTGTATTCACCTGAAATTCTGTCTAGCAGATCATTCAGTAGACTTTTGGTACTTAATAATTCTAGCTCTGGATTTTGATACCTTTTTTTTTTTGGCACTATATCCTTTTAAGATTTGAATTTTCCCAGATTTTAAATTTCTTAGAAATATTTCTAGATGTGATAATTATGCTCATAATATTACGTATTGGACAAAAATGAAGGTACTTTTCTGATGAAGTATCAAAGAAATGATAATAACTAATGAACTAAGGGTAGAAAAATAACATAATATATTGAGACATAATCATAGTTTTATATCATTCTATATCATTCTACATTAAAGTACTCAATATCCTATTGTTAATTAGGATTCTCTTTTTAGTTGGCACAGAATTTATCTTTCTGTTATCTCATTCTTGTATCCAGAATTGTGTTAATGGGAGAAAAAAGCTGGGTGTCTTAAAAAATATTATGATTTGTTGTGTATAAGTGTAACTTATCTTACTGAACTTCAAACCTGACTTCCTTACTTTGCTATTTATACCTGCCTGCAGTTGGCTGGTATCCTTTGGGATACTGCAAATCTGAAAGACCCTCATTGCACATCCATAGATAAGTACATGACTTCACTATTGCTCAATGGTGCTGGCCGTTTTGGATGCAATGGTCTCTACCAATTATGTAAGCCTCGTGCCATTTTTCCTTTGATTTAGTTTTTATGATACTGCACAATTGTGATTAAACATAGTGAAATTGGCCGTTGTTGCTGTTGGTAATTTAGCTTTTTTGTTTTTTATTTCTATTTTTTTGGGGTTATACATTGCTTGGTATTACACATGCAGGTTCTTCCCCTCTGCATGCATTTGATACAGATTTCATCACTCTTAACGTCATTGCTCATTATTGTGTTTTATTGAATACTTCTAATCGAATCATAATGAGCCAATGACATTGGTACTTGTATTGTACCAGATGCAATGGGAATGCTTAAATGGGCAAATGTTATTTAAGAATCCTCTAAAAATATTAACTACAATAAAGGACTAGAAATTTTTGAAATTCAAATAAAGGATCGTGGTTTTTGGTTGGAATTAAAATTATTTTGAGTTGATACTCATTCTTAAGATTTTCAGTACCATTTCGATTTTTCAGCTCTCTTTTTTGATATTTTCAATACTTGTCTTTTATGTTTTCAGCACTTATATTTGATTTTTTTCCATCATTTTAAATATTAAAAATGAATATTGGAAAGATCAAAGTAGAGAAATTTTTTTTTTTAAGGCCAATATCAAAGTTGAGTATTGAAGAAACTGAAATGATAATTATTGAAAATATTAAAGATGATTACTGAAAAGATCAAAGATGAGTATGGAAGAAAAATACTCAAAAAAATTTAATTCCAACCTAGGACGTGGTATTTTTAAAAAGTTTCCAATATTTATTGTCCTTAATTGTAATTAGTATTAGGGTCCTTAATTATCATTTTCCCTACTTAAATTTTTCAAAATTTTAGGGCATGGATCAACGAAGTTAATAAAATATTTGGCTGTATTTACGCATAAATGAAAAAGTAACAAATATAATTAAAAGTTAAGATACTTTGTAAAACATTAAAAAACTGTTTTATTTCAAATAATAGAATAAGATGAGAAAAAAATGTTTCTTTTGTTCTGTAGACATCTCTTAATGTGAAAAGGGAACCATGTTTTTTTATCTGATTTTTTTTTCAATATTTGAGATATAATAATTTTTATTTATATAAATGTTTCAATTAAGTTTTCCAATTTAGTAAACAAGTCTAGCCAAACCAGATCGATTTTAAAAATTGGACTGAGCACAATAGTTTGATGGGTCTGTTAGTGATATTGAGCCTGGCATACCAGCCCAAGTTTACAAGAGAAATAAAAAAGACAAATAAGAATGATGAGCTGGAAGAGAGGGGAAGGAACATTGTAACGAATTCTGAAATGTAATGCTGGTGTGTGGGAATGAGGGGCATGGATGAACAGTGAGGAGAGTACTGGCCTGTCAAATGTTAGTGGGTAGAGGAGCCTCAATAAGGTTTCTTTGAGTCTGATGGGTACATAAGTAGAATGAAAAACCCTACCCCAAAAGCTAGTTTTTGAGGTGGGAGAACCAACCCACACCATTGATCATCCCATGCTACTCAATGTTGGACTTGGTATCCCATATTGCCAAGTCCCCATCAGAGCCTATCTTATTTTCTTGTTTAACTTTCTGCCATGTGAGCTGCAGTGTTTGCTGGTTTTGTGCCTTTGATTCTCCCACTGAGATTAAAGATTCAACCAGTGATTTTGTCTCGGTTTGATATTTCACAGCAAGGATTTGAATATTCAGTCAGGGTTCCATCATAATTATGATACTAATTCAATCAGTCTGCTACTATTTGTTATGAGATCACCGAATGATAAATTGGACTTGTGACCATAATTAGATTTAACAAGTTGAAAATAGTAAGTATCATTTTGTGATTATCAGTCAAGTAAATTTACAATAAAAAAATCATATTTCCAACAAAGCAAACTGAGCCTGGACAGAACCATTGATAATAATAGATAATTAGTGATCTGTCTGGTCTCTACAAGGCTGTGGTGTACTGTGTTTATTTTTATAATTCCATTTTTGTGATCCTAAGGCATGTTTTTGTTGAAAAGAATGGAGAGGGGAAGGGAAATGAGACTTAATTCGACCTACAAAAGGCTATAGTTTTGGTAGTTTAAAGTCATAAAAGTACTGAAGTGCCATCTGAATGGTAATGTGATCATTCATGATGGAGCAAATTTTGAATTTACGTATTTGTTTACAAAATTGGTTTTATCATTTCGATCTTCTCTTGACAGACATTTTTGATTTTCAGTGAAATACAAGATGCATGATATTTCTACTCTACAACTAGCAGATATCTTGCAAAAAGATTTTAAGAAGTGGACAGAACTAGGTATCTGAGTTTGTTGATTTGCCTTTTAGATTATTAAGGAGCAGGCTTTTACTTAATCATTTGATAGTGGATATTATGCGTACTGTTTGTGGAGCAAACCTTTGTTTCATATATGACTTCATTATACTTTTCTGCTTATCACCTGCCTGCCTTCTCACTGTTGTCAGTTGTATGCTGTTGCTAATTATATGGCCACCAGTTGTTAGCTCAACAAACAACCATGTTAACATTAAATATCTTTATTAAAATGTAAGTAACAAATTTAAAATTGAAGGAAAAAAAAAAGAAAGGGTAACCTTTATGAAAATAGGGAGTAAGATGATAAAGTTATCAGATTATAAATATTACAATTGTGTTCAATGCTAAGTATTTTGATTTATGTCTGTTGTTATACTCAACTGTTTAAAGAATGAACTAGTTTAATTAATATTGGAAAATTTAGAACTAGTTACAAATAATGTCTTCCAACAAAATTTGCCATATAATGCATAAATAAAACATGCATATGGCAGTATGTTTCTACCTTCAGTTATTTCAAGCTTACAAAAAACAAGCTGTCTGTCTCTACTGTTTGCGTTACTAATATTAATTGTCCCACTTAGAGCTTCTATAGATATGAATTAATCAAATGGAAAACAAAGTTAGAAGACAACCAATATTGTAGTTTAGGCAAATTAACATTATATAATGGAAATAAATGCCATCATAAAATAAAGCTGCACTCCTTGCTTAAGGAAACCTTTTTCCAAAAGAGAGATTGAAGTTTGTAGGAGAAATAAGCCAATAGTTGTGTGATTTGCATCCAATCTCAATAACAAATACTAACCAAAGCCACCTGTCAGCAAAATCACACGCGAAAGGTCCTCTAGCTTTCTTCGCCTGAGTTGATTTCCCTACAATGATGCCCTATAAAGACATAAGGCTTATTGCTTTGAAGAAGGATGTCAAATTTGGCATGTTGATAGATTTTTGATGGTGTACATGGTAGTGTATTTAATGTGAATGTTAAATGAGATAGGTCTTGTCACGTGAGAATAGTATTAGTAGCATTAGCAGATACCTAGTTAGTTAGTAGTTTTTTAGATTGTTAAATTGTTACATGGCCACCTTTATTGATATAATTAAGAGAAGGTACAAGTGTATTAGGGGTGATTGAATTAGATGCAAGTGTTGTCTTTTTCATTTGTATCACTTGTTATCAGAGCTGTTTGATTCCTGCAAGATGAAAGAAGAGCCTTAGATAAACCCAAGCTTAGTACACAAGATGAAAATGACATTAATGAAATGCGAAACTCCCTGATAGAAATAGAGGAATAACTAACGAAGATGCCGGTAGTATTGGAGATGTAATGTGGGAGACAGACGCAGACCTCTGTTGTTCAAGATCCCTTGTCCCCGGTGGTTCATTAAGAAGAAATTGTCTTAAAAATCTCAATTTATACTCGAGGTCAATGATTTGTTTCTGGACTCTTGGTTTTTCTCTGCCACTTTATCTGAAATGAAACTCATCTCCCTCTCTTTCCCGTTCCCTCCCACCCTCCCTGCAGCTGCTAAGTAAGTGAAACACTTTTTGGGTATTTAAAATCGATACAAGTTAGATTGAGACATCTTGAAGTTGATTATCTAGTTATAATTTTGTTAGCTCAATACTTCCATTCAATTTATTATCTAGTCGGTTAACCATGTTTTATCATCAGATGAATACTTGTTATAGTTATGAATTAATTCATTGGCAATCATGAATATGTCATGTTTTGTGGTAAAACAGAAAGATCTGATGCAAGATCACTGTCGGATATTGGCATGAGTTGTATTGGAGTTTCAATTGGACAGCTTCTCTCCCAGCCAGCACATCTAGTGCAAGAAATACAATACTTCCAATGTGAGTGAGTCTTTGAGATGGCATACTTATTATTCAATTAATTCTTGGTTAATACTTGTTTTTTGAACACAAACTCAAGCATTATTGTGATAATCATCTTTATTTTGGAAACATGGTCTCATTGACTAGCATGCATTTTCTTATCATTCCGATATGATTTGAAAGAAATTTATAAAAGCTAAATATCAATTTTGACTATGTTACTACATTCACTTCTCACTTTTGGTTAACCTTCAGTGTCAGAGAAACTTAAGGCGCTTATCATTGTTTCGGGGTACTACAATGAGGAGAAGAACTTCAAGGTTTGAAACTTCAATTTATAGTGACTATCCCTGTCAATCTAACTCTCAATACATTTGTTGCTCCAAATAAATGGAAGCTAAATCATGCAAACAAACTTACTGAACAAAAATTATTCTCTGCAAGTGTTAAATTCTTTTAACCTGATAATTAGGATAAATTCATAAATTCGGATCAGTCTTGAACATCTAGAAGTGCTCTAAACCCATCCAACATAAAGTATAACTATGTCAATAATAAATTGATTGGTTTTGCGTTGTTAAGGACCAAAACTGGAGCTCTCTTGTCAAACTTGTTAGATTATAGTCTCTCCCATCAAGTTTATTCTGCTTCAGTGGATTGGGAGCATCTCTGATTTTTTGATACAGTAACTTACCTTTCGGTTCTAGTGATTGACATTTTCCTGTTGTCCTTCATAATGATTACGTAATATATTCTCATACTATTGTTGTGAGACATCAAACTAATCTCTCTTTCGGCATATGTAACTGTATGTTCAGAGAGAAATCTTGGTTTCTGCTGAATCTGTGAAGCTACTGGAGAGCATGATCTTTTTCTTTGATTTCAATGCATCCCGGCTGCCACTTAAAAGTTTAAATATACCAGGTTTGTTTTGATTGAAAGTGCCAAAAAAACAAAAACAAAAAGGAGTGCGTCAAATGCTTCTTTGGAAAAGATATGAAACCCCCTTGTTAAATGAGATTGAAAGAGGTGCTTTGTGTTATTTCCGTGTTTTGTTACCTCTTAAAATTAATATACTAAAGTTGTGAGGGTAAAATGGAAATTTGGCCCTTTAACTACAAGCCTATCAGTATTTAGAACCCTAAATTCATTTTTTTTATGCATTTTCCCCCTTAAACTTTTAAAATCATGGCATTCTTCTCCACTGTTAATTTTAATTGTTAGTTGATTAGAAAATTGTGAAAAATGACCTTAAAAATTACAACAAAAAAGACCAAAACAATCACATGTATTACTCACAAATTATAATAAATGACCAAAAAATAAAATTTTTAATTTTTAAGTCTTTTTTTGTTATTCTTTTGGTCCTATTTTACTTTTTTTAGTCAATCAATGGTCAAAATTAATGGCAGGGAGGAGATTGCAACAGATTTAAATGTTTAGAGGTAAAAATACACAAAAAACAAATTTAAGATCCCAAATGCTGAGCCTATAGTTTAAGGATTAAATTGTCATTTTACCCAATTTGTAACTAAGCTTGAGCTCAGAGAGGTAAAATGTATTTTCTCCAATCCAATTTTTTCTGCGTAAAATATTTTGTTGGTATGGTGGGTCTGTAGGTCGCTAGATTTTACTTCATGTCATGTTCTTGCAGGTCTGAAAAAGGAGATGAAAGCTTTTGAGATTGATAAGATTACACCAAGGAAAAACGATAGAAAATCTGATAGAAGAGTTTGTTGGGATAAGAAAAGCCTAAGGCAGGTTCCAGAGCTAAAAAAATGTGAGTAAATTTGGTGATAATCAGCTTATTTGAAGCCAGGAAAACAGAGACAAACAAATGGGTCCATGAATAGTAAGAAAAGCGTCATGACAACCTACTTTCACTTCAAATGATTACACTTGCTGGTTTAGCATGTGATGATGTTTCAAAGTGAGTACTGTATTTTGTAACGGAAGCTTAGTTTTGATATTCATTGATAGATATGGTGAACTTTATAGGCTTCATTGAATTTTGAAGGTGTTTATCACAATCGAAGTTTATAATTTATAAACAAGAATAACATCATATCATTTATGGTTATCAACGTTGGTCAATGTCACTATGAGGTGACGTTATACTATTTTTCAAATTTCACTGACAGAAAACTTCCGGAGCAAATTTATTCTCTTCAACTGGAAAAAACTTAAATATATTCCAACTGTGTTGGAGGATCTCATGGACATATATGAAGGCTTACAGCTTTGTTGGCAACATGGTTGAGAGTCGTTAGAGGTTGTCCTTGAAATCATGAACATTCATGACAATAATGACTCGGCGTTGAACATTGTGTAAGATATTAGGAACTTTTATATGAGAGATTAAGATATCACTAACAAGCACGTATATATAACAATAATAACAAGTTTTATCTAATTAAATGGGTCAACTATATGGCTTGCATAATGCTATTATACTACCTCATTTAGTTACCAAACTTTAAGGAATGTTGTTAATAAAACAGACTTAGTTTAGCAATTTTCATAAATATTCTCTTTGATTTTCTTTTATTTTTTTTAACATGACTTAAAATTATCCATTTCACTTTCCTTGCTCATGTCTCTTGCGATCTTCTTTATACACATTCAAATCATTTTAAATAATTTTTTACTATTTTTTCCTCAATAGATACTAGCCCACTTTTCTCATACTTCCTTTGTCCCAAATTATAGGTATTTTTGAAAGAGTTTCTCCGTCCCAAAATATAAGACACTTTAGGTAGATTAAAATTTCATTAAATGCACCAATTTCAATATTACCTTTCCTCTCCCTATAATTAATTTTCATCACTTCTCGTTTTAATATATTAAATGATGGATATTTTTAAAAGTTTATATTTTTATTTTGGAAAGATAAGATTGTTAAGTGTATTTAATGAGGTTTATTGATGTGTGAGATTTTGTTTAAAAATGTCATATAATTTAGGACGAAAGGAACATATGCTCATTTTATATTTTATCTTTATGTGTATGCTCACACATTTATATGAATATTATCATTACTATTCCAACTTTGTGCTTGTTATCCTATTAAAACCCAACATTCATTACTATATAATATAACTAGTTTTATAGGAGTTCGATAAAACTTTCATTTATATTTATTAGGTGCCTTTCAATCACAAATAATTCCTTTAGTCTTTTTTCAATTAAACTACCAACTTATATCCTATATGCAACATTTCATCAATTTTTCCATCATGTTAAATAATAGCTTTCAAGTATTTAAACTTTTTCACTTGAGATATAATCTGAACTTTTAATTTTACTTCCAAATTATTAATGACTAGCTACTAACAAGCACATATATAAAGAAGTTAATTCTAATGATGACCACATTGCAAATTTTACTTATAGAATGGACTCCCCAAGATTATAATAATGTACTTTCTTTAGACCTTATTAGTTCTCCTTGAAGCCTCATTTGGTGTGGTGAAATGTTTTTTTGATGAAATGGAAATGAAAGTGAGAATAAGAATAGGAATAAGAATAAAAATGGAAATTGGGTTAAAAGGTATACTTATGGACCGTTTGGATTTATAACGTTCGATATTTGGAACTTTTCAAAGGTAAATGGGATGTTGGGGTATTAATTGAAGGAAATAAATGTATACTTAATTTTCATTTGATCATATTACTTTTGTGTGACTTTTGATAGAGAGATTAATAGAGTTTTTGATTTTAATTAAAGACCATATTATATTATTTTTATTTTAAAATATAAGACATTTTGGTAAAAATAATGTTTTATAATAATATTTTTTAATATTATTCTTTTGTTATATTCTATTATTTTAATAAAATATTAAGTGAATGATATTTTAAAAGTTCATATATTTTTTAAAGAAATAAGACTATAAAATGTATTTAATAAATTTTAGTGCTAGATTTGATTTTTTCTATGTATAACAAAAAATTGTCAGAATCATACTTTCACGATTGTTTATTGTGCAGATTTTAAATATTTGTCTAATGCTTGAAGTTGATCAACCTACTTACATGAAAGAGTTCTGCCCCATTTCTTTGTGCAACATAATCATGAAGATAGTGACCAAAATCATTGCCAGTCGTCTCAAGAAGTATATGAACCACCTGGTGCAACCAAATCAGTGCAGTTTCATTGCTGGCCGTCAAAGCTATGACAATATAATCATAGCCCAAGAAGCCATCCACACCATGAGAAAGAAGAAGAAAAAATAAATAAATACATGGCGATCAAGGTAGACCTAGAGAAAGCCTTTGACAAACTTGATTAGGGATTTATCGAACATACTCTCAAAAGTTTGAGACTTAGCGACTCTTTTGTTAATATCATCATGGCTTGTGTGTCTACCACTTCTATGAAAATTAATTGTAATGGCGATCAATCGAACGATTTCAAACCTTTTGGAGGAGTTTGACAAGGAGACTCCTTAAGTCCCTACTTATTTGTTTTGTGCATGGAAAGATTAGGTATGTTAATTCACCATCTTTGTGAAAGCAAGATTTGGAAACCCCTTAAGCTATCAATCAGAGGCCCAAAAATATCCCATCTCTTCTTTGCAGATGATTTAGTTCTATTTATCGAAGCTTCTCTAGAACAAGCCAATATTGTCAAACAAGCTGTGGAATTATTTCGCAAGACCTCTGGGCATCGGATGAATCTAAGTAAGACAAAATTGTTTTGCTCTGCCAATAATAGCTATCGGGTAAAGCTAGATTTGTGTCAACCATTAGGGATTGGATTCACTCATGACCTTGGCAAATACCTAAGAGTCCTACTGCTCCACCAAAGAATTGGTAAGGTATGTTTGCCCCTCTCATAGATAAGGTCAGAAACAGACTCATCAGCTGGAAGGGTAGATTCCTAAATAGGGCGGGTAGAATGGTACTTATCGAGTTTGTCTTATTAGCTCTTCCCTCTTATATGATGCAAACCATGCTAATTACAAAATCCATCCTTCATGAAATTGAAAAATATTGCAAAATATTCCTTTGGGATGAACATGAAGATAAGTCAAAACTTTACTTGATTTCCTAGGATGTCATCAAAGGCCAAAAACAAGTTGGCAAGCTAGGTATAAAGGACCATACTTTGCAAAACAAAGCCTTCATCATGAAATTATGTTGGGGATTAATTACCAAACTTGATTGTCTTTAGGTAAGGTGCTTGAGAGCTAAATATAATTGCTGTAACGGTGAAGTTCTTTTGGTGACCCTGAAATGCTCTTCTTCCCACATTTGGCAAAGCATTGTTTCAATGTGGGAGGATTTCTTACAAGGAATTACCAAGAAGATCAACAATGGCTTATCAACTAGCTTTTAGTGGGACCAATAGGCATCGATCGGTCAACCTCTCATTAATCTAGTCTCTAATCCTAACCACCAGATTAACCCCATGTAAAAGTCTTTGATATCATATCCCCTTCAGGCGGTTGGAATTTGGTTTCACTTTATATGTCCTTCACTGAAAACATCATTAGGAAAATCATTGTCGTTCCTCCTTGTATCAATCCTTAAAATGACACTTTTTGGTAGAAACCTGGGAAACATGGGAGATTTTTAGTGCAAGCAGCCTATATTTTTTTGAAGAAGAATACAGCTAATGATCGTAACCCTATTTGGAAGATTCTATGGAAATGGCCTCTACCTAAAAAGATGAAATTTTTCTTTTGGCAAGTACTTCATGAGAAAATTCCTAATAACTAATGGAGAGCTATGAGAGATTTCTCTGAGAATACTAATTGCCCCTTTAAGTGTGGTTGTGAGGAATCTATTACTCATATCTTAAGAGATTGTATGAGAGCAAAAAATTTATGGAAGGAATTGATTAACCCTATTTTCCATAACAAATTCTTCTCATGCAGCTTGCAGGACTGGATAAAATGGAGCACAACACATCATATTGATAGCGGGAAACTTAAATATTGGCCCTAGATTCACGTCTTTGGTCATACTTGTTGGTTGCTATGGACTTGTAGATGAAAAGATATCTTTGAAGGAACTCAACACAACACGAAAGCTATCCTTAACATGTGTTAAAGAAAGCTGATAGAGGAAAGAGATCTCAATCAACTCAAATTGCATTATGCCTTAATTGACACACATAGGTGTCGATAGATAGCACCTGTCTAAGGAACTATAAGAATGGACGTGGATGCTTCTCTAACTAAAAATAACAATGTTGCTTGTGGTGGATTAGCCACAAATTCAAAAGGTAAATGGATAAGGGACTTCACTTGTAACCTTGGTAATATCCTTATCATTATTGCAGAGGTCAAAGCTATTTAGCTAGGAATGGAGACTTGTAGAAGTATGAAAATTGAGAAAGCCTACATTTTCTCAGATTCACTTAATGCTGTTAGTTTTATCTATAGAGGAATTCTAAATTTTCACCCCTTCTACGAAGAGGTAAGAGCTATACAGGAGCTGATTATCACTCAACAGGATTACAAGATTCTCTATGCCCTTCATGAAGCCACTCTTTATGCTAATTTTCTTGCAAAGCAAGCCCACCATCATCCTTGCAATCTGATACAACTACTTGTAGCTCCCAGGGAATGTTAAGTTTATCTTCTAGCTGATAGGAGTGGGATTATACCCATAGCTTCTAACATTATCTAGTTTTATCACTAGCCTTTTCAAAAAAAATTGTGCAGGTTTTTTTTAATACAAGGACACAAGAAACCCGTGTAAAAGGTGAACAAAATTAGGTCATGTTAAATTCCATAAGAGACCTACAACCTGGGGGTAGATGATCATAAATAATAAGATCCAGCTTTTTTTAAGAGGCTTGGTGAGCGAGCATGTCCATACATCTGTTTGCTTTCCTGAACGTGTGGTCAAAGGTAATGATCCAATCTTTCATAACTAATTTCCTGACTTTATTGATAATACCAGAGAGAGGATGGTTATTAGGAAAATTATGTTGGATAAGCGAGAGTGCTTCGACATAATCAAGTATATATTGATTTTATTGAATCAAGCATTCCAACAAAGTTGAAGTCCTTCTAGAATACCCAAGAGTTCCATTATGGTGCTTGATTGATAACTAAGATATTTAGAGAATCCTTTGATCCAATTTCTTTATCATCTCATATGATTCCACCACAAGTAGTAGCTATAATGGAGTTGACAGCCCCATCAATGTCAAGGCGAGCGAATCCAACCTATTTTTAGGGGTGTCTATAGTGCCTCTAATCTTCTGCAATTACGACTGAGGAGATTAACTCTAGATTGAAGCCTCATATCGTTGTAGATTTGTTAGGTACTATAGAAAGCAATATCAACATTCTAGATGGTTTCTTTAGAATATATTTTTTTACAACGTGTCTTCCAGATGTTCTAGTGAACCTGAGCAAAAAGCCTTTGCCAAGGGATTTTCCTTGTGTTAAGATTTCTTGCCTTAACTTTCGCATTCTAAGTTATCCAATCCTGCACAAAAAGGGAGAAAAAAGTATTAAGTTTAGAAGGTTCCACCAGTTTAGTCAAAACATTACGAGCTTCTATGCAATCTTGCAGAATATGAATTGAGGAATCAAGAGAATTGCATTTGAAAAAGCAAGTTCGTTAAAGAGGAGCACTCCCTTTGGTATAAATAGATTTGAGTTGAAGTCTGTCCCAAGCAGCCTCCTAAAGAAAGTACTTGATTTTTTCATGAGTAGGCTACTTCCAAGTCCTTGCCCAAATGCCACACTTGTTACGATCTTTTGAGAAACCATAACCTTCTAAGCAAATTTGACAACGAAGTTGCCATTATAGGAAGGTCTCCAAACAATGACATCATTATCTCTAGAGGGATTGGCTAGTCTAACCAACGTAATGAGTCTTATCATCTTAGGAGGAAGGTGACAATTAAGAAGGCTAAAATTCCATCCCCCATCAAAGTTGTAAAGATCAAAAATTTGAGCATGAAGGATAACCTCTATGCTAGGATAGGTTTATTTAACAAGAGGTTTTGGAAAAAGGGACTACTTACTGTACCAGAAAGAGCTTTGGTCTCACTTATCAATTTTCCAACCAATATGCGCCATGAATTTATTCCAAACTTTACAAATATTATTCAAAGTAAAAGAGGAGGAGCTTAGTTTGTAGACCATAGGAATAGTGGGGTTAATATATTTGTATTTGTCACGAAGAATCTTGACCCAAAGATGATTTGGTTGAGTGATAAGACCCCAATAAAGTTTTATGATGAAGGCAATGTTTTGGATCTTAAGATTTTTTATGCCAAACCCCTAATAGATTTTTCCATAGTAATACAGTCCCAAGAGATAAGATGAGATTTTTTATGCCTATAAGAGGAGTCCCAGAGAAAATTTCTCGAATTTTTTTCCAAATTCGCCAGAGTTGGGCAACAGCATGGTTTGCATGACATAGCTAGAAATTGCCAAAAGGACAGAATTAATAAGGATAGTTTTCCCAGCAGTGTTAAGGAATCAACTTCTCTAATTGGCAAGGCGAGAGCAGGCTTTGTTAAGTAAGGGAGCAAAGGCGAATTTAGAAACTCTTTCATGGATTAAAGGAATTCCTAAATATTTTCCAAGATTACCTGTGAGGGGAGTTCCCAATTTAGTGCTGATTTGAGAAGCCCTATTAAAATTAACGTTCCTAGAACAAAAGAGCTTAAATTTTTTGATGTTAACTTTTTGGTCGGATGCATTACAGAAATTTGAGAGACATTATTGAATGATCCTAGCTTGGTTAATAGATGCCTCTGTAAAGAGTAACAAATCATCAGCAAAAAATAAACGGGAAATAAGAGGCCCATTAGTTGTTAGTCTAATTGGCTTCCACTCATTTTTATCAATGAACTAATAATACAGTGACTAAGACAATCAATGCAAAGGACAAATAAATAGAGAAATAAAGGGTCTCCCTGTCTTATGCCACGAGAGGGTACAAATTCATTTGTCAATTCACCATTTTAAAGAACCCTCATACAAGAAGTAGATATGGCAGCTCTAATTAATTTCCTAAAATGATTATTCAAACCAATGGAATGAAGAGTGTCATCTATAAAGTCCCAAGAGAGTCTATCAAAAGCTTTCTTAAGGTCAACTTTAAGAGCCATAAAACCCTTCTTTTTGTTCTTATTCCTCATTGAGTGAATAATTTCTTAAGCAATAATGATGTTATTACTACTCTGCCGACCTTGGATAAAGCTGCATTGAGAATCCCCAATAAGATTGTTCATACATTAATGAAAATAGTTAGAGAGAATCTTGGTTATTATTTTGTAGCTAACATTACAGAGAGATATAGGTCAAAAGTCCTTCATACAAGTAAGGTTATCGATTTTAGGGATGAGAATAATGAAGGTATCATTTATCTCACTAATGGTGTTCGGATTGATGAAGACCTTTTTAATGAGTTTGACAATGCTAGTTTTAAGATCATTCCAATAAGTATCGATGAAACCGACATTGATACCATTCAGACTAGGGGCTTTGTAGGCTCCGATATCAAAAGCTGCAGTCTTGATTTCCTCCTTGGTAAACTCCCTATGAATACATGTAGTTGTAAAGCAGACAGAGGTGGAAATCTTTTATTAGTGATGAGATTGTGTTTAACAAGAGCATCTTCCTTGAAGATATTTTCAAAATAAGAGATAACCATACTCTTTAAAGTATTTGGATCTTAAATCCAAGTATCATTATCAGATTTGAGAGATAAGATTTGATTTTTTTTTCCTTTTGATGATAGAGGTGGCATGAAAGTATTTAGTATTCCGATCACCCCAATTTAACCATTTGCATCTAGATTTCTAAAACCATATCAGCTCCGCCTGGTAAATAACCTTATTAAATTCAACCCATAAAGATTTCTCAAGTTTCCTAAGGAAGTAATTATCATTATGATTCCTCCGATGATCTATTCCTTCCAATTTGCGAAGGATCCTTTTCTTTTTTGTGGGAATACTACCAATATTGTTTTTATTCCATAAGGATGCAAAATCAGTAAATTTAATTCTTCCCTCATTCTAATCATTATTTTTCCAATGTTCCTTGATTATTAGGTGAAAGGAATCTTCAAGCATCCAAGCAGCATGACAACGAAAAGGTCCTTTATGTTGATAAGAATTGATCCTATTATCAAGTTTGATTCTAATAGGCTAATGGTCGAAGCCATATTTGAGGAGATGATAAGTATTCACTTGTTGAATTTAATATGCCACTCCACATTATAGAAGGCCCAATCAAGTTGTTCTTTAACATTTCCCTTTCCCCAAGTGAATGTATTCGCTGAAAAATTTAGATCAAGGAGATTGGAAGAATTGATACAGTCTCTAAATTGTTTCATGGCTCTCCTATTATGACTGATGCCTCCACATTTATCTTCACAGGAAAGGTAAGTATTGAAATCACTTACAATGAGCTAAGGATCATAAATATTTTGAGCAAGGGATGTGATGAAATCCCAAAGACCAACACGTTCATACGGGTTAGGGTCTCTGTAAACACAAGATAAGAGATAGGAATTATTATTAGAGAAAACATTAACTTTACAATGAAGAATTTGGATGTTGGAATAAATATAATCAATTTTAATAGTATTATTGTTCCAAAGAATCCAAATACCTCCAGCATATCAAGTAGCTTCAATATAGATCCAATCAGAGAATCCTAATTTTTTAACAATCTTATCTATTCTAGAACCACTTGCTCTAGTTTCAATTAAAATAAGGATTTGAGTATTATAAACATTAATAATTTCTCTGATGCAACCAAGAAAGCTTTTACCACAAGTACCTCTACAATTCTAGCAAATAATATCCATAATAATAATAATAATAATAATAAATAATAATAATAATAAAAGAGGGGATAAACCTAGAAAAATGATTAGACTTCATCCTCATTATTAATGAATTCATCATCCTCTAGGTCATTATTGATGTGTGGATTATCAAAATCCTCACCCAAAAGGTCATCATCAATGATTTCATCATCATTGCCATCAATAGAAATATCATCTTCATCATCTTTGTCACATAAGCATTAATTTTGATTAGTTATGGCTAGATCAATGCTCATTTGAGTTGCTGAAACAAAGTTGATAGAGTTACTAGGATCAAGAGGCATACTAGTATCATAATTCTTAGTTGATTTAGGAGGAGAAATCAAATTAATATTAGAAGTATTCCCTTGTATTCTTTGCGTCAGACTTGAAGATTAGGAGAGAGAAAATTTTCAGTTGTAGCTTTAATTTCGATGGACTTGCTTTAGTCTACTGTAATGGGTTTGTTTGAGAAGTCCAATTCCCTTTTATTCCCTTTAATTACCGTGTGTATACGTTTAGAGGGCCTTAGATGTGTTTGCTTTTGCTACAGCCCATTATGAGTAGCATCATCCAAATTGAAGTTCTTTGGGTCATCCCAATTAAAATAGAGCCCAACTCAAGAAGCCTTCTTCCCTTTAACTAAATTTGATAGTTTCTCATCTGTAAGAGCTTTCTCACTATCTCTAATTGTTTCAGCCACCATGTCCTTCTTATACTCTCGGTTTCTCTTATTTCCTACCAAGTCTTTCTTTACCCATACTTTCCTAACAGTCTTAGCTGCGTGACTCATAGTTGGACCGTTAAATGGAGCTACGTTCTCTATCTTACCGTTAAATGGATCATCTTCAGTGCTCAGCATATGCTGAGCACGAAGGTGCTCATCACCACCATTCGCATCGTTTCATTAAGGAGAAAAAATTGGGCTGTCTGTGAAGCTTTAATCTTAGCCATTAATTATTTTTATTTCACTAAACTTTTAATAAAATAAGGATGTTCGATTTCCCAACCCTGTTTGACGTCATAGACTATTTGCTCTCTTACTTTATCGGCCATCAGCGATGCTCTCTTGCTCCTTCAGCCATCATTGATTGTGGCTGGTAAGTTACTTTTTATTCTTTCACTTTCCTGCCGATTGGATTTTGGCTATTAAAATGGTCTCAAAGAAATCACATATTGTTTCCATAATCTAGTTTCTGCCACCGTTAAGTTTAGTTTGTGTTAGTGTCCAGCCTTTCAAACTTATAGATGTGGCTATTTTCTTGTTTAGTTCTGTCTAGAGAATATTGTAACTGATTAGTTCACTTTTAAATTATCCTTATTGTTTGCTCCCTTATTCCACATGTTATCAACCTTACCTAATTTTTTATATTTATAAGTTTAATGTTGATGAAAGGACTTGATTTTTTCTTTAGTTTCTTCTTGTATATATAATAATTTTGTGGGATAAATTCTTGCAGCCACTATGCACAAAATTTGGATTATTTTAAGATGCTTTTAATGAAGCAAGTCTAGTGACTGGATCACAAAGAAGCTATGGCAGAAATTGTTTTGCAGACACACTTCTAGTTTTGATTTATGGTTTCTTCTACAGTTTTCCATGTGTGCAATTTCAATGCATGCTAAATTATTTTTCTCAATAATCCATCATCCATTTTATCTAGAAATTTTACCTTAGACATGAATACAGGCGTCTTTCCTATTAATAGCAAATAAAATCTTAAATGTAATGCATCTAAACCTTATGGACTCTAGATGCTTGGCATTTAAGTACTGTTACCTTTTTATGATTATTCTAATGGTTGATTATTTCCTCCAGATCTTTTCCCCTTGTTTGATTTGTTTATTCTTGTATTTGCCAAAGCTTATGATACACTCTCCTTAAACTAAATAACTGAACCAAGCAATAGAATTTAGCATTGGGTGGATTTGTTATTCATCTTCCTTCCCCTCCCCCTATCCAAATTAATTATCAGTTAGGTCAGTTGGAAAGTTTTTAAGGTGGCACTGAAAAATCTTCTAGTGGCATTGAGATTAACCAATGGAATTGATTGCTTCACTTCTTCAACATATCCAGTTGGTAAAAAAAAAAACCTTTAGAAAAAGTGTAGTTGAAAACTTTTGAATTATTTTAGAAATATCTATCTCAAAATTAAGAATGGCAAGTATCATAAAAGAAAACACTTGCAACAAGTAATAACACAACATTAGCTCACAATATTAGATAAAGAAGTAGCATCCACAGTGCATAGATTAAAATATATCAATACTTTGTATGAGATCATATTCCACATGTACATTTCCAGCTAAATATTGTGAAGGATGAAAATTGATTTTCTTGTAGGTTGCTAGTAAATGATTGAAGCAAAGCAAGCGCCATCCTACAAAAATTTGTCCTTTGAGCTGTGCAAAAAGTCAAAAAGTGTCCATTAAAGTGTAAAGCAAACAACCTCCAAAAGCTAAAAGTCAAAAGTTGTCATGTACAATGCTAAATTGCAAATTAGTGAAGTGCAAAGCAAGCTGTCCTCAAAAGCCAAAAATAGTCTAGTGTGTATTTTACTACCCTGTATGAAGAAGAAATTATGTTATTAATTAGGTTTGTAACACGTATAAAATGTGAAGAGGTTGAAATGCATAGAGATTGGTTTTGTTCATTAGAATCAAATTGTATATGACATTTTTGAAATAAATAAAGTTGTATTTTTATGTATATTGTGCACATATATTTTTTATTTATTACCTTGTGAGTAGTTTGTCATGAGATCTATGGCATCAAGTGATGAAATTTTACTACCTTGTGCCTACATTTGCAAATGTTAGTGATTGTGACATGAAAACAAGATTACAATATATAATAACACTTAGTAGAAATTAATGTATTGATTTATACCATTAACAAAGTTGTAAATGACAATGATTGTAATGTAGAGGGTGGAAAAATATGTTTGTTAGAGGAATTGTGCATGAAAAGGTTAAATCTTGTATTTATGCAGGTGGTGTTGGAGCCTCTAAGTTTGAAACTGTTGAAACTTGAGTTTGTGTAACTTTCATTTGATCAACTTTTCTTCTTCTTTTTGTTTTTTTTTTTTGATGATGAAGCCTTTTCTTTTTCCTCAAACTTCTTTTCAAATAGTGAAGCCTCTTGAGAGTCCTAAAAAAAAAAAAATACAAGATGAGTTATAGCTTCTTTTTATTTTATATATAAATTAAAATTCAATACTTTTAATGTAACTCTTCTTCTTTTTTTTTTAATTCTTCTTGATTTTCCATCTCTTTTTTTCAACCCCTTTGGCATATTTTGTGACTTTATGACTAGTGTAGAATTATCATCTCATCACTACAAGGAATCTTATTTTCTAACTCAATGACACATCTATGCACATAAGTAAATCCCTCAAGTGTCATGGCTGCCTTTAATGCCAGTCTTCCCATCATAAGTATTAGTTGTCTATACCTATGTGTAATGTCAAGTCTAGGATCTACTTGAATCTCATTTCCTCTAATATCATGGACAATACCAGACCTTGCTTCTTTGGTCCAGCGCTTTAGAATATATTGTGTAGGCATAACTCTTACATCCTTTGACTCGTATACTTTTAATGCATGACAACATAATATCCCTGTAGTCTCAAATTTTTGACAAGTGCAAGAAGTTTCATGTATGTCAAGTTTGAACTCAACTCTCCATTCCCCTTCCTCATCAATCATATAGGCAGTATATATAAACAATGAATTTTTATTATCACAAGTAGATAACTCCACAGAGAATTGGAGATCCCATTATTCTTGGAACATCTCAAAGATAGTGGGGGTATACACTTGCACGAGTTGGCGTAGGATAGGTGCACTTTGATTGACCATCCTAGGAATCTTTTATTGAGATTCATACTCAAGTTCCACTTCCTCGTATCGCTTCTTTGCTACAACCTTGTCAAATCTTTTAAAGAATCGATTGATGTCCAATTTTGGCCTTGTACATCACTTCGCATCAGCATTCACACTTTCACTAACCTATGTGCTCCTTATACCTAATGTATGAGCATCCTTCACATAACACCAAGCCCATTTCTTCTTAACATCATAAGTAGAGTTCAACCACCCATTTTCTTGGATATTATAAGAAGATAATAATTGGATCCATTCTTCTTTAAACTTGTCTATATCAACATAATTAAACATGCATTTCTTGAAATCAGTCAAAAATCGTGACCCTTCTTTCATCAAGTTCCCGAGGTGTTTAACACCATTTTTCAATAAATGCCAACTACATAAACAATGTTTTGTATTAAGAAGAACTTCACGCAATGCTCTTGCTATAGCCTGATTTTGATCTATAAATACAACTTGAGGCTTATTTTGTATGTGAGCATCCAAAAATGTTTCTAGTAACCACTTGAAAGACTCAATAGTCTCATCATACAATAGCACTGCTCCAAAAATGACCACACTTCTGTGATGATTAAACCCAGAAAAGAGTGCAAGAGGTCGATGATTTTGATTAGTATTGTATGTTGTATCCAATGATACAACCTCAACAAAATGTTCATAATCTATTAGCAGACGACCATCAGCCCAAAAAACATTAATGATGTGTTAGTCTGAGTCCAACTGATATTTGTGGTAGAATGCTAGATTTTCTGCAATTTGTTTTTGAAAATATTGAAGTAGACATCCTACCTCCCCAAACTTCATACATCTATTCTTTTTGGACTCTAAGTAGTTATTTGCATCGTTCATCGTGTATCCAAGATTTTCTTGTCCACCAGCATATGTACTCATTAAATCAAAAGTAGCCCTTGGTTCAATTCAAGCCCAGATTCTTCTGCAAGATCTATCTCATATGCCTGAGCTTCTGATAAATTTCTCTGGGATGGTAACAGGAAAACTATGTCTTCTATATGAAGAGGGTGACTACGCTCTTTATCAAACACAATAATTTTGAACTTTTGCCCAACAAGAGATACTGCCATTCTTGCCTTACATTTGGTCCTTGTTTCTGGCCTATATACAGAAGAATATATTCTTTTTTCATTTTTTCTCCGAACACCTTCCTTGCAACATAAATATCTATATGTGATAATAATTGACTTATCTTTTCTACTCTTTGTAGAAGTATCCTTTCTAACTCCAAATCCATTCATTTTACTATATTCTCTCCAAAACTCCCATGCCTCATCTAAACTTTCAAATTCTCTCCCTATTTTGAGTTCTGATTCATCCTCCACTTGCATAGTCCCTGCACAGAGCAAAAGTATTTATATATATATATATATTATACAAGTTTTTCAAAAAAAAAAAGGGATGTAACAGAACACGCACATATCATTGTTATTATATATATATATATATATATATAATAGAACACGCACATATTTAGAGACTTGATAACATAAAATTTTAATTTTGTTCCTCAATCATTTCCTTCTTTTGTCTTATTTTGTTATATTACACACACACACACACACACATATATTTCATCCAATATCACATTTGGTATTTATCTATTTAGTTTTGTTAATTTCTTAAGCTATCTCTACTTTTAGTTAAAAAAAGAAGGACAAGAAGAATAGTCATAGAGAGCTTGAGCATTCTAAAAGACAAAAAACAAAAGAAGAAGAATCAACTATGTGATAAAGCCTACCAGAAAATGGCCAGAATGAAGACGCAAGGTCCCTCCCTCCATTTGAGTTACACTGTTACAGAATGCTTTGCATAAACCTGGAGCTCAATGAAAGATTAAAAAAGAGGTGCCAAAACAATACATTCCTCCCTCCCTCCTATTGATTTTATAAAATGAGGTTGAAGTCATTGAACAAAGTTGAGGAGCTCAACATCCTTATTTTATTAAAAGTTTAGTGAAATAAAAATAATTAATGGCTAAGATTAAAACTTTGTAGACAGCCCATATTTTTTCTCTTTAATGAAACGGTGCGAATGGGCGATGAGCACCTTCATGCTCGGCATATGCTGAGCACCGAAAATGATCCCCTCGGTTTCTTTTATTTCCTACCAAGTTGTTCCTTGCCCATACTTTCTGACAGTCTTAGCTACGTGACTCGTAGCTGGACCGTTAAATGGAGTTTCATTCTTCGTCTTGCCATCGTCTCTGAGCTTTAGGTTGGCTAGAACATCAAATTGAGATATGTTTAGTTGGTTAGATCCTTGATTTGGGTGATTTTACTTGTTACTCGTTGGATTCTTCGAGTTTTGTGCTCAAGCTAGTCTTCGAAACTTCATCCATTCTTTGCAGATTTCTTCTAATGAGTAAGATTTCGATGACCCTTCGTGAGCCTTCTCTTGTTGATTTATCTACTGTCTGGCTATATTTCCTTGTGAATGGTCCGGGACGCTGTTGTTAACTTCAACCTTGTTCTTCTTCTTTTTTGTAACTCTGATTTTTGGGTTATATAGGCAAGAGTTTTTATTGTGACCATAGCAACTACACCCGAAGCAAATAAGATTTAAGCTTTCATATTCAACATTGTAAAGTTCATCTCTAATAAAGATCCTTGGAACGAGTTTCTTTTGGAGGTCAATTTCCACACTAATTCGAACAAATTTTCCCCTCTCTGTTTTACAAGTCTCATTTTGAATGTCTGCTTCAGAGAGTGTATTTACATCTACCTTCAGTGTTTTACCCATACAATTTCCTATTCTCCATAAGATTTTTTTATCATAGCATTGAATAGGAATATTGTTTAATCTCACCAAAGGTGCTATCTTACTAAATAAATTTGTATTCGGGTTGAAATTTGGTGTCTAGCGCTGAACCATGATATAGTGATTGAAAATTCACCATGAGCCTCCATTAAGGATATTCTGGTATGCTTCTTGATTTTTGGTTTTGATTATATATAATAACCATTAACCAAATCAATGAGTTCGAAGTCTCTGATCTGCCACATTTTCGCTAATCTTGATTTAAGAGATTTCGGATTTAATTGAATACCCAAAGTTTTAATGACTAAAGCAACCACCCATAGTGTATATATTTTCTTCTATTCTTCATTAGAGATCTAAACACTGGGATATTGATCCATTAGTTTTTTGGTATAATCAGAAGGAGACCATTTTTGCTCCGGTTCCTTAATTAGAGAATCATTAATGTGTTCAGTGTTATTTCCTTCACTAATCCCCTAACAACTATTGTAGCTTACAAGGAATCTTTATAAGAAATAGGAGCTTTTAATGCCCTGTAAAAGTTTTTCCTTGCCTGGATTTTCTACTCTGTTGCGAACATTTTCAGATTGTATTTCCATAGGTTGAGTTCCATGTTGTTCGCTTTTTGATCTTTTATCTATTATTTGGATGCAGGTGGATCCATGATAGCATCTTGAGATTTTGAGGCAGAGAAAATGAAGTCAGACTTAGAGTTCATCACGTTTTTTCGCTCTGTGAAATTGGTAAATTGTGCAGGTTTTAAATGATGGAAATCAATGCTTTATTTAAAGACCAAACTAACCTTCGGCGAACTCCATCGTGTCATGTTAGTACAATCCGGTAAGCTTTCGTGTAAGTGCAATCCAGTATACCCATCGCCGTCGCCGACGTGAGACATACCCAAGTGCGTTCGACTCCCTCCCAATTTTCGAATACCTGCTCTTCTTCCTTGAAACCCTCCACTTCTTCCTCGACGCAAATACGACAGAGGCAATAGGAAGGGTTGTTTCAGTCTCGTGGACGGTGGTGGTTTCCGGCGCAGCGCTGCAGTGCTTTCCGGCGTGGTTACACAGCTGAATCGAGTGATGCAAGGTTTCCGGCCATGATGCATAATTGGCATTGAAGGTCTCGACTCCTTCTTTGCACTGAGCTATCTATCACTACAAATCTAGGGAAACGGGGGGGAAAAAACATTGGGAACAAGTAAGAAAAGAATGACAGATAACAAAATGAATATGTACCAAATTGTTCACATCCCAGACAAGGAGCCATATCCCCTTCACCAGCAACCCACTGGTCAGTTTATTAAAACTCATTAATTCAAACTCTTCTTTTCTTTTACATGGACTCAATGGATATTCAAAAAATAGTGCTTTGTTTATAGCTTTGTATTTCTATCTGTTCAGAGAATGTCATTGCTTCAGTCATTGATCCAAAGCATGCCAACCAAATTATAAGGTTAGTTCCTCAACCTTTATTTGTAATTTCCATTGTTTTATATGTAATATGTTGTTGGTTTAAAAAGATTTTGAGCTCGTTGCTGTTGAAACTTCTAACTTTTCTCTTCCTTTCTATTTTAAACTGATTTTCAAGGCACAAAAAATAAAGTAACTCTGAGTCCACCAGTCATTTCTACTTTATGATTTCTAATACTGGCTAAAGTCTTGTTTTCATCTTTTTTATTTTCTTTGGTCACTGTATTTATATGAAGGCAACCCAATATTTGCTTATATTTGCATTATGGGCTCAATGTATTGTGAGCTGATCAAGTTATTTAAATTTGTTGTTAGGATTTTGAATCGAATACAACCACTGGAAAATCTCCGTCATGTGAAACGAGTTCAAAAGAAAATTCTTGAAGCAGGTTTGATGGTTTGTCATGTGTGCAATATTATGGCATGTTATATTTGTTACATCGTTTAACATTCATCCCATATGGATCATTAAATTAGGAAAGTTATAAAAGCAAGAGATGTACCATCTTATATTTTCATTTTTTATGCGAGAAAAATTGATTTCGTGTCATTTTTTATTTTAACCTTTTAAGGTGAGTAAATAGTAATTATATTCATCTTTCTGAACTTGAAAGTCAAAACCAATGAACATATCAAGTTCCTTAAACTTCTTATTGAACTAAGCGTTACATTACATGCCATGTCTAAGGGACTGGGTGAAGGCTGACTGTTAAATTGAATTAATGGAGCATTTTCAAACTCTTTCCTTTTCAATGGTTGGCTGAACATTAAGGAACCCTAAGACTCCTTATCTCCATTGTTCTGGTTCTGTATATATGGGTATAATTTTCTTTGTAAGGATTATTATATAAGACAAATATCTTTAGACATAAAACAGACATGCTTCTTGGCCAAGGAAGCAAAAACTTCAGTTTGCTGCCAATTTCAATCACCATGTCCACTGATGAAATGCATAAATTAAGCTCACACTATAAACAGTTACAACGAGTAACAACAGAGAAAGAAAATAGTTTTGGTGAGGAATATATGCTATGAAATAGATGGGTATGTAAACAACCTATAGTCATTGACAAAATCATATTATCTGACTTTATAGATGATACAAGGAAAGAACACAAATGAATGTAGAAGAAAGCATGGTTTTAAAAGCATAAAGCTATTTTGTACATCACTTGCACTTATGGTCAAAAGACCTAGTCACTCAGTTTGACGGTAGATATTTTTGCTTCAACACCTGTATTAATGTACATGGCTTTCATTCTTTATCATTATGACTTGTGGTCAAAAGATATAGTAATTTTTTGGTGACAATGAAAAATATTTGACAGGACAAATAGAGTTATCTGTGATCTTGTGTCTGGCATCTGAAGGTGACAGCCAATTGGATAGTATGCCACCGCATCTGCAGGAGTTGATTAGGTCCTATCAATTGAGTCCTTTTATCACAAAAGTGGGTCTTCCTTATTTTGTCTCTGTTTTTTTTTTTGGTTTGTGGTGCTTTATTCTGATTATTTTAAATGTGCAAGATGAAAATATATTATGAAAGTTGAAATATTGATTTTTAAATTTTTTATGTCTAGTTTTTAAAACCAAAAGAAAAAAGGATTATATATAATTTGACTTATGAATTTATCATTGTACTGTACTGATTGAAACTGCTAAGCTGGCATAACAAATATGGTATATTTTTTCTTGTTAACTAATTTTATTTGTTTCTAAAGAAGAAAGATAACAGTTTAAATAATTTGTATACTTTGTATTGGGGGGAAAAAGCAAACCATTAGCACTATAAAGCAATTGGTTTTACATGAAAGCGAACTTTTCCTTTTATCAAATGTTTATCAGATTTTAATCTGAGCAAAGCAATGAAGCTATGTTTGTTAAATGTGTAACCCATATTTGTTTAGAGTGAGGGAGGGGGAGGATAAACTGTCTGCTCTTTCAAATGTTAAATGTGGTGTTCTGATGGTTACTTGAAGTGAAGTAAGGTGCTTTCATTTCTTCATGTCTAAGCGTAGGGTGGAATATTTTTTGCCTTTCTTTTTCACTTATCCTTTAATGGTTTTGGGATATATTAGGATGCACTTTTTTTGGGGCTGAAATCTGATGAACTCTAATTGTGTGGAATCTTGGTTCCCTTACCATTTCAAAATTCTAGTAGAGTTCTTTGATGTGAAAGTGTGGTTTCATTTTCTGTGAAAGAGACAATCAGTTCTAAAATTAATTGCCATTCTCTGAAACTAGCGGAGACTGCTTGGGCCCAAGTAGAATAACAACATATTTTCATGAAGTTCTATGTTTTTTTTCTATCTTTATTAGGTCTTACTAGTAACCTGCATACTCAAGCACTTCTAAATGCAACCTACTATTTCTATCTTGAAGATGGATCTTTTCAGTCATGCAAATGAGCATACCTACACTAATATATATGGCTTTGGGAGGTTTTTGTGTCATGGTGAGTCCCATTCTCAAAGTGTAAAATAATAGTGGCGTGGGTCAGAAAATTTTGAACTGCCCATGATCTCATTAGTTTGAAAATAAAAAGTAAAAATGAAAAGGGGACTAACTTGTACAACAACAAGAAGAAGTCTTATCCTACTAGGTAAAGTCAGATACATTGATTGTACTGACTGAAATCTGTATTAACTTGTAGATACTGGGATGTGCTGTGATTTTATGATCTTCATTGCATGTTACTGCTCCAATGCTGGTGATTCATGGATTGAATTGAATCTGACTATTTTTAGGTTTGTAAATATGCTGCAACGTCAAAAGAAGAGTGGCAAGAGCAATGCAAGTTTTGGCCAACATCATATCATCCAAGGACCTAGTAAGCTTTCTATCGTGTTCTAGATATATTGTCTCTGATTGAAGCATTGTTTCTCCCATTAGAATAATAGCTGACTTTGGTTCTGGTTTTGGCTTTGCTTTCATACTCAAACTACAGTAACATTGATGGCATTACCGGATTCAGTGAGGGTGACTCGCAGTTAGTTTTCAAGTTCATGCAATCAGCTGTTGAGTTGGCGACATCTGAGGCTGGGTTGGTATGTAAACAAAAGTTTCCCTTTGAATGAAACTAATTGTAGATCAGTATATGCTTTTTGGAACCGTGTCAATTGTCCAACTAAAGTGAGGACTTGTCTTGTTTATCTGTAAAAGCTAATGGAGCAATGATCTTATTGATTGTGCTTGCTAAGCTGCTTGTGTAATTTGCTAAGCAGGTTGTCAATGCTGCAGTGATTGTGGATCCTTCAGCTAAACAGGTGATTTCAAGTGCTTGTGATGAGGTTTATATTCCCAACACTTGCAAAGACAGTTGTAGCACTGACTCTTGCTGCTTGAAAAAACCAGAATTGTTTAGTTTCCATCCCATTGCCAATAAAGTAGGACCCAATGACCCGTCGAATTTAAACAATCCATCCAATCAACCCAAACCACCTCATACAGGTGTGGCTTGTTTATACCCTTGGCAGTGGGCTGAGCAGCAATCACTTAGGCCAAGTTTATACAAGTGGCACCCCTTACGGCATGCTGCTATTGTAGCTATAGAATCTTCTGCCGTGAGGGATCGATGCCTTTTTCGTTCTGTGAGTGACATTGATGAAAAATGTTTGGTATTGGATCATGAAAAGACTTGCTGGATTGCCTCTCCTCCAAAGAGACAGAGAACTATTCCTGATAATGTAAGTTTTTCCTGTAAGTTCTGATAATGGAACTGGGTTTAATGGATACTTTTTTGGGAAAATGACATTTAAGGATTCTCTAAGACCATTATTTAAACGTTATTTAAGAACATTCCAAAAGAAGACCATATTCCTTGAATTAAAATTTTGTGGGTAACAATTCCTGAGTTAATTTTTTCAGTACTGTTCTTTCCCAGTTTTAGTACTCAATTTTTCAATAATCATCTTAGATGTTTTCAATACTCATCTTTTATGTTTTCAATACGGAAAAACACTTATATTTAATTCTTCTTGTTATTAAAACCATGGAAGTTGAACATTGAAAACATATGAAGTAATTACTGAAAAAACTGAGTAATGAAAATTCCTAAAAATGACTATTGAAAATGTGAAAGATGAGTATTGAAAATATATGGAAGATGAGAACTGAAGAAACTCAATCGAAGAATTTTAATCCTAACTAAGGAGTAAGGACCATGATCCCCACCCCCCGAAATTTCATAATTTTAAGGTCCTTAACTATAATTAATCTCCTTAGAAGGTCCTAAAATGTCATTTTTCCTACTTTTTTTTTTAAATCGTCTGGATGCTGTAGTCCCACTCTTTATAAAGCATGTATTTCTTGCTGGCTGTGGTATCAAGGTCATTTAATTCTATTGTTTGATAATTTGTGACTAAAATAACATGAAGTACAGAAACAAAATATGTGGGTGCAACATCATTCATCTGATATCTCTTTGTTCAAAATAGAGCATGAGAAGATTAATTTGTGGAAGTTTTTATACCATCATTGGCTTATGGTGTTTCAGGTCGAGGATGATGAAAAATTAAATGCTCTTAGCCAGAGTTCTGATCAGGTGTCAGCGCGACCTTACTTATGCACTGGTTATGACATCTTTCTTGTTTGGGAACCTTGCACAATGTAAGATTGTATACAAGACACTTATCTGATTTCGATGCATTCTTATCTCTAAAGATCCTCTAGAGTATTTTGCCTGTTTAGTATACAGAATCAAATGGAATTGAAAATGAAATGAATGGAAAAAAAATTGATTTTGTAAATAGATAATGTCCTTTATGCCCTTTTATTCAAGTGAAAAAAAAATATCCTTCTTGTTGAGCAATGATAATAAAGACTACAATAAATTTTGTAGATCTCTGATTTTTATGCAATAACTTCTTCCATTGTACTCACTCCATCCCATTTTGTGATTCTTCAATGATAAATATTCCAATATTACCCCTCATTATTCAATTCTATAAATAAATTTCCTTCATTCTCTCTCTTATTAATGAAGGGTATTTTTAGAAGTTTATAAAAAAATTAAGATTATAATTTGTATTTAATGAACTTCATTAGTATGTATAATTTTGTCAAAAAATGTTTTATAAATTGGAATGAAAGGAGTACATTTCTCTAACACATTATTGCCGTCCACATTGATGTCAGGTGTGCTATGGCATTGGTCCATCAGAGAATCAGGAGGATATTTTATGCTTTTCCAAACCCTAATGCTGGGGCCTTGGGCAGTGTTCACAGATTACAGGGAGAGAAAAGCTTGAATCATCATTATGCTGTCTTCAGAGTTCTGTTGCCTGAGGAAGTCCTCCGTAAACATAATGCTCAAGTTTCAGAAACCGTTGCAGCCAGTACTGCTTAAGCACCAGATGTGAGTTCTTAGGCTTAGGAGGATGATGATGAATGATTATAACTTGGGAGAGGATTAACGAGAGAATGTTGAATGTTGTTAACTTATGTAGAATTATTCTGAATTGTTATGTTAGTAACATAAATTGGGAGAGTTATTATCAATTCAATCATTGATTTGTAATGTTGTTTTGTTGAGGTACAGGTTCAATGTATTTCAATAGAATAATAATTAGTAAGAAGTTCTACTATAAAATATTGTGGCCTCTGAGGGTAATTGTCGGAAAGTAATTTTTTTAATGACTGACCTTAGTGCTTCATGCCTAAAAAAGCAAAAGACAAGAAAAGTAGTGCTCATATATAAATGGCCCTAATATATGTTTTGCATGTCTATTGGACACATTATTACAAATAAAGTTCAAATAAATCTGAGATTTCACTGTTGGAATTTAAACCTAAAGTAAAATTTTGTAAAGGCAAAATGCTAAACATGATAATAAAAGTTGTGTTTCAAGTTGTGGTAATTGGTTGGGGTTAGTTATGTTGAGTTTAAAAATAGCAAACAAAGAAAAATGTAAAGCAAAATGACTGAAAGAACCTTTTTAACAAGTAAGGTAAATATTCTAACAAGTAACTTTATCATTTAACAGGCACGGTAATTGAATTAATAAATTATCAAGAATATTTTAACAATTAACTACAAAGAATTACAAGTTACATTACACATTTAACAAGTATGGTAATTAAGTTAATAAATTATCAAGTAAGGTTAAGAAATTAACATGTAAAGTAAAGATTTTAAGTTTTTAACAAATAACGATAGGAAATTAACATGTAAAGTAAAGAAGGTTATTTCAGTCATTTTGCTTGACATTTTAATTTCAGTTTAGGCCCAAATTCTTGATGTGAAATTTCATATTTATTTGGGCCTCATTTTTAATAATGTCACATCCTTGGTCTTTTAATGAAATTGTCCTCATTTTCAGTTATGAGAAAGTCACTTACAAAAAATGAGAAGTGAAGATGGAAGGGGAAAAAATCGTAGAATTTATAAAGAATAGAAGGGAGAGAAAAAAGCTTTCCCTTCTTATATTTGGATAAATCAATATATCTTATATAACAAAATAACTCAAGCCAATGCCTTTCACGGCCTTCTCATGGCTTCTCTCACAAATTACTGTTCAAAGGAACTGTGTCAACTTTTGCCATAGTACTAGCTCATGTATAGGGTTCCATGCAAAGATCTCTCTTCTCCACATGACTAGCATTTGAAGTTGGATATCTTGAAGCATACGCTTCTCACTTCACCCCCCTATGGTGATATGATGATCTTTGTTCTTAGAAAGGATAGTAAAATTTTAGGTCCATCAAGTTTGCTTCAATTATAAATTTAATTCCTCAAGTTTGATTTTTATCAATTTAGTTCATTTTGTTCTTTTAAATTATCATGTTAATCCTTTCAAAACACAACTAGCCCTCAAATTAGTCAAATGTACACAATATATATATATATATATATATATGACTTCATATGTATGTGAAGATAAATAAGAACAAATTAACTCTCAAATTAGTTTAATTTTTATCAATCTAGTTTCTTATGCTACTATTTGTTATTTTGTTCTTTTATAACTTGCATCTGTCTGTTTTTTCTATATAATGAATTATACTTCTTTTTATTAATCTACATAAGGATACACATCCTGTGCAATGGTGTGTGTAACATCCCAAGTTTTTAATTCAAAAGTTAATTACTAATTTAAGGGTAACTTATTAAATTAGTGGATTAATTAATTTAAGCATATTTTTGAATTGTAAATTGACATTTTGGGGCATTAGACCACTGCATAATCAGGCTAGGAGGAAATTTAGAGTAGATTTGGTCAAGTGGGAGAGCTAAAGTGAGAAGTATCTCACTGTACCACATATCACAGTATGGCGCAATGCATTACAGTGTATGGTATCAAAATTTGACTTTTTAAAAAGGGGTCAACTTGTGAGATTTGAGGGAGAAAAGGGAAAAACAAGACCAAGAAGAGAAAAGGAGTTTAGCTTTTCTAGGGCATAAGATCACAGGCAATTGGAGGTAAATTTTGACCCATCATCTACCAAATAAGCTTTATATCTCATTTTTCTCATGTTCTATCATATTTTCTCTTGGTTTGAGATATGAAAAAATTAGATTTTGACATAGTAAGGGGTTTTTGTTGGGCCCAAAGATTGTTAAAGGTTTGTTGGAAGTTAATTAAGAAATTGTAACTAGATTTGTGGGTTTTTATTGAATAATGGGACTTTGGCTAAATTATGGCTTTAAAGAGGAGGGTTCAAAGTGGTGAAACTCTATATTGATAGCAATGGGTTAGTAGAAGTTGTAGGAAGTGACAGAAGGTAGTTTGGACATAAAATTGTCTAAAGAAAGGGATGAGGAGTTTATGTTAGTCTAATTATACTAATAAGTACTTGTGTTCAATTTAGAATTGACATATAGTGATTAATTATGTAGATTTCGATCACTTGGAACCTCTCTGAGGTTGAAGTAAGTTGAAGCATTAGGAGTGACCACAGGTAACCCTTTTAGTAATAAATGAGTTGAGGTAATTGGATAATTTATATTATTTGTTAGTTTGTTTAACTATTTACAAGTAAATTGTGAAATGAAATATTTGGATATTTACTTTTAGAAATAACTTAAAAACAATTAAACAAGTCAATAAATAGTATGAATTATCCAGTTACCACAACTTTTCTATTATTAAAAGAGTTACCCGTGGGTACTTTTAACACTTCAACTTACTTCAACCTCAAAGAGGTCCCAAATAATTGAAATCTATAAAATTAAGCACTATATGTCAATTTCAAATTAAAAACAAGTACTTAACAATACATTAAACTAACTTAAACTGTTAATCTCTATCATTAGGCAACTTTAAGTCTTAATCACCTTCCATAAACTTCTTACAATTTCTACTAATTCCATTACAATTAATATAGGTTTTTCACATTGTAAAACCTCTCAATTGAAACTAAAATTTAACCAAAGCCTCTAAACTCAACTATCGACCACCCAACTACTCACAACTCCTCAAATTAACTTTCAATAACCTTTTTATGACTATCGAGCTAGAAAATAATCCCTCACTAACTCAAAATTAAATTCCTCTGTATCTCAAAGCAAGAGAAATTGGGTAGAATAAGAGAGTAAGAAGGTACTAAGTTTACCCGATATACGGTGGGTCGAAAACAACTCTTAGGTGCCCAAAATTTCTTGCCCTAATAGAGAAAGCTTCCCTCACTCTCTTCTCTCATGTTTTTCTCCATTTTCCTCTCTACACTTGACTTGATTCATGACCTATTTAATTAACTTTTTGTATCATATGTCGTGATGCATAGTGCCATGTTGCAGTGCATAGTGCAATGAGTAAAAACCCACTTTAGCTCTCCCTCTTCAATCTTGATTTTCCCCAACTTTCACAAAATCCTAATCTTGAAGTTAACTAACAATGAAAATGTTAATTTACAATCAAAATCACAATCGATTTAATTAATTCACTAATTTTTTTAATTTATCTTTAATTAGTAATTAGTTTTCAGATTAAACATTCAAGATGTTATGACTAGCACCATAGGGTATCTGGTGCAGCAAACATATTATGGACTGTGTTACCTTGGGACATTTGAGCAGTCATAATATGATTATGTGCTCCTTAGTAGCTAAAAGGATGTGGTATTGGAGTAGTAACACCCCAAATATGTGTGTAATATAAGGAATCCATAATTCAAGAGTGGGATAGAACACTTTTGGCTAGACAGTTCTAACATAAAAGGTGAGTTCAAATCAATTTATTCAAGGTTGATCCAGTATTATAGTCTACAAATTTAGTTGAAGGTAGATGTGGAGGTTTAGATGTATAATATGATCATGCATGTGATATTTCCTTTATTGTAATATAACATGTAGTTATAATCCTACTTTACATACTTGTTTATGGTTTTATTTGCTAATAGATAGTTGTAAATTATTTTGGTTATTAAGATTACATCTCACCCCGTGGTTATTATTTTACAAATTCATATACAAATAGGAGTTTAGAGAAAAGATTTGGGCTAAGAGTAGCAAGGCTACTATTGTATGGCCCTGGCATTGTAATTTGTGTAATGAATTTGTATAAATGTTTATGTTTATAAGTTGCTTAGTAGGAATGCGTACATTTTGGTTGCATTTATATGAGATGGTGTGTTGAGTATCTTAGCTTTGGAATATGTGTTTGTGATGAATATGGTAAGAGAGTTGAGATACTAGTACAAGTTCACATTGAAATGAATATTTTGATCTGTATTATGGAATTTGGCCAAAGGTGTTGTCTTTATGCAAATATGCAATATGGCCTTATTTTGTAAGAAATTAGAACGTTGGAGTGGCCAAATTTGATCTAATATGAATGATTATTGATATAATTGTTTGATTAGATGTGTATTGGTCCATTTGATGTGGGTGAGGCAAAAAAAGTGGGCTAATGATACAAGTTTGGGAATTGGGATGCTCAGTTACTAGAAAATGACATAGAAGTGTCATTTTGCATCTAGGTGTTCAATTTTAAAATGGAATAATAGATTGAAGTGAAACTTGTATAATTAGTTAGATTTGTGAAATGAGCTATATATAAACACTTAAATTACTCAAATTGAACATTATATATGAAAATGGTGCGCATTGAAAGTTTGCTTCTGGTGAGCTGTTATGACAACAGATACTGTCATGTGAGCTATGCTGCATGTCAACATGCCATGACATATGACACAGAGTTGGAAGTTAGTTTTTTGTGCCATATGTTGCAGCATATAACACACAAGGTACAACATATATACCTATATGGGTGAAAATAACCTTTTTGCCCCTATTTTCTTATGTATTATGATTTTAAATTCATAAATGCTTCCATTGCTCATAAGAATGCATTATTTTGGATTTAAATATAATTTTGAAGGGTTTTGGAATACCAACCATTTTCAAAAGTTTTATTTTGTATTATTAAACCCTGTTATTATTAAAGTAAGCTTAAGAGCTTAATAACACTTAATTACCATTATATGTTAATTGTGGTGATTATTTAGTAATGCCAAAGTAAACATTACAGTGTGGGTACAATGCTTGGGAAGTGGGGAGTCCTCATCATTAGTTTTTATCCAATGGATGGGAAGAAAGAAATGTATAAAACTTCTCATTTACTAAGCACACAATCACATTATATCCACTTTGATTTTGACTCTTTTAAGTTCCATGATTCCACTATATTATAATTATTTTATTTTATTTTATTTTATTTTTCTTAAAATAAAAATTATAAAAATAAATTTGTTTAATAAATATGCTTTATCATTTATCTAGATAGTCCATTTTTAATTTGGATAGTCCAAATTTAATACTAATTGTTTTATATTTTTTATAAATTAACTATCCAGATTTACTTTAAACAATTCAAACTTAAAATTTTAACCTTTAATTTTTTTAAAAAAAAAATTGGAAGGTGCCACGATTTTATCTTTATTGTTAATGTTGTATTTATCAAAATAAAAATTTATAAGAATCATAAAAATTTTAATATCAAATTTGGAAGTACATCTAAATAGTTAATTTATAAAATTTTAAAAAATTAATATTAAATTGAATCGTCCAAATTAAATCTGTATTACCCAAATTGGTGATTAATAGATTTATTAAAAAATTTATAATCCAATGTTAATAAAATTAGACTTGTCATTGAACCAATCAAAATAATTGGCTCATAGTTCAATGGTTGGATTGTTATCTAAACCATGGTTCAACGGCGATGAATAAATTGATATGTTAAATAATGCATGCTTAAAATAAAAAGAAATAATTATATACAATAATAAAAATAAATTTTTAAATTTGAAACAAAATGATATAAAATAAAAAGGTAATATCTATCTATACTCTATCATGTTAATCCAAAATATGTATACTTATTTCATGATGTATAATTTATAACTTTAAAATATATACATATATACATATTTCTTACATATTTGTTCATTTTTCTTCATCCATCAATGCTTATTAGGTACAAATATACATAAATTATAGTTTATAAATATAAATTAAAATTTAAAAAATGCAAAAAAAAGTAGAATTGAGTCAATCGATTTTGCTTGTTTTGACTGATTCAACCAGCTCTTGAGCGATTCTCAAATATAGCAATTTTATGATGTAACCAAACTAAATTTAAGATCGATTCTCGATTTAACTAGTCAAATCAGTTGGTCCAATTTAGTTCTAATAATATTGACTTGTGAAGATTATAAACATGATTGTGTGCTTTGCAAATGAGAAGTTTTTTATGCACTTCTCTCTTCCCATCCATTGGAAAAAAATTGACAATGAGGATTCTCTACTTTCCAAGCGCTGCACCCACACCACTACATAGAATCCATATCCATATGCATGATTGTTATTAATATTCATTTATCTATGCCAGAGGATTTTAACAATATTATTTCCTTTCTAAATAATAAGGATCACACTAATTATTGGGGGGACAAACTTAAACGATCGAATTAATAACTGAAATAAACTTAAATGACTAAATAGATTAAAAGAAAATAAACTTTAAAGATCAAATTGATAATTAAGGCAAACTTGAAAGGACTAAAAATTTTATTATTGTTAAAAAATAAAAATATGTAAAAAAAAAAGAAAAAAAGCGCTCATAAAATTCATTTTCCTATTGATGAATTGGAGGGAGCCATGAGGCAATTAAATATAGATAGTGTTCTCAGGTCAGATGGTTTTCATTTCAAATATTACCAAATCTATTGAAACCTTGTGAATAACAATGTGTTTCACTTAACACAGTAAATCTTTTAATATATGTTTCACTAAATCATACATTCATTAGTATCATTAAGAAATGTGAAAGTTCCCTATCACTGAATGACTTTTCCCCGACAAGTCTTTGCAGTGATATATAAGATCATAGCCTGGGGGCGAAGAAATAAACTGAAATTAGTGTTGGAGGAAATTATCACACATTATCCCTAGAAGAAAAATTAGTAATAGTATTATAATAGGTTGAAGGACATTTTTGTCCCTTACCTATTTTGCAAAGAGAAATGGATATTTTAAAACTATTTATTAAAATAATGTTACACTTTAGATATTAAAATTGTTGCAATGTTACCCTTTAGCTAACAGGTATTACTGTTAACTGTTAACTTTAAATTAAACCAACTTGCTAGGGACTTAATAGGCAAAATTTCAGAATAGATTTGCAAAATTGGAATGCATATTGTAAATCAAGAGTTGAGGATTGTTTAGGCTTCAAAGAACAACAAAATAGAATAGGTAAATGTCAATTTTTATCCTTGAAGTATTCTCTAAAGGGCACCTAAAACCATAAACTATTGGTCAGAGTAATTTTACCTTTAAAGTAATTAAAATGGAACATTTTGCCCTTACCATTAAATTCCCTAACTATCAACGTTAAAGTTTTCGTTATCATTTTCTAATGGTCAATATTGAGAATTTGACAGTAAGGATGAAAATGTTCTGTTTTAATTATTTTAAGGACAAAATTACTCTAATTAATAGTTTAAGGTGTTAGGTGCTTTTTCAATAATATTTCATCGACAAAAATGCACCTTTACCCAAATAGAATTGCCTTACTAGGAAAGCTTGCTTAAAAACTTTTTTTTTTTTAAGTTACCTTTAGAATCTTTCTTTTGCTAAGTGTTTCAAAACCTAAGTTTTGACTAGATCCTTAAGTTTTTTCATTTCATCATAGGTTCTCAATGGAAGATTGGGAACATTTTGCAAAATCCACTAGAAGATTAGTGATAGGTGGGATATTTTATTGCATAACCACCTTTGGTAGCATGTAAGTGGCCTTTGCCATTGACAATGATGACAGAGCCAGCAAACTCCATTCTTAAAGCCAATAATTCGAGCCAGGCTCGATGGATTAACCTAAATCTATCAAAAAAAGGTTAGAATTGATCTTGATTATATGGACTTTTTTAAAGTGTAAGATACTTTAAACTCTATTTAAATAAGCCCAAACTGAATTGAGCCTAACTTGAATAAGCCCACCCACTGAAATAATAGCTCTATATGTATGTACAGTTGATAATTCTCACTAAGCCCAACGAGCCATCCTAAACCCGGCCGAAAAAAGTTAAGATCAGGCTTAACTATATAAGCTTTTTTTCAAATGTAGGATACTTCAAATCCGATCCGAATAAGCCTAATCCGAATTGAGCCTAGTCTAAATAAGCTCAGCCCACTCAGATCATCAACTCTAACCATTTTGCATGATCAAGGTGGGATTATAAAACTTAATCTCTTATATGATGCTGAAACGGACAAAGCACATCATTGTCATGTAATTCATATAATTGACTTCATTTAATAGGATAAGACTTGTTATTATTGTATATGATGCTCAAACAGTGACCCACATTCTTACCTTTCTTTATCACAGAATAACAAGACAACAAAATTTGGACTATAAGATTGCAGATGCATACTTGGAATTAGTTAAGACTTGGCAAAACAGATCTCAGCCAAGACTTAATTGGTCCTTTATTTGGACAACGAAAATTCCGTATAAGATACAGCTTTTTGTTTGGAAACTACTGCATAATGTTACTCCTATGAAAACAACATTGTTTGAGCATCACACCTGTCTCAATTCAATATAAGATTTTGTAGAGAAACCACATATCATAAAAAGCTTCTGCTTTTTAATTGTTCTTTTGCTAGGTGCATATGGTAGGGGGATCCAAGTTGAGGGAGTTTTCAGATACAAGCTGAGTTAGGAATCTTTTATTTTTTTTAAATACTACTCAAATGTCGATGGCATATTTTAAGAAGACTTGAATAAGAGAACTTCTCAATTTCTTTCAATGAGCTTTGCTTCTTTAGTGTTCTAGATTGAACACCACGTGATTTATTACGTATTGTGGCGTTGAGAGTTCCATGTTCAAGCTCCACTTGGGATAATGTTAGGTTGCAAGGTAAGCTATTTGGAGGCTTTCATGACACAATTTAACTGCTGTCATTTTATACTCAACATGGAGGCTTCCAAATTCAAAATGGGACAAAAGAACTAATCATTCCGGTCCAGGTCATCCTCTGGCATCAATGCTCCCTTAGTTTTTATTATAAAGTACCTTTAATTATCTAATCAGAATTAAACAAATGTGGTTAAGTTATTAACTTTGTCTGAAAATAAAATAAATTTTCAATTGTATCCCTATTTAAATAAAAAGTTTGCAAATTTGCATTACATTTTCTATCACAGTCAATGAGTTTAAATAGGAACAATATTAGAAAAATGTAATTAATATCCTATCAAATACCTTATATGAAAAGCCAAAGAATTTTTCCAGAAGACGCTCTATAATAGGCACCAAAATGAGTACTTGGCATGTACTTGCAAAAACAAGTAAGAAAGCAGCAGCAGTGCCTGATCATGTATTTATGTACTATTTGATCATGACCTATTGCACTCATGAACCAGCGGATAAGCGGATCAGGGCATTTTACAAGCAACATTAGAGGCTACTAGACAAATCTTGAAATTTATCCAGCAACAGCAGAAGAGCATGCTAATTGTGTGTTTGGTTCCATGTTGGAAATCACTACAATGATGGTTTTGTTGAAAGCAGGTGGTTTCCAACATGAAACTAAACATGCTTTCAATCCGAAGGAGTTAACATTCTTTCTGCAAGATTTTAGATGGACAAAGAGTGGGTGGGTCGGGCTCAATTCAAATTGAGGTTAAAATACCTGAACATATAAAAAAGCCTATATATTCAAATGCAGACCTAACATCTCAATTTTTCGAGGTAGCTTGAATATCGAATTGTTAAATGTTTATATTATATTATGTTATTTTTCTTTTTTTAGCCAATTTCAATTTTTATATTAAAAAATTAAGATTTTCAATTTTTATCTTATTTTTGATAAAAAATTATCTTACTTAAATTTATTTTATTAATAATAAAAAAAATTCTGGTATTCAAGCTAAAGCTTATTTGGCAGATTTTTCAGGCTTACTTGGGTAGACAAATAAGTCTGAAGTAAAGAAAACTTTCTAAATTCTCAAGTCTAACCCTAAAATTTTTTTGGCAAATTTAAGTTAGCGCGTTGAGCTTAGTCCAAATTACGGGCTAAAAGGAGAGTATCCTGTCCTATCTAGTCTAGAATATCTTTTACAAGATGCTAAATTTTACCATTTTGGTTTCACTGGTTTTACAGCTACTTTGTATCAACCTGGTATGTACCCCTCTGCTCCTTGACTTCATGCTAATATGATTATGTCCTTTGATGCTGACTTCATTATCCCAAAATGAAGGATCTATTTTACCCACACATATCTCCCCAAAGACAATGTAAGTCAATATGGTTTCAGGATAGCCAAACATCTCACTTCCTATCAGAAAAGTTTCTCCCTGTCTTGAGTTCAATTATCAACAAAGATTCAATTTTTTGCATCAAAATCAGGATGTTAACCGATCGTACAAACTAATGATGATGACAACTGGGCGAAGCAATGTCAGTTTTCATACTAGGCATCTTCATTAAGTTCTCTGTCTCTTGCTCCCACAATCATGAAGGTTTCTAGCTTTCTTTTTTCTATTTTCATTAAGTTCTCTTTCTTTGTGGTTTTTTTTTTTTTTCCTTTTAAATTTCCTTTCTTTGTTTCTTTCTTTATGTTTTATAAGCACTATAAGCACACACCACGGATATTTTATTGCCCGATATCTTTAAGAAAAGACCCAAAATACACTAAAAATGGTCAGAGAAATTTATATTTGATAAAACTGCTTTTAAATCAATCTATTTCTCTGTATACTAAAGCGATATCAGATCAAGAAATTCATATATAAATCAATACATTAATTTGAAAATAAACCTCTTTCATCTCAGGCTTAAGTTTTATCATTGATAATTTTGTAAATTTACGTTATACAAGGAATTTGAGGCAAGTTCAAGATAAGAATTATGACTATCCTATCATGATCATCTCAAAACTGAATTATGAGCCTGTTTGGTACAAAGAGGGAATGAAAATGGGGAAGAAAATGAGAAAGTACTCCCAAAAATATGAGAAGCTCTCTTTGCAAAACAAAGCAAATAAATAAAAAAGCAAATCAAGACACACGTTGCCATCTATTAAACATGATAAAAATATCTTCCCTTAAATTTTTCCTACCTCAAGTCCCTTTTACCAAGTATAGCCTAGAAAGATCAGATTTTTCTAGTCCCCTTCAAACCTCGGTCACATTAACTAACCCAATCCAAATAGAACAGAACAAGTCAGGTTACATTAACTAAGCTGCAGGTTCAGTGAAAGCTAAGCTCTATATAATGAGTTAAGAGACAACTTAATGCCACCGAGAAGATTCAGCTCAAGTGAGTCAAAAATTTATCAGGGAAGAGCCACACAAGCAAGCTGATCCTCTCCCAACTAAGTCAGAAAATCCTTTCTAAACTTGTGGAGGTTAGCAATCTCTACATTTTATGTTTTGGATTAAAACCCTTCACCTTTTCACTGATACACAAAACAAGCACAAGGTATTCAATTCAAGTGATTTTCTTGTAAATACATAATTAATGCAAAGGCACTTAGCTCATTTTAATATGCATAATTCAAGCAGTATTATAAGAAAATGATGTAAATACCCTTGCACCTTTTTGGTCCAAATACAATTGGGGATCTTGCTGTCCTAGATCACACTATACTCCAAACACCAATGAAAGGGTTGGGTGCAAGTCTGTGAAGTAATATACTTCTAAACCTAAACAACTTAGCAATATCCAATAATCCAAGTATCTTACGTTATTATTTTCTTTTTTTGCTTTTTTTTTTTTTTTTTTTGTGGGTGGAGGGGGACCTACTACACATCAAGCTGTAAAGTCATAGTATTCAAATTATTCAATTTCAAGCACAAGACAGAATCACTAAAAGACAAATTATTTTGTCGATATGGGATTTCTAGTCTCTCATTCTACCTTTCTTGTGGTTTTGTACCCATTTTAGAGTTATCAAAGTTTGAACCATCTCTAGCAAGAGCCTGAGGAGCATCAAGTAGGTACGAAAGCCAAACATATGGAAATAAATAAACCTTTTCATTCTTCCTCACGATGTCGTTATGTCATGAGGATGTCAAAGTTGAACGTGCATCTAACATGTGACGTGCCTGAAAAGCAAGTGTATTATCGATGCACTTCAACTAAAATGAAGGAGTATCAAAGCATCTACTTCAATAAGAAAAAGTAGTTGTTCTATTTAATTTGTTACAAATCAGCAGCACAGCAGTAAAAACTGCATCAGAGGAATAGTCCAACCTTTATATAGGATCATAATTTCCTGGCATTAACTGTTATAGGTCATGGTAGTTGATCTTATGCAGCCCTTTGCTAATCCTAAGAGAACCATTATTAATGGCTTGTTTAGTTTCCTACATATGGACGAAGATATTGGCATTAACTGCAAAATTTCTACGACAACCTTGAACTCAAAAGGGGAATGACTTCCTCAATTGGTAAAGATGACGCAATTTCAGAGCTCTTTGCCTGAAAGCAGATGTTTTAACTGAACAGCATCCATCTTGTAAATTGAATGGAGAAGCTGATGGTATGATGGATTGATCATTAGACTACTAATGCTACTTTGGCACAGTTATAGCAGTATTTCAATATCTAATGTCTATGACGGAATCCTAAGAAAACCTGGAGAACCCAGCCTTCAAGACTGACTTCTAAGGAAGTAAAACCAAGCCATTTAAGTACTACAAGAATTACTTGGGGCTACTAGTAAGACTCCATTATATCATCACTATTGAAGAGCCAAAGTCATCAACAATTGCACCCTACAATGCTTACTCCAGCCACCTGCTGGTTGCACCCTCTGCAGATAGTCCTTTCCACGGAAGTCGTAAGAAGTTTGTAAGAGGAAAGATACATGTCACTTTGGTTTACAAGAATTACTTGTGGCTACCCTATGAAGGCCTTCATCACTCTCCTATGTCTGTTCATAACTTTATGCATATTTCTTTTATAGAAGGCTGATATAATACCGAATTTATCAGTTCAAATAATTTTTCTGGTGTATGAACCTCCAAGAGAAAATGAATACAGATATATATATATATATATATCATGAGCTTTTGAAAGATAGATGCCTCAACTATTTGGTCCTTGAATCTTCTCCAACACAATTCATTCCTTGAATATTTTTAGATCTCCGTTTGTTAGTTCCCCTAGTAGTAAAAAAACAGGGAAAAAAACATGCTCCAAAGACTAACCATGAGCTAGTAAAAAAATGCAGGAACTGAATCACGTAAATGTGAAATACAGGGACAAATTTCCTAACTATGTATCTTTGAAGGACCAAAAATATACATGTCATCTACAAATAACCATAAACAAGAGAATCTGAATTTTTTCTGGCCACTACCAGACATCTCACCAGGGCTCCGATAAATAGAACATTCAACAGGTTTATAGCATAATTCAAGATTCTACATGGGAACTACTTTCCTGAGATATGATTAGTGATCTAGGTGCTTTCTTCAACTTCTAACTTATGGTTTTCTTCTTTCTACCCTCATTAATTACGAAATGTTAAAAGTTAAAACAGAAAAATATTCAAGCAGAGAAGGTAATAAAACTTGTCTGAAGAATTTTGGAACTATAATTACTCAAAGTTAGCAAAAGAACAAAAATTTGGTGACACGTCAGCTCCTGATGATCATACCATTACCCAAAGCAGTACCATATAAAAAAGTGAATCAAGAACCATATGATTTCTCCCAACATTCATCTATAATAAATACAAATGTGTTGAAGAAACTGTACAGCAGATGGGTAACTCAATGGACATGACTATCAGTGCTATGTCTTACAGACAAGATCAATGTGTCACCTCCTTCTACATGCTCCACAAAGAAACTTGTTTCTGTCACAGATCACCATGTGTAGTGATTTTCAAGTTTCAGCTTGAATTGCAATTGAAATCCAAAATAATACAAGACTGCATATTTAGCGAATGCAGGAAATGCCACCACATACTATTAACCAGATGACAAATAATATTAAACAGACAGCTGCATCAATAGCTAAAACAATGCGTACTTGGCGCCACCATTTCTTGCGAATGCTTTGAGGACCTGATCTCATCCTCATCGAACCAAAATCTTTCTGCAAAGAGAATGAAGCAGCTGCTCCACCTTGACTATTAGAGTCCACATTTCCTGAATCAACCTTTATTCCCCTATCTGTAGATTTCCGATTCTCTTCCAACTCAACATCTCGCATTGCAATCACATGATCTTTTGCTTTCTTCTTATCTTGCTTGTTAGATTTTCCCAATAAAGGGGCTTTTGTTGAGCTAGCACCTTCAATCTGTCCATTTAGATTACTTGGTGATGGAGACAGACCCACTTGAAAAGGCAAAGTTTCATCCCTCAAATTGCTATTATTATCCGACACACTCTCCAATGAAGTGATCAGGCGGCGGATAACTGGAACTAATTTTTCCTGAATGTAAACAGAATTCATATTTGACAAACTTCCTCTTGAATCCTTTTTGGCTAAGTTTCTGAACTCATCCCTAACATGCTCCAAAAAGCGAAGAACTCCAGAGTTACCAAGACTTTCATCAACAATTGTAAAGTAAACATAACCATCTTCCATCAAAAACCCATAAGTCCTTTTACCAATTGTCTCAAAATACCACCAGTGGAAAGAGGGAGCCCTCTCCATGCACAGGGCTGCAACATTCTCAATTTCATGGTCTCCACCACTATATGCATACAGAATGCGGCTTCCCTTAGAAACACAACAATAATAAACTTTATTTTGAATTGAATCCATAGAGATACAGATAATAGCCTGAATATGATCACAGCCAAATCCACTCTGATGCCAGGACCAATAATCAAATGGCACCACTGCTCTCTTAATGGATCTTGGATTGATATGATAGACCTTTAACATACAAGCAAACTGAAATCTTGCGTGCTGCTACCAAGAACCTAAAAAATAAAGATTTGGCAAAAGAACCCAATAAGCACTTCAAGGAAAGAGGCAAAAACCAAGCAAACAACAACAACAACAACAAGCCTTTATCCCACTAGGTGGGGTCGGCTACATGGATTGCAAGACGCCATTGTGCTCTATCATTTATTAAGCTTTTAGAAGGCAAAAACCAAGCAAAGTGCAAGAAATTCGTCAGCTGTAAATTCAAAGGCCTCCATGAAATACCAACGCAGACATTCAGCGAAGCATTGAAAATCAAGAAGCAAGTCCTTCATGCCAGCTATCAATGCCGTTTCTTCTGTGATTCAAATAATGATTGCAGCTAATCAACAATAATAAACAATATAGAAATATAAGACCACAGTCAACTCCATTAGATCTTTCAGTTGACACTAGAACAAGAATTTGACACCGTTCGGATCAGAAAACTTACAACAAGAATTATTTAAAACACATAATTTCTTCACCGAAAGATCCTTCAACTTTTATGGGCAAATGAAAACCCAGAAGCTCAGTTCAATCGATTTGTAAAATCAAAAGCAAGATTATCAATTTACCAAACCTAAATGTAAACCCATTTAGCTTTCAGGTGTAAATTCTTCAAAATGTTAATTATTTTCAAATTCCTGCTATTTTTGCAATATTCCCAGCAAGAAAGCAGATCGTACAGCGACATACCTGATAACTGTGTTCTTCGGCAGATTGATTCATCGAGATAGAAAGAGAAGCTTCCGAGGTAAAGCTAGCAAGAACAATATCAGAAAGAATTATGAAAGAGAAGGGCGAAAGCGAAAAACTCATGAACCCAAGAAAAGAACACAAGCCGCGTAACATGGTTCATGTTTTTTTAACCCTCAAGCAATGCGTTTGAGTTTTGACTCACTTGACTTTCTTTGATATTTATCTCTTTTTTCCTGCAAGCTGTAAGATCGTTTGAAACTTACAGAAAAAAATGGTGGGACGATTGTCTTACTTGTACGTATTCACATTGATATTGATTAGATGATTAAAATATAAGGTTTAATTTGTGGAATAAAAAACTAAGATGCAATGAGTTCTGACCAAGCCAAGCAAAGAATTAATTGAAGAATTAAGACTTTAAAAAAGAATATCAAATTGTGTATTTGTTTTATTTTTCTGGAAAAATGATTTTTTGTTGACATATTAAAAAATTTAATTCAAAATAACTGGGACTCGTTTAAGTTAAATAATTTAACTGTGCATAGTTTGAAAATAAAATGTTTTTTAAATGCAAGAAATTATGCTGAGAGAAAATGTTTGTCACTTGCAAACCGTAATTTTTCTTTTATAAATTTTATGATTTAAAATTTATGTCCAACGTCTAACACCCGAATGATTTACAGTAGATTAAAAAAAATTTAAAACCAACATATTGACAGCCTCATTGATTACAAAATGGAAAAAAAAAAAAGGAAAATGTGTAATATTTAATTTAAATTCTCAGCATCTTTTTAATTAACAAATATTAAATAATGTAATCAATTTAATATGCTTCCTCCATTAAAAAAAATATAAAGTATTTTTGAAAAGTTTAATATTAAAAATTATAAAAAAAATTTAGTATTTTAAAATATAATCATTATGTTTTTTTAAATACTCATAATAAATAAATTACTTTATATTTATTTTAAAATAAAATACTCTGTTAAATAGAGATAAGTATGAAAAGATGATGTTAGTTTGAAGATAAATAATTACTTTATTGAAGATGAGATTTTTGCATAATTTGATATAATTTTTAATAATTGAATCCGTTTTATTTGATAGAGAAATGTCATTATTGTTAAAAAATTTCTGCATTTATAACAATGAGACGAAGTTTTTAAATTAAAAAACAAACACAAACATCATTACATAAAAATTGAATAAGTGTGGTGTGTATTTTAACTCATTCTTGAAAATGAAATTTTCAATCTTTATTTCTTTATGCAAAAGATAGAGATGTAATTTTACTACTTCAATGCAATTATATATATTCCTTAAATAAAGTTGCGTTTGCAAGGATGCCACATGCATGATTGACCGAATCGCTTTTCATAAACTTAAATATGTGAAGGAAATATGATAGTCATGTTCCAGAATAAAAACTAAATTATAGTTAGGTCCCAGATTAGGTCCCAGACAATTTTTTAAAAATAATTACAAATATTGATTCATATGAAAAATGATTATAAATTTATTAGTTTTAATTGCAAATGAAAAATTAAGTTTTCATTCAAAATAAACATTAATTTTTAAATGTAACTTTTAATTTGCAATTTATATTTTGTTTTAAAGAAAAAAAGTGAGGGCAAATCCCAAACAAAACTTTGTTAATTAATTAGACCAAGAAGGATTTATCTCAATACAACAAATACTCATGTTCTCCAGGGGCTGAGTGATAAAATTAAAAGTTTAAAACTATTAGGCATCTCTAAATTATTCTTGCAAGCTAATTAGCACAATAATTTCCTTCTCTAAATGTGTGAATATTTTGAACTTTCACTCATTTCTGTTACTCCTTTCGTTTAAAAATATAAGGTATTTTTAATTAAATCTCACTCCAAATAAAGTAATTACTTACCTTTTAACTAATCTTATGCTTTCATATTTACCTCTATTAAACATCTTATAATAAATATATAAGTCATTATCAATAGAGACATTTTTGAAAATAAAGAAATAATTACACTTTGAAAGACTAAAAATGCTTTATATTTTTTAACATCTAATTCCACAAAAAATGCCTTATATTTTTGAATGGAGAGAGTATTTGTAATTGAAATTTCTATTTATAACTATTTAAATTAGTATTTATAATTTATTTCTAAAAAAATTTCAACAAACTAACTCTTATTAATCCAACTCTTTGGAACTTAAATATCATTCCTCCATGTAAGCATGATACATAATTTAAGAATTACTTTATTTTAGAAATCAAAGAATTGTTTTAAAAAACAGGAGCAGGATAAATCTGAAGAAGTCAAAAATAAATTTTGAGAGAATGACCCGTGGATGTTGAGATCAAAGATCTCAAGTTAAGAATTATATAAATTATTAAGAGTCATTGCTTGAATAACTTAAAAAAAAAAACAGATTTTTAATGGCGACTTTCAAAAATGAATAAAAAAATATTCTGCCCAAAATGAATTTTTGAGGATGACTTTTGACAATTACAACTGAAAAAATTTTTTGAAGGCGATAAATGTTACCACTGAAAAATTTTTTTAAGACAATTAAATATAATTTTAAATTGTATGAGATAATTTATAAAATTATCATTTAAAATATGAAAAAAATTTTATAAATTATTTTAAAATTTTAAAATTAAATAAAATCATTCATGAAATTATAGTTCTTATTTTATATATAGAATGAGAAATAAATTATAAATTGGATTAGGAGACAAAATGAATGATGATGATGATGGTTGTTATAAAAAAAATGATGATGATGTGTTAAGTTTAATTATTAAATAATTCCTTTTAAGTTGGTTTTATTCATAATCTTTTTTTAGACATATATGTAGCTCTTTTTTTTAAAGAATGATATTATTAAGTTAGTATTTTAACATGACATAATTAAAATCTTGATAGGTGATTGCTTCTTATTATAATCTAGCTAAGTTATACATGAAGAGTTAAGGTATATTTTTACTTTTGAACTATTTTTCAGGAAGCAGCAGTGTTCTAAATTATTTATCATAGTAATTTTATCTCTAAAGTAATTAAAACGTATTTTATTTTCCCTTGAAGTTAAATACCCCAATGTTAACCGTTAAAAATACTACATCCATCCTAAATTATGAGGCATTTTTGAAAAAAATTTTCCGTCTCAAAGTATAAGACACTTTGAGTATACTAAGGTTTCATTAAATACGCCAATTTCAATATTACCCTTCCTCTCTTTATAATTAATTTTTGTCTTTTATTTTTTTAATATATTAAATTATGGGTATTTTTGAAAGTTTATATTTTCATTTTAAAAAGATAATATTGTTAAGTATATTTAATAAGGTTTATTGATATGTGAGATTTTATCTAAAAATATTTTATAATTCAGGATGGATGGGGTACTTATTAAGACTTAAGTTGATATAAAAAAAATACCACCTATCATGTTAGGTGGATTCGAGATAAGATTCATTTTTTTCCTAAATTATTCTCTAAAAAATATCCAATGCCCTAAACTATGTGCGTTATCGCAATTTTGCCTTGAAAATAATTAAAGCATAACATATTTTTTAACATAATTAAATAACTCAAAAAAAAAATTTCTACCCTTATTCTTTATTTTTATTAAAATACTACGTTTAATTATAGATGTTCATAAAGAAGAAGCCATATAGGCACTAGTGATAAATTGCTGAAAGATAGAGAGAGAAATGATGTGGGATTGCATTATTTGGTAAGACCTCTTTCTCTCAATTGGCCATCCCATCATCTTTTATTATTGCCTTCTGATGCATCATATTGTCAATTAACCCCACCTACCCATTCCCTCTAGTTCATAGTTTTTCTTACAATTACAAATGTTATACACTCTTCCTAATTTAAAGTCTGTAGTTCAGATTGATCAAACTTATTTTTATCTTAATTAGATTGGAAGAAGAAGGGAAGAAAAGGAATTTACATGATTTATTTATGGATGTTTAAAAATATGCTGTGTTTTAATTATTTTAAGGGAAAAATTGTTATGACACAAATTGTAACACTATAAAATTTCACACTTATTTTTTGCTACCTATATAATTTCACAAATAAACTTTATCTATTAAACATTTATCATTGTAGAATAGTGTCTAATGTAATAATAAAAGGTAAACTCATCTTTCAAACATTCCCATGGTAAGTAAAGATTACCATGGTAGAAAGTGCTTTAGATAGTATTTGAAAATCCTACCATGATTAAAAAAATGGGCTGAGTCAAAATCATTTACAAAATCTTATCATAGTAGAAAATAGTCTTTTTTTTAACAATCAAAACATTTTTCAAATTGGATTACCATGGAAAAAAAGGATCTACCATGGCAAGAAGATTAAACATATTAAAATAAACCATATCATAGTAATTTAGAAAATAAATGACTCAAATAAAATGTACATAATGGGATTAGTCTATGTTTTGAAATATATCTTTGTCAAAAACAATGATTTATGAGACCATATATGGGAATAAGGTAACTACAAAAGTTATACCTATATAAGGATGCTTATTCTTGAATAAGGAATATTATACATGTGTAAAGGATATTAAGGGAATTTTTGGGACTGGACCATTATTATACCAGTATAAAGGAGTTTGTACTAGTATGAGCATATATACTTGGGAATAGTGGACTTATTTCGAAATAATAAGGAAGGCAAAGGAATAAAGGACAATTATATCAGAATAAGAACAACTATACCAACATAAAAGAAGATGATTGTCTCATAAATCATCATCTTTTTCGAAGAGTTATTCCAAGACATGATAAGGATGTCATGTGAAACCAAATAAAATGTACCTAATGTGATAGAAGGCAATCAAAGATTGAGAACGTCATAGGTATACCTTGAGAAACCAAAAAATATATACTCTCTCTGTTTAAAAATATAAAACATTTATTGAAAAGTTTAATCTTAAAAAATGTAAAATATTTTTAATTTTTTGAGGTGTAATCATTTTTTTTTTCAAAAATGTCTTTATTGATATTGACTTTATATTTATTATATGGTATTTAATAGAAGTAAATATAAATAAATATAGTTAGTTGAAAAATAAGTAATTACTTTATTGAGGATGAGATTCAACTAAAAATACTTTATATTTTTAAACGGAGGTTGTTAATTATCTAAAAATGACCTAAAGTTATGTTTTTCCTTCAATTTATCTAAAAATATTATATAAAATTTTCTGAAATCCTTTAATGAAGATTAATATTAAACGTGAGATTGTTAATTATGGTCAAGAGAGAAAGAAACGGAATAATTGTTTAGGTTGGGAATGATTGTTTTCTCGTGAGTCATGTGTCGTGAAGGGAGAGAGCTCTGATTTTGATCAAACCCACACCTAATGAATTTGATTAACCTTGACTTTATATAATCATAAAATATTTATTACAAGAGTTGAAATTAGGGGTGGTAAATAAATTATTAAAACTTCTAATAAAAAAATCACTACAAAAAACTATTCTAGTTATATTTATAGGGTAGAGATAGAAGATTAATTTTGATCTTAATTATAAGGTACTTTATTATTTTCTATATTTACCGTTATTTTTTACCCTTATTAGGGATAGAGGTGGACACTTATTAAATTTTAAGATAAAATTAATAAGGTTTAATATTTTCATTGATTTTAATTAAATATACTAAAAGTAACTTGTAAATAGGATTAGAGGGAGTATTTCATAATAAAAATGAGATAAAAATGTTATCTTTTATATCAAAGATTACCAAAACTATCATATTTTTTATTAGAACTGAGAATATGAGTTAACTTGCCTTTTGCAGTCAATGCTAAAAAAATCACCTTGTTCAAACTATGCCCAATTCTTCAATTGCAAGCGGATAGGCCAACTTGCTAAATTGAGCTCTCTCTCTCTCTCTCTCTCTCTCTCTCTCTCTCTCTCTCTCTCTCTCCTCTCTCTCTCTTCCTTAAAAAATTTCTTCTTTTCAGTCTTCTCTTCTATATCCCCTTCATGATATGATTTAACATATAGTGATAAAACAGATTAATTGTATAATACTCTTTTTATTCTTTTGTTACAGGATACTTTTAACTGTTTTATATATATATTAAAAAAAGTTTTTTTTCTTGATATCATAAAAAAATAAGATGTACTTTTATTTTTACTCTTGACTTTAAATAGTAATATAACTACATTAAATACCTTATATTAATCAAGAAAGGGTAAAATTTGAAAAAAGTGGTTTAATTATTATATGGCATCTTACATTTTTTATTAAAAATTACTTTAGAAGGTGCCTTACAAATAGAATTAGAGGAAGTATGTTTCAAGAAATTAACCTGCAATGGAAAAATAAATGAAAAAGATATTACTAGAGGCATAAACTCATCAAGTAAATTAACTCAGGCATGAGGGGAGCATTAGACCAGAACATAATAGGACAAACTCTTATTTTTCAAGCCACAAAATGAATGTGTTCAGAAAACATTCTTAAGAAAATTAAACAAATGAAAACGAAGAATTGCTATGTCCTAGAAATTCATGTCTTTCAGTATATTTTCCTTGAGTTTTTTCTTCATTTTGGTGTACATTTTTATACAGTAGATACTCAAAATAGGAAAAAATGTGTATTTTGTGTTACGAAGCATGGATGCATTTCTATCATGAATAATACAAAATTAAAAAAGTTTAATAATTAAACTTAACACATTTTCATTATCATTTCTTTTGTTTTTAGATCCTATATATATCATTTGTTTCCCATTCTATATATAAAAGAAGAAATTTAATTTCCAAAATATCTTTTGAATAATTTTATTTAATTTTAAATTTTTAAAAATAATTCATAAAAAATATTTTAATTCATTTAAATGATAATTTTAAAAGTTATTTCATATAATTCAAAATTATATTCAATTTTTAAGAAATATTTTTAGTGGCAACAAATGTTGTCACCAAAAGTAATTATATGAATTATTTTTAATCATTAAATAATTTATTATAAAAATAGTTTTGGCTGTAATACTTTGTTACCCATCAAAAGTAATTTTTGGCGACAACTGCTTAATGTCAACTAAAAATCTATTTTTGGTAGTGACAATTAAAATTTGTTGCCAAAATCTTCTTTTGACAACTATGCTAAAAGTTTATTTCTAGTATCAATGTCTAACTATTGCAGCTAAAAGTGAATTTTACCCAAAAAAAAATTTATTTCACACTACGCATCTTTGATTTGAAAAATCAAATCATTCAGGAAATAAACATGCTTAAGGGGTATTAGAAAATGGAAAGAAAGTATGAGACACAAGTCCTAAGGGACGAAATTGGAGATAACCTTAAACCTAAATTACAATATCATCCACACTCAGGTTAAGAAAATTGAGCCTAGGCAAAATTTCCCATAGAAGCTTCCATGCCTAGGTGTAGAAAGCTTCTTCTAGGCATGACGGATTTACTTAAATGCGCAACAACACTTCCAGTTGTGATTTTTGGCTAGGGTATCATATTTATGCTTATGGAGATTCAATACATTCTAGTCAAAGAGGACATTAAAGGTAACTATGGAGTAATAGTTTGGAGCTTGGGAATGCTTCTAGTTAAATTTCAAAGAGATTCGAACTTCGATCTTTGAATTTTCTCTTATCCTTCTCTTTTTCCTCATTGTTATGATGTCAAAGGAAATCAACATATAATCTTTAGCAAAGGAAAGGAAAAGGATGACAAAGCTCAGCTCAACTAAATGGAAAAGAGGTGATGATGGCACACTTGGGTGATGGTGAGAGTTAAATAAATAAGATTGATATTAGCTACGTCCACACACATATGCCATTTGTGGGGAAAGGTTTGCACTTTGAAGATTGGAGACAAAGACATTCGGTAAAGTTTAAGAATAAGATTTTGAAATTTAAAAAAATGGGTTAGCTTGCTTAACCTACAAGCTAGATTGTTTTAGCCCATATGTCAAGCGAGGTCAGCTTAGTGCTCTTTTTTTAATTAATGCACAAATTTATCTAGCATGGGCCTCCATTTGTGACATATTAAATATAATGTCTACCTTAACATTACCATAACATACCACATAATATTATCATAATGGTTAGGACTAAGCAAATCCTTATATTTGGTCATAATAGGCAAGGGTTTAAAAACAAGGAGTTAAAATTTGAGATTTTAAAAAAACCCTTTTTAAAAAATGTTTGAGTTCAAACAATAGTTTAAAACATAAAAGAAAAGGATATGGAAGCATGGAAAAAGTAATATTCACATTCAAGCATTAAAAGAGGTCAAATTAGACAAGGTCTAAAGTATATCGTTTGCCATGCATATGACACAAAGGGAAAAGTCCCCTCAATGTGTAATGCATTGCGGCGCACTCTTGCTATCATGATAGCAGCTTGCTGTCATGATAGCACTTTGGGACTAATATTTGAATTGTATCATTTCGCTATCTAACGTTCGATTCAAGTGATATAAGTGTCTACACGCAGCTTTTTAAGCTATCTAACTATTGGCACTGGTTCCACAATAATTACTTGACCATTTAAAAGTTGGATACTAGAGATTAAAAAAATACTTTTCTAATCCCAAACATACACAAATTTGTCTAAAACTACAAACCAAGTGCTAATAGCACAAAAACTACTTGAATTGACTCATGCGGACCACAAAGCACTCAACAAAGCATTCAAACTCACACACAAATATCTCAAGCATATATTGGCCATTAAAATTCCAATTCCACATAAATCAAGGAGCATAGGCATAATTCAACATAACAATCCCATAACCATCCATACATGTACAATCATCACAGTAATAATATTTGTACTAGTATTTCAGCCTTTTACAACCAATTTCATTATATTTACAACATCCTAGGCCAAAATACACCAAATCTTAATTTCAAACAAGTGACTACAATAATAATACATGTCCTAACTTGGCATAACATATATATATATATATATATATTAGTTGCACAAAATACCAAAAGAATAGAGCTATATGTTAACCTCTAGAATTTTCTATCATTTCATCACATTTTCCTTATATTATAATATATTTTATCTCAATTTATATATTTTAGTTACCCAAATTAGAAAAATGTGCATCTTGCTTTGAGTTTGCATACTTGGCTTTAATTTAATATTTTTCAGCTAAGTTTGTGTTATTTTCGGTGAAGGTTTGATTAGATACATTTCTAGACTTAAGATGATGCTTTTGGAAGGCTTTCAGATGAAGAAATCAAGTACATAAAGACTAAGTTTCATTAACAATGAAAACAATACACAATTGCCAAAGTTGTCCTAAAGTCATGACTTTTGCCGCAGTCAGAAAAACATTCCATTTTATTCACTTAAAAATGCTTAGGTAGGTGCATATATGCTGAAAACTCAACCCAAAATACATTCTTTTTACTATAAGACACATTTGAAGCTTGGTTATGTTAGGGTTTGGGCATTATAAGAGTTAGGATCAAGAGATTGAACCTTTGAAGATATTTAGAGCTCATTTTCTTTTTCTTTTTATTTCTCTTCCCTTTCCTCTCTCGTGATCTAAAATGTGTTGAACCTTGATTTTGATGATTACAAAATAAAGAGAAGTTTTATGCATTTTAGGTTATTTAACTTGAACTTAAGTTAATTGGCTTAATATTAATCTAAACTGGCTAAGTATAAGCTTATATGTAACAAAAGTTCTTTTATCCAAATATCTCTTTGTTATTTAAGTATTTGATTTAGCTATAATTTATGTGCGTGATGCTATCTTGTTCTATTTTGTTTCTAAGTGTTCTTAGCATCGGTACTAAAAGCTTAACACTGATGCTGCTTGAATTATTTTCATTGCTCTATTAGTTCATGTTTCATTTAACACCAGTCCTACTTTTTTCTAACACCAATGTTATCCTTTTAAACTTATGCAATTGATTCTGTCTCTTTGAACTTTTTTCTTTACACTGGTACTATCTATTTAATATCAATCTTGTTCATTCTATGTTCTTGTTTGAGTTAAAACAACACCTGTGTTCTTCGTTAGCACCTGTACTATTTTTGAACAATTATCTGTAATACTAGTGCTGACTGTATAGCACCGGTACTATCTCTTCTATTATCTTGCAAAGATGTTTGACTGATCATGTTACTTTGGTATTATTTTCTTTTAACACCAATGCTGAGTTATCTTTTTAAAAATATCTTTATTCACTCAAAATTGTCAAAAATCTTTGTCTTTTATGATAATGGATTACACCGGCACTATTAGAACAACACATGTGCTAAGCTCTTTAATCAAAGTCTACTCATCACAGTAACATTGATGTTGGAACATTATAACACCGGTACTACCCTGCATTTTCATGCTCTGTTTTTCGTGTCAATTTTAAATCTCACCAAAACTCATCTTTCAATCTTTCTTTTTATCCGAAATCAATTGTGTTCACTCTATATCTTTACTCAATGGTATTTACACATAATTATTTGCTTAAAGTTATTCAAATTGCTTATCTTTCATTAATTCATCGAGTTTGCCTTTTGTTATACCAAAACATATAAGCTTTAACCACTTTTGTCAGAAGCATTTAATGTTTCTAACTATTATTGTACAAAAGAGAAAGTCTCTGTCGTAAAGCACTATTCCATTACTTCATCCATCGGAGAACCTTAGATAAGCTTGAATTTCCAAGGAAACTTGAAGGAAAGAAGCAAACAAATTACAAGCAACCTTTAACAAAAAAATTTATGAGTCTAACAGATCATTTATGATCCTTAATTATGAATAGACTCATTTATGAAACCTTAAAAGGAATGAACAATATAAGCTAACAAGAAAATTCTGTAATTACTTAAGCATTAAAGTTTACCTACGTTCTATGTATCATTTATTGTTAGAGAGCTTCATTGATCATATATTACTCTTAAAGAGAGTTTAAAAGCAATAGTAGTTCATTCTTGAATTTACTCTATTTATTCTTGTTTTACATCTTCAAAATAGAGGAACTTAAACTCAGGGAGTTTAAGGGAATTTATCATTACCTTTGTAAGGGGGAGAGTTTTAGACTTATTGTGAGGTCTATGAATGTACTGAGGCAACCAAGAGCCCATATCAATCTTTGTGATATAATTGGAAATCTTAAGAGGTTCCTGAGGACTAAACGTAGACTCAAGTGATAAAAAGTCGAACTAGGATAAATCACTCATGTCAAGCTCTACTCTTTTGACTCTCGTGATTGGTGATTTCATTCCTTTACTACTCTAATTTTTATTGTAAATCTTTTCAATTTTTAATTAGCCCAAATCTTTAAAGACATTTAGAGCTCATATTCTTTTGCTTTTTATTCCTCTTCCCTTTTCTCCCTTGTGATCTAAAATGGGTCTAAATATTTTGTGTATTTATGATTTGTGAAAGCTAATGAGTAGCTAAACTTTTTGTTATAAGATTATTTAGAACCCTTGTATGGATTAACACTAAGTTCTTCTTTTTTTATGATTGATGGGGTGTGTATGTGTGTGTTTATTTTATTTTTTTCTTAGTGCTTCTAAGTGATTGATCACTATTTAGATATTGAGTTTACTTGATTGATGCTTAAGAGGGCCAAGTTGATGTTGAATGTGGGTATAATAGTGGAAGAACTTGATATTTGCATGTTAAATGGATAGTTTGACCATTAAGATATACACTTGCTAGCCTTGTATAGCCACATTAGGGTTGATATTTAAAATTGAGTTTTATTAATTGTAATAAGAGATTGGGTAATTAATTTAACTAAATACTTGTTCATGACTTGCGAGAGCTTGTCTAGATATTTTTAGAACCATAGGTTAACACTTATTTTCATTAAACACATTTGTGAGAGGAGGTAATTTTAGTATTATGAGATATAAGGAAGATAAATAATCCTAGATTCCATTATGTACTTGAAGTTATGAATCAATTGTTTTTCTTTATTTTCTAGTGTTAGGTTAGTTTGCAAAATCAACTTTTTCACCTAATTATGTTTCAACTTAATTGAATTAGTTTAGTCTTTTACTTGATCATCATTTTTAAACAAATCTCCATGAAAACAATACTTTACTTTCATTATATTATTTGCTATGACCCATACACTTGCAGAGCACTAACACTACACAATCACAAACTCTTCAATTCCCAGTAGTATCATTCTTCTCTTTGCCCCTATTAAAGCCTTCACATGTAAAATATAACAACAGAGGTGAGACAATGTCTTAATAACTAAATAACCTAATCTATTTACTAAGTGTTAGAACAATATATTATCATGTGAAAGTCCTAAATAAAACAAGTTATTTTGATACATATCATACACTTGAATATAAGATTTCATTCATACAATGCATGATTAACATTCTCCACCTTATATCCTTTATGGGCTAACAACATAATAAGACCAAGTCCATATGAATAAATTAGTCTAAGGTCACCAATCATGAGAGGCAACCCAACCAAAGACACCTTCACCTATTTTTAGACCACAGATTTTCCCTTTTTTGAATATTCGGGGTGTCATATGCCCAATCTATCACCAAGATAGTATTGGGACTTTCAAACAAGAAAATTGAGCACAGGGCCTCTAATGTATTAGTGTACCACATAGATTTCAAACAATACAACCTTACAATATTAGGGTGAACTATCACCCTTTCATAATGATCATCCTCATGGTCTCATCAAACAATCACCTTTATATAATGGATAGTCCCAACTCAATCACTAACATGGAAAAACAACCTTTTAAACATGTGTGTGTGTGTGTGTATGGCTTTGACATAAAAATAATATTTTAAATGTGTGTATGTGTGTGTTTGTGTGTGTAATATCTACTTCACATAGTTTCCAAATCACACACAAACCTTCATCTTAATGTAACACTAATTTAAAACAATAACACATACTTTCACAAATCTCATAACTATCCAATCACACAAGTAAAAGGATTAGATTATCTAGTTACCTCAACCCTTTTATCATAAAAAGGTTACCATGGCAATTTAGTAATCCTTTAAACTCTGTTATCCTCAAAGAGGTCTGATCAACATTTAATTTACAAGATTAAAAACTAATCATCAATTTATAACTCTAATAATCACTCTTTCAGCCTAAATTTAGGTACCCACATTAGCCAAATTTCTTATTTAACATAATCAACATTCCTAAAATATTTCCTTAGTCCTATTTAATATATATAAACTTAGATAATATCAAATTTCTACCCATATCACTTCCAATATTCAAATTTAATCCTAGAGTTAGTCTAAACTCTAGCTTAAAATTTTAAATTACAATAAAATCCTTAAACTTTGATTTAGAAGCTTAGTTTAACTCCTTATGGACCTAAAGAACATAATAGGTACAGTCAAAACCTAAGGGAGAATGAAATCAACACTCAATTCTACCCAAACTTACTGAAAATTCGTATAGAGGAGAAGGAGAATAGATAGGAAGTTTACCAATATGCATTATTGTCCTAGAATGCCTCTAAATAGGTCCAAAAGTAGAACTATAGTAGAGAAAAGGTCATTCTCTATTGCCCTTCTCATTCTCTCTTCTCTCCTTCTCTATTCTAACGTGCAGCATATGATAAATTCATATTTTTACATATCTATCATGGCGGATGATGTAGTAATTCAAAATAAGTTTTAGGCCTTACTAGATACCCAATCCACTTCAGCCAGTTTATCCCACTTTTAAAGTTGTCCAATGATCCAATAATCTCATTAGTAGTTTGAAAACATCATTAATTTATTAATTACCCAAATTTACCAATTTGCCCTTACTTACACTTTGAATTTCAAGTTTAAAAGTTTGAGGATGTTATGTTAAATAGTACAGTTGGCCTATTAGGCTGATCCTATTTCCTTAGCTCTAATTTTGATTGCGTCTACTGCTTATATGAAGATATGTCGATTTTGGTCAAAAAGTATTGTAAGAGTAGTTTTGTCTTGAAAGTTACAAAAAAAAAACATTTGTAACAAGTTTCTGAACAAAATATGGAAAACCAAACACATATTAAGGGACATTGAATCCCTTCATATTTAAGCGCCATGAATATTCAAATTCATATTTATTATATCAAATCATAAATTACGTCATAAGCAATGAATTTTCACCAACTTTAAAGTTGATGTTAAATGCATTAAATTTAGGTGCATTAACATTTTAATTTGAGCATTAAAAATGATGGTTAGGAGAAACTTTACTCGCATTATTTAAGGAAGAATTCTCTCAAACCTTCAACCAGAGCTTCACCTTTCAAAAAAAAACCCTATAACTCACCATATTCACAAGAAAGATTTCATTCAAAGACCATTTCTCATAAGCGTCGCCTTTAAAAAAAGCCCTAATAACAACATTCAATATCATATAAGGAGGATTTCACCAAATCACCCTTAGTGTGAGCATCATCTTTCCAAAAATAAAAACACTAATTCACTGCATTGAAGATGTTGTAACTATGGTTCGTGTTTTTCCAATTTGGAGATAATACTCATTATCACATAGTACAAGTTTTTTTTTAAAAAATTCAATTTATCATCCCTTTTCCTTATTTTAAAAAATATTCAAATGGTGGTTTTAAAGATGTTCTAACAAAGTAGCCATTCGACCATCCTATTAGTTTTAAAAGATCTCGATTCATCATAATTGAGATATTATAAAGTATATTTAGACCATTGAGATGATCCATGTCGATTACACAAGGTATTACACAATTTTGTTTATTTGCTACCAATATCATGTTGCAAACATAATGCTCTTTTACTCTACCATATAAGATCAGATCTTACTTTTGATGTTTTATTGTTGTTGTTCCATGGGATATATATTCTTTAAATTGTTTCATTTTGTAGGGGTATATAATCTTTTAATAATAATTATCTTTAGTGAGGCAATTCTAAGAAAACACTTTAGTAAGAGGGTTTATAATTGGTTTCCATCCATGACCATTAAGCAAGCCAAGAACAATTATGTATAAGCTAGTTAGTACATAGGCTTATACAAGATCAGGTTCAAATGAGAAGATTAGAGAGATAGGGAAGCTTTGAAGCAAAAAAAAAAAAATGAAGGCCAAAAGGAAGCATATGAGAGAAAAACTTAACTAGAAAGAGAAAGCGACAAACCTTGCTTATGTAATTTAAAATTGAAGCAATAAATATATGTGAAAAGGAGTAAAAGAAAATAATGAAAAAAAGGAGGGCATATTCAGTTATTCACAATTGCCATAGCAAAATTTATTATAGCAGTTTACTAAGAACGCTAAGCTAGTCAAACAACTTCTTATGGGGAAATAAGTCAATGGCTTGAAATTTTTTGGATGAATTGCTATGTATATTTGGTTACTTGGGATGCTAAGCAAAGAAAGGAAGTGCGTGTATTTTTAGCATTTACTAATGTTCTTGTGAAATAGAGAGATATTTGCTAACAACCATGAGATTTTTTTTTGTAACATTTGACAACATTTTTTTGTATCTCCTTTTATATGCTAGGCTTAAAGGGAAGCTTGACAAGAAACTTCATTTGGTTTCCCTTCACATTACTTAGAAGCCATACAGAGCATAATAATTCCTTCAACTATATTTCTTTTGTTTTCATACTCTATAGCCATTATGAAAGGATATAAGTTTACACTCACTTATCAATTTAACTTTTCTTTGGTAGGTTTAAGAAAAGAAGATCTATACAAAGAAATATGGAAGCTATGTGCTAGACCCTTAGTTGATATTCCCCAAAAGGGGGAGAGATTTCTCTATTTTCCCCAAGGCCATATTGAGTAAATATTTCGTTGCTCTCATGCATGTCATAATCGCTTTCAAATTTGGTTGAGATATCTTTTTTCCCCTTTTATTTACATATAAAAACTTTTTGCTTTGTCTTATGTAGTTTGAATTTTTAACAAATGAAGAATTTGATTAAGGGATTCCTCATTTTAATCTTCCTTCCCAAATTCTTTGTAAAGTTTTGGACATTCAGCTTTTGGTACTACTAATGTTTGATTTCTTTTTTTATTTTATTTTGTTTATAAAATGGCTTATTTTTATGAGTATTTATCATGGAATTACTTATTTTGTAGGCTGAACCAAAAATTGATGAGGTATATGCACGAATCACTTTGCTTCCTAACTTAGAAGTGAGAAATTTTTATGTATTCTGCCTTTTATACTTTAAGAGAATAAAAGGGAAAAACATAAATTGAATTTTGCTCACTATAATGTTTATAAAATTTCAAGTTACTCATTTTTTAAGATGTCCAGATCTATTACGACCTCTGATACTAGCAAACATAGAAGACTTTTAGTGCTATAAAATCATGACATTGAGTGTCTTCCTCAATTGGTATTTTCCTATCATGGTTTCTTTCAATGGAAGTAAGATTAAAATGTTTTATAGAATCTAGCTTTTCATTATTGTCAATTGACTCTTACTCTCTATTATATAGGACATGACTCAAAAAACTCCAACTCAAGAGGTGGTTGTTAGGGATCTACATGGGTTTGAATGGAAGTTTAGGCACATATACAAAGGTAATTTATCATATTTAAATAAAGATTGTGTAAAATAAGTAAGGATAAAAACTACGGAATATGATCTCATCTTAATTTGTTTTTTTCCTTTTTATAAAAATTAGCACAATCAAGGAGGCATATTCTTACAACTGGGTGGAGCAACTTTATCTCATTCAAAAAGTTGAATGCAGGAGATGCTTTTTTAATTCTTAAGGTACTTAATGTTGTTGGTATTTGTATGTTATGTTATGACTTGTTTAATGATTCTTCATAGTTTAATTTTGATCTTTATAGGGGAGCAAATGATAAGGACTTATGGTGTGGTATTAGGCGTCCATCTAGGCAACAAATCCATATTCATTTATCTATTATTCCAGGCCATTATGTACATCTAGGAGTTCTAGCTCCTACTTCACATTCTGTAATAACTGGCACCATATTTATAGTCCATTACAAACCAAGGTTAGCCTTATGGAACATCATGATTTGTATAACTATACACAAAATTATTAGTATATTTTAATATAACATATTTTTTACCACTATTTAATTCAGGATTGGCCAATTCATAATTCGTTTGAACAAATATTTAGAAGCAGTGAACAATAAGTTTTATGCTAGTATGCGATTCAAGATGAGATTTGAGGGAGAAAACTTACTTGAGATATGGTATTCTAGTAAACTAATATCATAGTTTGAGAGTCTCTTGTTTCATTCAAGATTTGTATTTTAATATTATATGATTCTTTTGGTAAGGTACTTAAGGTACTATTGTTGCTGTTGAGGATTTCTCTCAAGATTGGCCAAACTCAAAATGGAGATCATTAAAGGTTTGACATTGCTCTAAATAACCCCTTCTTGACTTATTTATAATGTGTTTGAGACATTTCACATACTTTAAGAAAAATTATTATGTTACGTTATTTGTTGAAAGACATCATAACTTTTCATTTTTACCTTTATTAATCAAAGGTAGACAATGAGTCACCTTGTTATTTATGCAAATTCTTTCTTATGTTAAAAGGTATAATTGAAAAATTATTATTATTTTATTTGACACCTTATAAATAGGACTATTGTTTGTCTTCATGTAAAACACTTTATAAATAGAATAAGAGTAGTAGATGTCTAACAATGCTTATGTGACTATTGTATTATCTTCATTTTAAACATCCATGTTGGGTTCCTATATATTAGGTTCAATGGGATGAACTTGCAACAATTCCAAGGCCACAAAGGGTTTCTCCATGGGAGATAGAACCTTTTGTGGCTCCTGTTGCTATAAACATTTCTTGTTCAACAACAACAAAGAATATAAGGTTTAAGCATGTTAATATTCCATCTTTTGGTAATCAAAAGATACTTCCTCTTATATTTGATTTGTTAAACTTATTTGTTAACTTAGCATTAACATAATCATGACTTTCATTGCATGTAGAAATTACTTCTGACTCAATTGCTTCTCCAATAATAAACACTACTAATAGCTCAAGAATGCGAGTGGATGGAATATGGCCAGGTTCTCTAATATTGCATGTCTCTTCAAGCTTTCCTAATAGGCTAAGAAACAACAAAAGCTAGTTCACCAACACAAGCTTCTATCTTGGGTATGCTCATGTTTCAAAGTTTAATGATAATGATCAATATGATTAAGTTGAAAATGAGGAGAAAAGTGGGAATTCCAAGAATGTTTAATATTTGGGGTCAATTTTAGGTTGATTTGTATGTGTAAATATTTCATTGATAGGATTGTCAGGTTCTTGTAAAAATATATGCCTTTATTTTAGCATATTTTCTTTTGGGTTGCTATTATGGATTTGAAGTTCTGATTGTTGCTACAAAATTTTCAATATGATTTTTCATGCAACAAAAGGGAAATGAATCTTGTAAAATCTCCAAGTAAATAAGTAATGCTACCCTTACTAATCTACCCTTAACACTAAGTTCAAAATGATCATGAGGCTAATCATAAAAATTACCAACTAGTGCAATTTTCAAAAGTCAGAATCCTAAGTTCTCATAATTCAAAACACTACAGCACTCGTATTACTTAAAATTTAGAGACAAACATCTTTACAAAAACATGTAAATCCAATTTGTAATTTAGCATTTGCAAAGGAAGTTGAAAACTTTTTCAGCAAATGACATGATGCACCATGGCTAAAGCACTATGCACCACGATGTAGTGCATGAATTTTGAAAGCAAAGAACTGTCATATGACAGTTCTTGGGCGAACTTCTAACACCCCGATTCTCCGTTTGGCATCCAATTGAGGTGATTTAGGTGTTTACAGTGAACTTTCTCTTAACTCTAACTAATGATACTAATTTCATAATTAAATCATTTTTCAATCAAAAATTAGACGTTCATTACAAAACTACTAGGGTATCTATTTTACAATGCAAGTGCCAAAAGTCTACACACCAATTTTTGGACCACACTCAAAATACTATAAAAGACTTATGCAACACACCACAACTAACTCAACACACATAAATCAATTTTTTATTGCTTAACCCATTGAACACAAAGCATGAGGGGGAGCTAAATTTTTATGAAGTAATATAATAATCATCATTTTCAATCAATTACACATGTCGTTACTTGGACTATTATTTTGGACTTATATAGACAATATCCTTACATCTCAAATACCCTAGGGCATAAATATGTAACACCATATAATTTTTTTCAAAATAGTTATCTCAACTATGGTAGAAAAGTGTCTATTATGGTAAACAAAAGTTAACTTATCCTATATTTTTTTAAAATAATTTTATAATTTAAAACACTACACCATGATAGGAAATGATAAAACATAATCTTATAAAATATTTTCCTTTTAAAATGACTACCATGGTAGAAAAGATTAAACTAATAAATAAATAAATAAATACTATTATAGTAAGTAGAATTTAACTCCTTAAATTATCATTTCTAAAATTTGAAATCCCAAGCATTTAAGAACAATATAAGTGTGAAGGGCCCAAAAGATTCCTTTTGAATTTGAGAACATGATAAACACAATAGAATAGAAAAATTAAAAATGCTATGCATTTTAAAATTTTATAACCACTTATCAATCTTTTCAGATAAAGCAAAATCATTTTTGGTATTACTAATACATATCTACAACCATAGTTGGGTTACAGCCGCCGTCTAATACAATTTATATCAATAAATCAAATATAAAACAAGTAACAATTAGCTTACGTTTGTACAATACAACATTTCAAGCAAATTTTAACCTAACCTCCAACATGTCATTAGGCAAAAATCACATTTTTCTAACGTTATACTCTCAACAAGTGCAAACCATGAACCCACAACCAAAATAGATAACTTAATTAATTTTCAAAAAAAACTCATTATATAGCCCAATAATCATGTTATTTTAAACCATCCAAAATAAATCAAATATCAAGTTACAGTCATCTAAAGTGTACCAAAAGTTTGAAATGTATGATTACAACATTTCATTTATGTAATTATCAATGAACAAAAGGCCTTAGCATTAGCAATATAACACCTTAAAAATCATAAATCAAAATACCCAAACGGAACAGTGGAATATATGCCATTAAGTCTCAAGGAGTCCTCCACGCGCCACACGTAGCTCTTCTCCTGAAAATTGTTAACCATATAATAAGACTCAAAAGTCTCAATAACCAATGCCAATTTATGATAATGTATATAAACAATTAAATGTGTGCTCACTATGTACCATCATTTATTTTAAATGAAAATTAAAAAAAATCTCTTCCTTTCCCTCTTTTGGGATGCCAGTCATGCCACACCTATTACTTACCGCTGCTTTGGTTTTCAGGTTCCACTCTTTCCTCTTGTAGCTATTCGGCATTCTATACTATGTTTTCAGATCTGCTTCTTGCTATTTTTCTATCCTTGGTTTCATGAACTTGTAGTTGTTTTGCTACTCAGATTTGCTCTCATCATTTATAACTGGAACAAAACAACATATCTCCACCGCTAGCTTCTTCTTCACTGCTGCTCCTATTCATCATCATCTTCTTCTTCTTCATTTTTAGTGTCGTTTTAGAGCCTTTGGAAGGAGGTAAAGTGGCCCATCCAACCCGCCCAACTCATGGGGTTGAATGGGTTGCTCTGAGTTTTTTTCCAAGTCATTCAAGTTAATCCAATTAACCTCCGTTTGATCTATATAGCAAACCGAATCAAACATGTGGCCAATTACCAATTTATCAATCTAACCAGTTAGTCCAATTTGATTTTTCAACCATACATTTGACAACTACCCAAGGCATCCCAGCAACCACGCAAATGAGCAAGTAAGAGAGCTAGTACGTGACGAATGAGAAAAGATAGAAGTAGTATAATCAAATGTTTTAAAGATGGTTTGAAGATATAAAATAATGTAAATATTTTCAAATATAAAAATAGAATAAATTATATGAATCTATTTTCAAGCATTAATAATAATGATGATTATAACACACACATATAAAAATAAAAGCAGTTCAAAAAAGATTGAAAATATATATATATATTAAAATTTTATAACCACTTATCAATCTTTTCAGATAAAGCAAAATCATTTTGGTATTACTAATACATATCTACAACCATAGTTGGGTTACAGCGGTCTATACAATTTATATCAATAAATCAAATATAAAAACAAGTAACAATTAGCTTACGTTTGTACAATACAACATTTCAAGCAAATTTTTAACCTCCCACATGTCATTAGGCAAAAATCACATTTTTCTAACGTTATACTCTCAACAAGTGCAAACCATGAACCCACAACCAAAATAGATAACTTAATTAATTTTCAAAACAAACTCATTATATAGCCCAATATCATGTTATTTTAAACCATCCAAAATAAATCAAATATCAAGTTACAGTCATCTAAAGTGTACCAAAGTTTGAATGTATGATTACAACATTTCATTTATGTAATTATCAATGACAAAGGCCTTAGCATTAGCAATATAACACCTTAAAAATTATAAATCAAAATACCCAAACGGAACAGTGGAATATATGCCATTAAGTCTCAAGGAGTCCTCCACACGCCACACGTGGCTCTTCTCCTAAAAATTGTTAACCATATAATAAGACTCAAAAGTCTCAATAACCAATGCTAATTATGATAATGTATATAAACAATTAAATGTGGCTCGCTATGTACCATCATTTATTTTAAATGAAAATTAAAAAAATCTCTTCCTTTCCCTCTTTTGGGATGCCAGTCAGGCCACACCTATTACTTACCGTGCTTTGGTTTTCAGGTTCCACTCTTTCCTCTTATAGCTATTCGGCATTCTATACTATGTTTTCAGATCTGCTTCTTGCTATTTTCTATCCTTGGTTCATGAACTTGTAGTTGTTTTGCTACTCAGATTTGCTCATCATTTATAACTGGAACAAAACAACATATCTCCACCGCTAGCTTCTTCTTCACTGCTGCTCCTATTCATCATCATCTTCTTCTTCATTTTTTAGTGTCGTTTTAGAGCCTTGGAAGGAGGCAAAAAAGTGCCCATCCAACCCGCCTAACTCATGGGGTTGAATGGTTGCTCTGAGTTTTTTTCCAAGTCATTCAAGTTAATCCAAGTTAACCTCCGTTTGATCTATATAGCAAACCGAATCAAACATGTGGCCAATTTACCAATTATCAATCTAACCAGTTAGTCCAATTTGATTTTTCAAACCATACATTTGACAACTACCCAAGGCATCCCAGCAACCACGCAAATGAGCAGTAAGAGAGCTAGTACGTGACGAATGAGAAAAAGATGAAGTAGTATAATCAAATGTTTTAAAGATGGTTTGAAGATTTAAAATAATGTAAATATTTTCAAATATAAAATAGAATAAATTATATGAATCTATTTTCAAGCATCAAATATTTTCAATAAGCTTAGCAGAGCAAAAAGGAAGCATTCAGAAGCTTGAGACTTAGATTGAGTAAGCTTTAAAGCCATTTTAATTTTCAGAATAATCATTTGCCAGTATAGAACTCATTTGTTAGTTGGGTTGATTTTTTGAAATTGTTTATTAATTATTGATGACCAAAAATGGTATTGTTAGTTGATGCCTAAGACTATAGAAATTGTATAACGAATCTATTTAAAGTAAATATTTTAATATAGAATTCTAAGTATCAAGACGTTTGTTGAGATAAATATTTAAATATTCATGGTAACTTATTATTTATGATTTTAAATAATAGGAACTTTTATAACCTTTGTAGTCTTTATAACTAGTTTACTAAGGTTAGAGTTAAAATATCTATTTATTAGACATATTTTATAATTATGGTAACTTTCTAGAATATAGATTAACTCTTTTAATTACAATTAATTAAGGATAATTAGTCATTAATGACTATTAATATGTTTGATTGTAGATTGACCATTGTTAATGCCATTGAGCTTATTGGAGGCTCCATTTGATATTCACGAGTGCTCTTAGTTAGTAGACCAAGAGTGAGGTAACTAGAAATTTAATTATAGTACATATTGTGTCTACACTTGCATTTTAAGCATTATTATGGATGACTTGAAATGAGTAAAATGAGCTTATAGATAAATCTATTGATTTTGAACCATTACCTAAAAATGAAGCATGCCTCTTATGATAAAGTGCTTGGTGATTATATTTATATAGATTCTATATGATATTGAAACATGAGATGCCAAGTCTAGATTGCCTATGAGATGAACGTATTAAACATGATGAGTGGTCGTAATTGATGGATATTGAAAGAATTGTGTTAAGTATGCATTTTTGTGATGAAATACTTGATGATTATGTTTACATAGATGTTATGTGGCATTTGAAATATGAATTGTAAGCTTGGATTGGCTATAAGTTGATTATATGACAAGCTATTGTAAATTATGATGATGTGTGAACTACATACAAGTTCTAGAAATTATGAGAATGATGAATTATTATGATGCATGAGTTTAGATTTGCATATTTGACTAAATTTGTATGATTATAATGGTGAGAGTTTACCTTAGTATAATAGAGGGATTATGATAGAAAATCCATCTGATGTAGCCTTTATTGAGTTTGCACACAATGGTTGGAATATTTCATTACTATATTTGCTTAGTATTGCTAATAACCTTCAAGCGCAGCATGGTTTGGGCATAATGCTTAATATCACCAATCCTAGATTGAACGGGTAGGCCGGGCACTTGCAACACCTTGAAACTCAAGTACAAAGAATCTATGGTTTGAGAGTGCGTGTGGAAACCTTTAGCCTAATGACCCCTAACAATTAGAGAACGGGGCTAGTCTAGTCACATGGATTAGACCTGTATAAGATAATAGCTTATGGATTCAGTTAGATGATATAAGGAGTGGTAAAGGCGATTGCATTTGATCATACAAAATCATTATAATAATGCATTGTGAATAATGTCGGTTTGCCTTATATGATTTAAATACTCAATTGTTATGAATGCCATACTTTATATGCTTGATTAAATTACTTGATTATTGTGATGTTTATCTCACCTTCACAGTTTCATGTTAAAGGCGAGGATCAAGCTAAAACAAAGGGAAGGCCTTTGAAGCTAAAGATGAGTAGTTAATTATAATATCTCTAGTTTTATCTTTTATGTGTAATTAGAATACAATATTTGCAAACTAGGGATCTTTCATATTAACTTATGTTTATTTGAAGTTTACTTGTATTTGTAGCCTTAAACATTGTATTTAGTTATTTTTGAATTGTCTTGGCCATAGTAGGGTTCAAACTCATAATCTAACTATGGTAGTGTGCCAAGATAATTTGAACAATTATATTTTAACAAGTTAAATGAGTTTTACATGTTTTAGGTGATTATTTACTTGAATGCAAAGAATTACATTTTCACCCTTCCTTATGTGCCTTATGGTGCTTGGGTGGTTAATTCTATTATTAAAAGTTGTTTGATACTTGTGACTATTTAGACAAGTGTATTAAAACTTATTGAGTGTGGTTTAAGCCCTTGTGTGGGCTAATGGCTTATGGTGTGAATTTAGACACTTAGTTGATGGTTTTAAAGGCAAAATGTTAATTTATAGTCCTAGGTGTCTAAATTTTTCATTTGATATTGGATTGACATGAGACTAAAACCATTAGGTAGGTTATAAAAATTTTATGTGTAGGTGCTTGAATCACCTCAATCAAAGATCTGAGTCAAAATTATACACATCAGAAGTTCGTGGTGGTAGCTGCCATGATAGTTACTGTCATGAATCTTTGATTGCAACTTTTAAATTGTTAACTGCAACTAAAGAAGTTCCAGAGACCATTTGGCCATAGTCAAAAGAGAATTGGGTGCAGCTAATCTTCATGGAAGTGTTGGCCACGACTTAATGTGCTCCAGCGATAGCCAATACCCCTCTTAAGCAAAATAGCCCTTTTTATCTCATTTTGACTTGTTTTCAACTCTAATTATTTTTCATGCTTCCTAAAACAATTTTTACGCTAATTTATAATGGTAAATGACCTTTTACACTCAATTTTGAGATTGAATAATTTATGGGATCCCATCTCTATAGGGTTTTCTTACTTAGACTTTTGAGTTCTTATATAGCCAAGGTTGATCCTTTTATTTCCATAATATCTTTTACTATAAATTAAATTAGTTAGAATTACTATGATAGCTCTACATTAAGGTTAAGTATATTTTAATTATGTGTTTGATTATTTGAGGTTTTATAGCACCAATTAGTAAATGAATGTTTGAAAACTTAAGGGGCTTCAAATCAAATCTCAACCCTATTAGATCACACACTGGCGAAGCCCTTTGGAAATTTTTATTTGAACATAGCTTTTGAAAAATATTGAATTGAGTTTTTGAGAGTTTTAGTATTCCCCTCCTTCTCTCTCTACTTTCTCTTTCTCTCTCTTCCCTTTTCCCCATACTCATTTCACATCAATTAATTCTTAGAAAATCTATTCAATATTTTTCAAAAGCTAAATATGATTAAAAAACCTTGGTGCTATTTAGAGAGCCCTAGAAATAATAAATCGTAATCTAATCCTAAAATATATTAAGATATTCTAAATTTACTTAGATATTTATTTTATTAAAATAAATAAAATATAAATAATCCTAAGGTACTGAGAAGAAAACCTAACTAAATACTAAATAATCTAACAAGTACTCTAAATATCCTTATTTAAATTATCTAATAAAATAATCATAAATATCTAAAATAAAACTAATTAAATCTCATTTATATTGCATCACACACATTAAGGGACATGAATCCCTTCATTTTTAAAGCCATCAATATTCAATTTCATATTTATTTATATCAGATCATAATTATGGCATATGCAATGAATTTTCACCAACTTGCAAAATTCATATTAAATGCATTAAATTAAGGTGCATTAACATTCTAATTTCAATAATAAATGTGACGATCGAGGAGAAACTTTACTCACCCTATTTAAAGAACAATTCTCTCAAGAACCTTCAACAAGAGCTTTACCTTTCAAAAAAGAAAACCTTAAGTCACCACATTCAATATCTTGTAAGAAAGATTACACTCAAGATCTGTTTATCGTGAGTATCACCTTCTCAAAAACCCCCTAATTCACCACATTCAACATTCTATATGAAAAGATTTCACTAAAACACCATTTAGTGTGTGCATCAACTTTAAAAAAACACCAATTCACCACATTAAAGATGTTAAAATTATGGTTGGTATTTTTCCATTTTTGGAGATAATACTCGTTCTCAGGTGGTACAGGTTCTTAGAAACTTTTTCAATTTGTTGTTCATTTTCCTTATTGAAGTTCGAATGTTGGCTTTAATGATGTTCTAATTAAGTAGCTATTTGACACCATCTTATTGCTCCAAAGATCCTAATTCATCACAATTGAGATATTACAGAAAAGAATCAAACCATTGAGATCATCTATGTCGATTACACAAGGTATTACATAGTTTTGTTTATTTTGTTGTCACATATCATGCTAAGAACATAATGCTCTTTTGCATTACCAAATAAGATCTTATCTTATTCTTAATTTGTTGTTGTTCCATGGGGTACACATTCTTCAATTGTTTCATTTTGTAGCAAGATATATATATATATATAAAATAATTATCTTTAGTGAGTATTTCTAAAAAGATTTAGCCAGAGGGTTTTATAATTGGTTTCCATGTATTTTTTAGCATCTACTAATGTTGAGTATTCTTGTAAAATAGAGATAGATAGACTAATAGCAACTAATGAGATTTCTATTTGTAAATTTGGGCTCTGTGTGTATTTCACATGAATTTTTGTGTCTCCCTTTATACTCTAGGCTTAAAAGGAAACTTGACAAGAAACTTCATTTGGTTTCCCTTTACATACTCAGAAACCATACAATGCATAATGCTTCCTTCAACTATTTTCTTTAATTTTCGTTCTCTCTTATAGCCATTATGAAAGGATATGTATCGGTTTATACCTACTTATCTATTTTAATTTTTGTTTGGTAGGTTTGAGAGAAGAAGATTTGTATAAAGAACTATGAAAGCTATGTGCTGGACCTCTAGTTGATATTCCCCAAAAGGGGGAGAGAGTTCTCTATTTTCCCTAAAGCCATGTTGAGCAAGTATCTCTTTAGTTAATTATGTCATAGTTGCCTTACAATTTGGTCAAGTTATCTTCTTTCCTTCTTTTATCTATATATGAAAACTTTTTTTTTTGCTTATGTAGTTGGAACTTTTGACAAATGAAGAATTTGACTAAGGGATTCCTCATTTTAATAGTCCTGCTCAAATTCTTTGTACAATTTTAGACATTCAACTTTGGTACTACTAATGTTTGATTCCTTTGTTATCTTATCTTGTTTATAAAATGTCTTGTTTATTATGAGTATTATCATGGAATTTCTTACTTTGTAGGCTGAACCAGAAACTAATAAAGTATATGCACAAATCACCCTGCTTCCTGACTTAGATGTGAGAAATTACATATCTTCCACCATTCATGCTTTAAGAAAATAAAAGGGGAAAAATCTAAATTGAATTTTGATTACTATAGAATCTATAAAGTTTCAAGTTGCTCATCCATTTTTAAAAGCCCTAATCTACTAAAAGGTGCCTTTCATGGGTTTATTCAGACTAATCTGGCAGATCTTAATCCAGTTACCCACTTGAAACCCAAATCAAGAAATGCACTCCTTTTGCAAAATTTTGACAACCTCTGATACGAGTAAACATGGAAGATTTTAAGTTCCACGGGATTATGCCAACAAGTGCCTTCCTCAAATGGTATTTTCCTATCATGGTTTCTTTCAATGGAAGTAGGATTAACATGTGTATTATGGAATCCAACTTTTCATTATTGCCAATTACCTCTTTCTTCTCTATTACAGGACATGGCTCAAACAACTCCAACTCAAGAGTTGGTTGCTAAGGATCTTCATGGGTTTGAATGGAAGTTTAGGCACATATATAAAGGTAATATGTCATAGTTAAATAAATATTTGTGTAGAATAAGTACTAAAACCTATGGAACATATTCTCATCTTTTTTCCCTTTAGATCAAAGGGAAAATTTTATCTTTGAAGTATAAGTCTAAGAGGACCTAGGACACTAAACTTATTTAGGTGCAATATTCCCTTTCAACTTTTAAAAAATGGTGTAATGTTGCCCTTACCATTAATAAAGCTAACATTGTTAATTACGGGAGCAACAATGTATCATTTTGAAATTTTGAAGGGGAAAATTATACCAAAAATAAGTTTAGGGTCCTAGACAATATTTGACCTATAGTTTAGGGCTAAATGACCTTGATCCTTTTTCTTTTATGAAAAATTAGAACGAGACAGGAGGCATCTTCTTATAACTGGGTGGAGTAACTTCCTTTCATTCAAAAAGTTGAATGCAAGAGATGCCTTTATAGTTTTAAGGTATTTAATGTTTCTTGTATTTGTATGTTGGATCTCATGTTATGATTGTTTGATGATACTTCATATTTAATTTTGATCCTTATAAGGGAACAAACGATAAGAAACTATGGTGGGGTGTTGTTAGGCGTCCTTCTAAGCAACAAAGTCATATATATTCTTCTGTGGTTTCAAGCCAGTGTATGCATCTAGGAATTCTTGCTGCAACATCACATGCTATAACAACTGGCACTATGTTTGTAGTCCACTACAAACCAAGGTTAAGTTTGTGGACATCATGATCTATATTACATAAAAAAAATATTAGTATATTATAATATAAAACATTTTTATTACTATCTAATTTAGGATTAGCCAATTCATTTGTTCGTTTGAATAAATATTTGGAAGCAGTGAACAACAAGTTTCTGTTGGCATGCGATTCAAGAGATGAGATTTGAGAGAGAACACTTACTTCCTATATGGTATCCTACCAAACTGATAACATTGTTGAGATTATCATGTTTCATCCAAGATTTATATTTTAATGTTGTATGATTCTTTTGCTAAGGTTCTTTGGTACTATTTTCGGTGCTGAAGATTTCTCTAAAAACTGGTCAGATTCTAAATGGAGGTCATTAAAGGTTTGACACTATTCTAAATACTCTTCCAGTTTTGTTTATAAGTTATTCGAGATGTTTTACATGAGATTTGAGAAAATTTATTATATTAATTTATTCGTTAAAAAGATCATAGCTTTCCAATTATACCCTTATTAATTAAAGAAAGACATTGTGTTGCTTTGTTATTTGTGCAAATGGTTTTTTAAGTTAAAAGGTGAAACTAGAAGATTGTTCATCTTTTTTATTTGACATTTATTATTAGGACCATTTTTTCATAAAACTCCTTACAAATAGTACAAGAGTAGTATACTCATGTAATGATGCTTTTGTGACTTGCATTATCTTCACTTTAAACATCCATATTTTCTTCCTATAATAGGTTCAATGGGATCAACCTGCAGCAATTCCAAGGCCAGAGAGGTTTTCTCTATGGGAGATAGAGCCTTTGGTGGCTTTTGCTACTATAAACATTTCTTATCCAATAACAACAAAGAACAGAAGGCTTAAGCATGTTAATGTCCCTTCTTTTGGTAATCAAAGAGAGTTTTTCTTATATTTGATCTAAAAAATCTATTTGTTGCGTTAGCATTAACATGATCATGAATTTCATTGCATGCAGAAATTACTTCCAACTCAACTGTTTCAAGTATGCGAGTGGATGGATGGAATATGGCCAACTTCTCCAATATTGCATGTGTCTGCAAGAAAACAATAAAGCTAGTACATCAACACAAGCTTCTATCTCTGGTTATGCTACAATTTCAAATAGGTTTAATGATGATCAATATGATCAAGTTGAAAATAAGGAGAAAAGTGGGAAACCAAAAGAATATTTAGATATTGGAGTCAATTTTAGGTAGATAGTGTGAGGTTTTATAAAAATGTAGTATTTTTTTCTTTTGTAAATTCTCTTTTGGGTTTTTAATGTGATGCTAAGACTATGGATATTTTGAAGTTTTGTGTTCTTGCAAAATTGACATTATGATTTTCATGCAACGAAAGGCAAATGAATTGACCAAAAGCCAAAAAAAAAAAACAAGTATGGGGAGGAACCAACATCGATTTCCTATTAATATTCATTCAATATGAAATATGGCGAGTTAATTTATAAAGCGTTAGCTTATTTCTTAGAAATTTTCACAATGTGACTTGCCTATCAAAGTATGTCAATAAATGTCTATAAACATAGGTGTTTGGCAATACCAATGGAAAATATCAATAGAAAAATTATAATTACCTAAAAAATAATAAATCATTATATTATGAGATTTTACTTTATAATCAGATATTGATCATATGATCCCGTTCTTCGTAGAAAGGAATCCAATGGAATGAATGAAAAAATAATATAAAAAACTAAATTATCCAGTTCCTTATGGTGAATATGAAAAACAAAATCGATAACACATATTTCAAATATGGGACTTGTTACACCCATCACAATTCACAAGAATCATGATTCCAACCCAAGAATTAAATTATTCATCTCCTCTCATAAAATGATTGAATTATTTCTTCTTCATATATTAATCTTTATTCTATTCTATTCTTTTTTAATAAGCAAATAATCAAGACATAAGTTTTGTTAAGAGCTTGAAGCGAGCCGTGTGACCAAGTTATGTTAGTATAAGAATATGTGACTTTATATCCTCCAATCAATATCTATAAACTGTTTCTTTTAAGTAAAATTATACGACCCTTCCTCTTTACATGAGGCCAATGTGCATTGTATTGTACCTTTCTTAGACTCATCCAAGTCCATATTGGGCTTAGAGCTCAAAATAAAAGAGTTTTCATATAGAACATAGGAGGACTTGTGTTTGTATATTTAGAATCCCAGCTGAATGCAATTTTGAGAAAATTAAAATTTTTATTAAATTCTCTGATAATGAGCTGAATAGAACTCTTGGCTCCATTGTAAGTGAATATAATTCCTTTGAGCCAAATTAAGATGGAACAAAGTGAAGATACTCTTTTAGGTGATAGAATCTTGCTTAATAAAGAGGGTCTAAAGGCCTTTAGAATCTAGTTTACCAATCATAAATCTAACATATATTCGATAAGTGGATAAAAATTGCCAACCAAACAGCTCTAGAAAAAAGAACAGTCACAAAATGTGATTCAAATGTAATTCAAAGTCTCAAGACATGGGCTTAGGGCTTAGAGCTCAAAATAAAAGAGTTTCATATAGAACATAGGAGGACTTGTGTTTGTATATTTAGAATCCCAGCTGAATGCAATTTTGAGAAATTAAAATTTTTATTAAATTCTCTGATAATGAGCTGAATAGAACACTTGGCTCCATTGTAAGTGAATAAATTCCTTTTGAGCCAAATAAGATGGAACAAAGTGAAGATACTCTTTTAGGTGATAGAATCTTGCTTAATAAAGAGGGTCTTAAAGGCCTTTAGAATCTAGTTTACCAATCCATAATCTAACATATATTCGATAAGTGGATAGACAAATTGCCAAACCAAACAGCTCTAGAAAAAGAACAGTCACAAAATGTGATTCAAATGTAATTCAAAGTCTCAAGACAGTCACATCTAAAGGCATGAAGAATATTTGTCTCTAAATGATGATTCTAAAAAATGTCACCAATAGAAATTGCCTTGTGGATTAACTTCTAGATAAATAGAAGAGTTTGAAAGTTAATTAAGTTTTCAAAGAAAACTCCAAATTTCTTCATTAGCATGAGGACTAACCTTGGTATTTTGAGTTAGCCAGGAGTAGCCTAAATGAATACAATAAGTACTTTTACCCTATGATGTCCTATCAGAGTTTTTAGGAAAAAAAAAGAGTCTCCAAAATTGTTTTGGCAGAGTTAACATCATATAAAGACTTAATTAAGGGTACGTTCCATTTAGCTGTTGTCCAAGGGTTTAGACTTGGGATGATTAAATAAAAACTTTGAATATAGTTTGATGCTGTTGAGCAATTGAGGTAGACGTTTTCCATCACAAATCTTGAGAGATAAAGATGGATTTCCTATTAGCAACCTACTAATAAAAGTTTTTCTTGATAAGATTTATAGACTTAGAAATCCCTTTCTAGAACCAACGAATACAATGTTGACTTAAAACTCACCCTTTTCATTTTTTTGTTTTTAATTGTGAGAATTTTTGTTCTCTCTATTTTTATTTAAAATATCAAAATAAAATATAGTGTTAAAGACACATAGTCATTAAAGGTGTCAATTAGGGCTGGCTTGGTCCTAAAAGGCAGGCTCTTAAAAGGTTAGGGCCTAAACGGCTGACCCTATAAAGCTCGATTACATCTCAGGGCTTTAATTTGGTCAGCCTGGCCCTAAAGGCTTTAGCCTCTATTTTTTTAATTTAAAAATTTTAATAAAATATATTTAAAATTCAAAAAAATTATTACATGTAACATTTAATAGATAAAAATAAATTTAAGCCAATACACATAATAATAAATTTAAATATAATAAAAAATGATAATATTACAAATCAACACCAATAATAATCAGACTTTGTTAGCATTATTAGCAAAATCTTGATAATTTTTATTATCATCAACATTAATATAATTCTATTTTTCTCTTTATGGAGCTTCAATAGTGACAAAAATATTATACTTTTTATATATTATTTCTTCATCCAAGTGAAATGAGGCTATAGTTTTAGAATTAGCATAATATTTAATTTTTTTAATATTAAAATTATAAAAGAGCCTAAAAAGGCCAGCCCTTTTATTTTAAGGCTTTTAAGTCTAAATTATTATTTTATATTTTGAAATAACAGCCTGACCTTAGCTTTTTTCAAGCTTAAAAGAGTTGGCCTAATAAACTCGGTCCTAATTGACAGTTCTGATAATCATAGTATATTTAGTTTTTGGCTTAATGGCAAAAACCAAAAAAGTTTTGGGCTTGCTCTTTACTTCCCTCCTTTAAAATTCAAATCTGGTTGTTAAATTAAATTAAATATTATTAAAAAGAAAATGGTGAAACCCTATCTTCATGCCTTCTCTCTATCGCCGTGTCTCCATCCAACCATCCTTTTCCTTCTGAGTCGCGATTTTTGCTGAACCAATTGCAGATTTCGATCTGCATTCAGCCTCGTCGCCATTTTGTTTGCCGAAGACAAGTCCTCTTGTACGCCTTTTCCTGAGTTTTAACTTTCCTCCACAAGTTTCGAGCCAAGGATTTAGCAGGCGAACCAAAAAGATTTACATTCTTCCTGGGCGAGATCCAGAATGAACTCCGCGGCCATTTCATTGAAGGTTACAAGTTTCCGGGTGCGTTTTCTTCTTCTTCTTCTTCTTCTTAATTTTATTCTGTTTATTCGATTTTCTCTGAAATTGAATGGTTTTGTACTGTTAAGCATTTCTTGCTATTGCCTCCTCTGCTGTTGAAGCATCTGCATTGATATTAAATTTGTATTGAGTTCTGTTGATTTGTTCTCACCGGAAGAGACCATGGTGTTCATCATCTAGATTTGAAAGTTTTTTATATTTATCAAAATAAAAAATCATAGAAATTTGAGAGGCTAGGATCAAAGCTTTGACTAATGAGCTCATCAAACACAGAATGCTAAATACTAAACTTGAAATATGCCTTGACGTAAGGTAAGGCCTTAAAAAAAATCCCTGATAAAGCCAACCCGCTAACCCAAATGATTAAGGCAATTTTAATTTACGTAAGCTACTAGTACTGTTAACGGATATTGAAATTGATTGAATTTAATTGAACAGGTTAGTCCTTTATCACAGGTCGAATTAGGATTTGAATGCTCACTTCAGATTGAAATATGTTAATTTACAAACATGAGTTAACAAATTATATGAATTTATGTCAATAATTATATAAGATTTGATATCATTTTTTCAATCATGAGCAGCAACATCACTTCTTAAATTGTTAACTTTATTTGTTAATTTATTGGTAGGTTTTATAATTTATTAACATTAATTATAAATTATTGACAAGTTTTGTTATTTATAATTAATGTTAGTAAATTAACAAGTAAAGTTAATAAATTAACAATTAATATTACTTCTTGTTTGATAAATGGGTGTAATTTATAAGTGATATTAATAAATTAATAAATGTATTAAGAAAATTAACAGTCAATAATTCTATATAATAAATGAAGAGTATTTTAATTTTTTTAATGTTAAAATTCTTTTGACTTTTCTTCAAATTTCATAATGTTTTTGGATCCACATAAAATTAAGTTTATACGAAGGTCCTTAGCCGAAATTCTTTCATGAAAATATTACATTACAAATGTTCTAATGCTCATATTTGGGGAGTGGGAAATAAAACTAGAATAGGAGACTTGTACGAAACATAATTAAGACATTTCAAAAGCTGACATATAATGAGTCTTAACACGTAAACTTGAGGTGCGGATTGGCTGTCAGCATTTGCGCAAAGACAAAAGTCAGCTGGTAGAGAAACTTCTTCCTATATAACAAATAATACAAACATTATTATTAGATCGTTCTAGGAAGAGAAGAGAGCCCAAGGTCCACTATAAAAGATAAAATCAATCGTAAGCATTATGGAACTAACTTAGATTACCTTCCGACGCCTTCCACGTAGACTTCCTTGAGAAATATGAACTCCAACTGCACCATACTTGACTCTTACATTGTTTACAATTGAATTTGGACCACCAAGGCATTGAAAAATGGACTAATTATGATACTGGTTTGATAATTAATGGTTAAAATCATAATTGAATTATAATCAAACCTGTCATAAACAAAAAATTTTATTAAATTAATTAAGATATTAGTTTAACAATTTCAATTGGGTGAGTTGACCCTAATTTTTATATCATGTGGACCATCTTTATCACATGTTGCCATCTTGGATGTTTGCCAAACATAGCTTAGGGTAAAGCAAGCTTATTTGGGTCGAGCTGGGCTTATTTGGCTTATTCAAATTGAATTTAAAATACTCAAATATATAAAAAAGTTCATATAATTAAGCTTATTTGTAATACTTTGGGCTTTTTCGAGGTGACTTGAATGCTCAAATTGTTACTTATTTCTTTAAAAGATGTAAAGTATTTTTAATAAAATTTTACTTCTAATAAAGTAGTTATCTATTTTCAAACAAACCCTATCTTTTTATATTTATTCCTATTAAACACTCTATAATAAATATAAAGTTATCCATTAATAGGAACATTTTAAAAAAAAATAATGATTATATTTCAAAAAACTAAAGATATTTTACATTTTTTAATATCTAATTTTTTTAAAAATGCCTTACATTTTTTAATAGAGAGAGTAAATATTATTTTATTATGTTTTTTGCCATTTTCAATTTTTATCTTATTGTAATTTTATTTTATTAAGAAAAATTAATTATTTAATTCTTATAGTTTTAACTCAGTTATAATTTAGTCCTTCAACTTTTTTTCTTGTATTTTAGTCTCTATAGTTTAAATCACTTAAATATTAATTTCTATATTTTAAAAAATAAAATTATAAAGATTAAAAATATTTTAAATCTTTAATATGTATAATATTTATAAAGATTGAAGGGTTTATTTAATATTTTAATCTTTAAATATTACAATATTAAATGTTCAAAATATTTTTAATCTTTGTAATTTTTTTTAAAATATAGGATCAATATTTAAATAGTTGAAACTATAAGGACTGAATTGTAAAAGATAACATTTAAAGAATGAATTACAATCGACTTTAAAGTATAAGGACTAAATCACAATAAATTAACTTTAAAAACTGAGTAATAATTAGGCTAAATTTACAAGTACTAAATAATTAATTTTTCTTTTATTAATAACTTGAATTCTTAAATATTATTTTATTATTTTTTAGCTAATTTAAATTTTTATCTTACTATAATTTAATTTTATTAATAATACAAATAATTTGAATATTCAGCCTAAGTTTATTCGGGTTCAAGTTCAGTTTGAATTTTTTCAAGTAGCTTGAATAAGTTTGAATTAAAGAATTTTTTTTAAACTTATAAATCTGATCTTAAAGTTTTTCATGCTTCTTTGAGTAGGGTTAAATTAGCTTCTCTAGCCTAGAGATATATGTAACAAAATTAAAAATAGGAATAATTAATATCAAAATTATCAAAACTGATGTATTAAGTCAGAGATATATTATTATGATATATAGTTAAGAAGATATTTGTAATTATATTATAAATACTATATTATAATTATAATATTATGATTAACTCCTTGAGTGTGTTCATCGGATTCTTGTTCGTGCAAATAAACAGGCCCAAGATATCCCCAAAAAACTGCATACAGGCCCAATTCGTTAAGGCAACAACACAGCAGATAAGTCTGATGCTATTGCTGTCTATGGCTTTAACTACATTTTCATGGGTTTTCTAGATTGATTTCGTATTGCTTTATGAGTTGAAGCAAATTCTTGTTGAAACCAACCCAGGGACAGGGGTTCATGATAGAAGTCCCCTGATGAGATATGGCATTAATTATATTTAATATTTTTATTTTATTAGAATGATCTGATTTGAATAAATATAATATATTAGATTACTAGGTTGTCTTTTAGGTAACGCTTGAATTAATGAATTTAAATGTAAATTTTATATTTAAAATTTTACATTCATATGTCAAATATAAATTCTTTGTTTGAATAATTTAAAAATTTTTAAATAAAATAGAAAAGATGAGTTAGGATTTGGAAAAAACAGAAAATTATAAAAGATGATTTTTTTTTTGGTGAATCTACAAGAGATGATAAATGATACGGAGTTGTAGAAATATGTGAAAATATGAAAAGAATGAAATGTTTGAATAGTTAGAATTTCAAATTACTATGGTGTAAAAAAATTTAAAATTACAAATAAATTATAATTTAAAATAGATTTGGATTTAAATTAAATATAAATTCGATTTTTGTGTAGCTAAATGGGGGATGTGGTCCAAATTCAGATAAAAGTCTTTTTAGAATAAAGATTGATATTGATTTACTTTGTCCTGAGATTTCATCTTCTCTCCAATCCTTTTCTCGCCCCGTTCTGTATCATCCACCCATGAAAAAGGGCATGGCTCTCCGAAACGCAGAAGCAAGGGGATGCTGCATTAACATGGCTTTGAGGGAGAACATGATTTGCTAAATTTGAGTGTTGTTTTCATAATCAGTGAAACTTTAAAAGGCGTTTTCGGGAACTTTCACCACTCATCCAAACATTCGCAAGATGGTTAAGGCCATAAATAAAAACTCACTAGTATTTATCAGATTATTGATTGGAGTTTTTAAGAGTTTAAACCAAAAAATTATTTGAATGATTGAGTCAGATTGAATTAGAGTTAACTTCTTATTAGTAAGAGAAAATCAAAGTTAAATTGAGAATTGAAGTGATTTTTAAAAAATTGAATGGTTTTAAATATAATATTAAAAAAAGCTTAAAAAATTTGAAAAAAATAAAAATTCAAAAAATTAGATTCCTATTAAAAGCTAATTTTATTTTTGGACAATTTATACATGTAAAATGTGATTTGAGATTATTTATTATATATATATGTTGACAATTATAGGCACAAATACAAATACTTTTAAATATATTTATATCTATTATAATTGAGATTCATATATACTCTCTCTATTAAAAAATGTAAAGCATTTTTTAATTAAATTTTAACTCTCAATAAAATAATTATTTACTTTTAAATTAATCCTATCTTTTCATATTTATCTTTATTAAACACCCTATTTTGAAAAAAGATAATGATTACATTTTAAAAGATTACAAATTCCTTACATTTTTTAACATCAAACTCTTCAAAAAATGTTTTACACTTTTAAATGGAGAGAGTATTTAACAAGTTATAAAATTATAATTTATAAAATTAGTCATCTTATGTCATTTCATTAACATTATAAATTTATTTCTTATATTTATTTTATACATACATTTAATAATAAGAGCTTTTATAGATATAATTCATGTTATGCGATCAAATCAAGTAATTAGCTCAATATTTATTATATTTTATAATTTATTATATTATCAATGATATATCGTTATATATTAATGATAAATTTTTTATAAGTTTTCAATTTTTCAATGATAAATTCCTCATATATTAATGATAAATATTTTATATATCAATATAAACTAGCTCTATTTTCAAATTTTCAAAATTTGATCTATATTTTTTGGGTATAATTTTTTTTTTCAGTCAGTGGATTAATGCACAATAATATTATTATTATGATTAATGCACAGTTAATTTCAAGCCCCGAAAGCTCGAACAGGATACTTGTCATGAATTCTTGTGAAACATGTTAGAAAGTTTACCAAGGCAGTCAGCTAGATTTTCCATGGACAACCTTTCGTGTTTTTGCGCTCCGAACCATGCATTGAGCGAGAACCCACGATGCACAATGGCGCGATCTTGTTGCCCACGTAGCGAAAAGCCTTGACCCGAGTAGTTGAAGTGAAGCCCAAATACACCCCTTGCCAATAAATAGGCACAAGCAAAACCACAGAGTAGTCTGCCATGACCAAAAACCACCTTGCAGATCGGAACAATTTTGCCCAATTGCTTCTGCAAAAACCAAGTATGATTAGAGTCAGCACTTCCATGCACTGACACAGAATCTGCATTGGGTGGCACCGAAATCTCTTCTTCGTTTCTGATCTGAGCAGAAGTTCCAGTTGTTCCATGCACTGGGTCTGATAGGTTGCGGGGCATTGGTTCCTGGTCGACTCTCCCCAAGGCGAGTTCGATGCAAATATTCAGAATGTCGACAGTTTCTTTGACACTATTGTTAATGATTTCTAAGTAGGAATGCCCTTGGTCCTCGAGTATCTCGACCTGAATTGTGTTGTGATCAATTAGTGCACAGTTAATTTCATGTCTATGGCATGGATAGAAAGAATAATAGAAAGGGAGGGACAGAATTCTAAAGACAAAAATAACCATACTTTTAGGAAGGGGGAGCAAACAGTCTGAAAAAAAGGTAGAGGAAAGTGAAGAAAAGTAGTGGAAAGGTACGTGTTTCAAGGTTTAAGTTTATGAGTCTTTTTTTTATTATTATATATTAATTATTAAACTCAACTTTATTCATGTGTAATTTTCTACGTTGATTCAAGTCTAATACCAACCAAATGTACTAATGGTGCATTAGTTCTCAAATTAAAAGCAATAAATAAGAGTTTGTTTCCCATTTGGTTTCTGAACCATCTCTCACTTAAAATCAAGGCTTGGTTTGGATAGAAGAAAAAGTGAGAAGAAATAAAAATGGTGACGCTGGGAGGAGGAATTTCAGAAAAACGATAAAAAAATTTTGATCATTTTTAGGACTTTTCTCCCCTAGTTCTCATTCCTCCTCAGTTTTTACCGGAAGTTAAAGGGAGGCCCATCATGCTCATCCCACGTCCCAATAGATTAGTGGATAGAATGCCAGACATCCAAATAGTATAAAGGTGAAGTGCCACTACCTGTGCCCTTATAAATGCCACAGAGACACCAACAGTATACGGACAGAGTGAGCCAAGATCAAGTTGATCAGCACCGAATGTGGACACCTCACCAATTTCACCCATAAGGTGAGGAAATTGACCCTGATGATACGCATCCCAGAAGACCAGGAAGTCATTGAATGAGTCATTGTGAGCTTTCTCAAATTCCCTGTTTTCATCTCCAGTGAAAATGTTGTAAACAGCCGAAAGCTCCTGTCCATGAAAAGAAACAAGAAATGTTATGGCACTTCCGGGAAGGACCCCATAGCATTTAACTTTGAAAGATAAGCATGAGAATGCAACCTTAGTTGAGATTATTCTTGATGCAGTTCCGGTAATGCACATAGCAATGATCTTGCGAGCATGATTTTTGTTCACTCCATTCTCAGTGCATCTCCTAAAGAAGTGCTCCTTAACCATACGAACAGTACTCAATAAAATTCCTGAGGAAAAAAAATATATATAGTTAGGCTTTGTGTTTTTGGGACAACACAATGCAAAAAATACTCTTGCCTCGCTCTGGATTAGGATAAGAGGTTGTAGCTCTGCCATCAACGCGCTGCATTTCAAGATAGTTAACACTTGTAACAACAGGCAAGAAACAATATAACTATGGGAGTGGACCCACAAGGAGGGAAGAACTAGAGAAAGAGAGATTACCTGGTAGACTGCATAGCCTGAATTAGTTCCAGCGCCATCTATCTCTTTTCCTTGGGCGTCAAGTCTCTTACCAGATGGATCCATTGTCCATGGACTGACAGCTTCTACATTGCGACTAGGCATAAAATCAAGCGCCTCCACTTTTTGACCATGTGTGTACAGGTTTCTGGCCATGGGCGAGAGAAAGAGGAGAGACCAGAATCTGAAAATAAGGGAGAAGAGTTCAAAGTATGGAAAATAAGGAAATCAAAAACTAAGATAGAAAATGACGATGAGAAAAATAAATATGTAGAAATCAGAACCTCCCGCCGCAAGCAACGCAACGGCGAGGTAAGAAGCTCCACCAAAAATAAAATTTAAATTTCGGAAAGAAATTGCAAAAATGCAGAACTGATCATAGCTAAAATCGCTTAGGGTAAGATATAGACATAGACTTACTAGAAGCTGGCCGATGGACACGAAGAATAGATGGTGCGATGACAGTATATATTCAAAGCTTCGAGGGTTAGAGAACGAAACTCTGCTTGAGGCGGAGAAGCCAGCGATGGCTTTCACAGCGAGTGTGGAAGACGAAGAAAGGCTTTGATTGAGAAGATTAATTAGGTTAATCTTGTAGGGGCTCAACCAGAAACCATTTGAGAGTGAGATTGCCAAAGAAAAGGGCTCCGTAGGGTTGGTGGAACGGAGAGTACAGTAGTGAGAACTTGTGGAAGGGCAAGAAACATTTTTTTAATTATTATATTTTTTAAAAAAATAAAATCATTAAAAATAATTATATATAAAAAATTATTTTATTAAATTTGTGTAATTTTATTAATTGGATCATGAATGATATAATACTTTGAGGTTCACCTAATAATTTCTTATAAAATATAGACTATATATTCGTTATTTCAATAGGTTTGTTAAAGTTGAAAAAGCTTGTTGTTGGGATTATATTTCCTAGAGTTACCTTCATTTTTATGTTTTTGCTATCAATGTATAAAGAATTTGGATTATTATTTAATTTTGATTTCCTTTATCCTTCATTTTAAATGCGTCATAATATTGATGAATGGAAGAAATAAATATTTGTGAATGAGTGTTCCATTAAACGATTGATCCCTTCTTATCTAAAATGTTATTCTAATTATTTATGATCCTATTTTTCGTGTAATCATATTTGCGCAAATTATCATAACTCATAAATGAAAATCCTAATTTTGGATAGGTGAAAATTTAAAAAAAACAATATAAATGTTATTTTCTGTATGATCACTTTCTAATTTTAATACCTTCAGGTTGTTTATTATTGATAAAAGTGTGATTTGAATAGATCGAACATATTTGAATTAATGAGAAAATATCTCTTAAATTTGTAATTATTTATATTTTCTTATTCAAAGGTGATGGATGACATGATAGAATAAATTGTAATTATTATAAAATATAATTAAATTGATTTATGTTATCTATAAGACTGAACTAAAGCATAAAAGTTGAAAAATGAATGCTTCATGCGATTACTTTTGGGTGCTTGAAGTAAGAGTATTCGAAATTGATTTAAATTAAAAAGATTGACCCAAATCAATTCAAACAGAAAGAAACCAATCAAAATTGAAAAATAATAAATCTGCTTCAGTTTTTATGAGATGGAAACTGATTGATTCAATTTAAATTTTATTTTTAAGTACTAAAAACTAAATCAAATCAAACCAGACTTAATTAAAAAACTTTATTTATAAAATATAAAACCATTTATCTACAAGAAGTATTTTGTTTTAAATTTTTTATAGTGATAGATGAACATTTTTTAAAGGATTTAAATGAAAATACATAAATTAAATAATTATAATAATCATGCTATGACCATCATTTAATTATTTATAACTTAAAAGTCTCACAAATTCAATTTATCTATTAGAAGTATTTTGTTTTGAATTTTATATAATAAACTTTTTATTATTTATTAAAATATAAATACATAAAAAACATTTTTAAAGGACTTGAAAGGAAATATATAATATTAAATAATTTTAATCTTATAAATTGATATCAATTTTTATGATTAATTATTGTTAGCACATTAAAATTTTATTATATTTTTATCTCTATTTATGAAAAAAGAGTCAAAAAAAATTAGATTTAATTTTAATACACTGCATCGTTATAAAGATGGAAAAAATTAAATAAGTGTATTGAAATTTGATCCAAACATTAATCAAACTGAATCAAATTAAAAATAAAATTAAATTAAATTGAGTTTCATAAAAACTAATCTAATTTTAATTATGTGTAAATTGAATGATTTAATTTGATATGACTTTTGTTAAAATTAAATCTAACCAAACCTATAAATGCCCTAGCTTTGAGTTGGATTTTGTCAGCTTGAATTGTGTTGAAAATATGACAGTAAACAACTCCAAATCATAAAATATACTGGATAAGTAATATAACATAGCTCCTTGTACTTTTACAAGCACTAAATTTGCCTGTACACAAGGAAAAATGACAGCAATAAAGGGTTAGGTAGAAAAACAACCCCACTTTGATGCCTCTATAACTTTTATTAACTTTAAACCCTATAAATTTGCCTTTACTTGCTGCAAGAGAAAATATCCTTTCTAAGAGGAGAAAAAAGCTCATTGGATTTTAACAGTTATAGAAATTGTGACAAGACAACATCAATTAATACACCTTTTTTTCCTTACACTCATAAAGCATGGTAGAAAAAGTTAGATATTTTTAAAAAATAATAAAAAGAAGGTCTTCAAAAAAAATTAGTTATTTGAATTATGTTTTAACTATCAAATTTTAAAAATTTATAACTCAACCTTTCAATTTTATAATTATATTATAATAAATTTATAATTTATTTTTTAAATTTTAACATAATTGAATAATAAAAAAATATTTTTCTGTTATAATTTAATATAAATTATAAATTCATCATAATCGAGTTATAAAATTAAAAATTTAATTATAAATTCTTAAAATTTAACTTAAATTAATTAATTTTTTTAAAATTTTATTATCATTCTTCTTATTCCCTTCTCACAAAAGCAGAGCCACGTACTGTCCTTTTCATTTTTCATGTCATCATGCATCTGTCACAAGTACAGGAAGAAAGTTAGAAGTTAGGACTTCAAAGAGTCACGTCTCCGCTTTTGTATGTCTCCATGTTCCTGCAAGAGAAACATGATGCAAAAACACATCAGAAAATTTGGATTTAAAAGAGAAGCAAGAAAAGCCAACAAAAGTGTACACATAGTCAAAAATGCCAAGATTTAGAAAAATGAAGAAAAGCAAAGCTTAATATTCTAATATGAAGAGTGATCTTATAAAGTCAAGACTCAAACCTAACACTTGTTTACGAGAGCAGAACAAACTTTAATCAAGACTCAACAGACACAACAATCTAACGGTCACATAACAGACGCATCTAAAAAGAAAAAAGAGTACATATAAAAGTCAAGATCTTGCCCCATCACAATCTGGTCAAGAATGGTTCTTTCAAAGCAGCAGCCTTTTCCTTCGTTCATGTTACCTTTCCTTTTTGATGCGACTTCATAATATTTGTCTCTTCTAGACTCTTGGAGAAGGCATGTTGGGGTCAGGTTCTTATGCAAGTCATACATCAGTCGAGTTAAAATATATTGCTGCTGAATTTGATGATTGACCTCCAGTGAGGTATTTGTTCTACATGGATTCTTCAGCTTTGCTTCATCATTTACTTTTTACATTGCACTGTCATGATGCATCACATGAAAAATAATATTTTGATCATGGTTATCGAAGATAGAGTTCGAAGGATCAACTTGCCGATAATTGACATTATATAGTTTAAGAAACAGCTAGTGAAACACACACACACACCTATACATGGTAAGAAAAAAAATATAAAGTCACATATGCCTTAAAATCAATATCAATCAAATATATGTAATAGAATCTATAGCAAGTCATATTATTTACAAATCACAAAGGACTCATTTATTAGACTTAGTGTGACAATCTCTGAACTGGCAACTGGTTATATAGCAATAGATTCGAGGCATGAAGCAATCTCTGAACTGGTAACAGATTATATAGTAATAGATTTGAGGCATGTGTGAGCAAGACGTCATAACCTTGTCATACCAGCTTCATGACATAGAAGGAACAAATATTGGAGTCTGCAAGCTTATAGCAATACTTTGACGATGATTTTGCCTTACCATCAATGCTTTCCATATTTTCTCCTGCCACTCAAAAGTTCTCATCCTTGATGAGCCCATACTTTATAACCTCAGCAAATCTTGATGCAAAATCCCCTATCTGATAATGTATTTAACGTGTCTGTGTTTATAAGCACACACTGAGGTTGGTAGAAAGTGCCAATCCTGTTCTTTCCAAGTAGATGGTTTATCCTAGTCTTGCCACCGAATGAAGATTCAACCTGGAAAATTATGCACAGACCAATGTGAAAGAAATAAGAATTTGACATTAGAATAATCAACATCAAATAAAAGAGGGCAAGCAGAAATCTGGGTGACATAAACATGAATATTTTAAACGCGATAGCAGACTTGAACAATAAGAGAAGTGAACGAGATTGTATATGGTAAAAAAGTTACACTTCTTGAAGTTCTTGAATGCAGCAATATCAAAGGAGAAGTGAAGTGACAACATGAGGACAAGTAACTCAACAATAAGAATCTTGATAGTACAAGTTTAAGAAGCAAACCTATGAAATCATCAATTTTTCTGCAGATTTTGAAGAGCCATTTTTTTTTTTTTAATTTCATGTCCACAAAATTTACCGACATAGACACTACATGTATATGCATAAATCCTAGAATGAATAGATCCAAATAAGGATAAAGAAAAGTAACATGAAGCCATAAAACCAATATTTGTGAGTAATTGAGCAAAAGGAACCAAATTCTGAAAATCCAAGTCAAAATACTTAAAAAGATCTTTCTTGTAAAGTACCATTTACTTGCAATAATAAAAAAGAAATAAGAGGAACATGAACACAGCATCCATTATCATGTTTTTTCTTTTCATCTCCATTGTACAATTTAAACTCTCATAGAACCAAAACATGTAAGGGAGTCACATTGCTTGTGGGCTGTCAGAGATTTTCATCGTCATCATCATCAAATTGAGGAAGTTCATTGTTATGCTCTTTATAGAAATCAAGAATAAAATTCCAGGTCCTGTGTTGAAAAATTCATTAGTAACATTACAAATATTTGGAGGTAGTGAATAATAAGTTTTTTGTTGGCATGCGATTCAAGATGAGATTTGAGGGAGAAAACTTACTTCTTATATGGTATCCTAGTAAACTAATAACATTGTTGAGGTTATCATGTTTCATCCAAGATTTATGTTTTAATGTTGTATGATTCTTTTGCTAAGGTTCTTTGGTACTATTGTCGATGCTGAAGATTTCTCTAGAAACTGGCCACATTCTAAATGAAGGTCATTAAAGGTTTGACATTATTCTAAATATTCTTTCAGTTCTATTTACAAGGTATTTGATACATTTTACATGATATTTGAGAAAAAGTTATTATATTAATTTATTCGTTAAAAACATGATAGCTTTCCAATTATACCCTTATTAATTAAAGAAAAACAATGTGTTGCTTTGTTATTTGTGTAGATGGTTTTTTAAGTTAAAAGGTAAAACTGAAAAATTGTTCATCTTTTTGTTTGACACTTTATTATTAGGAACATTTTTTTTTCATAAAAGTCCTTATAAATAGTACCAAAGTAGCACGCTCATGTAATGATGTTTTGGTGACTTGCATTATCTTCATTTTAAATATCCATATTGTCTTCCTGTAATATGTTCAATGGGATCAGCCTGCAACAATTCTAAGGCCAGAAAGGGTTTCTCCATGGGAGATAGAGCCTTTGGTGGCTTCTGCTGCTGTAAACATTTCTTATCCAATAACAATAAAGAATAGAAGGTTTAAGCATGTTAATGTTCCTTCTTCTGATAATGAAGAGAGACTTCCTCTTATATTTGGTATGAAAAATTTATTTGTTGACTTAGCATTAACATGATCATGAATTTCATTGCATGTAGAAATTACTTCCAACTCAACTATTTCAAGTGTGCGAGTGGATGGAATATGGCCAACTTCTCCAATATTGCATGTCTCCGTGAGAAACAACAAAGCTAGTACATCAACACGTGCTTCTATCTTTGGTTATGCCCCAATTTTAAGTTGGCTTAATGATGATCAATATGATCAAGTTGCAAATAAGGAGAAAAGTGGGAATTTGAAGAATATTTAGATATTGTTGGAGTTAATTTTAGGTAGATAGTGTGAGATTTTTATGAAAATGTATGCCTTTCTTTTTGTAAATTCTTGTTTGAGTTGTTAATGTGATGCTAAGGTTATGGATAGTTTGAAGTTCTAATCGTTTTTGCAAAATTTTCGTTATGATTTTCATGCAATACGAGGAAAATGAATTGACCAAAGGCAGGTGTGGGGGAAAACCAACATCGATATCCTATTAATATTTATTGAATATGAAATACATGACAAGTTAATTATTTATAAGGCATTAGCTTATTTCTTAGAATTTTTACAATGTGATGTGCCTATCAAAGTATTTTAATAAATGTCTATAAACACAGGTATTTGGCAATATCAATAAAAAAATATCAATGGAAAAATTATAATTACCCAAAAAAATAAATCATTATATTATGAGATTCTACTTTATAATTAAATATTGAATTATATGATCTTGTTTCTTGATAGAAAGGAATTGAATGGAATGAATTAAAAAAATAATAATATAAAAAACTAAATTATTCAATTCCTTGTAATAAATATAAAAAAAAATTGATAACACATATTTTAAATGTGAGACTTGCTACACCCATCACAAATAACAATAATTATGATTCTCAAATTTATGAATTAAATTATTCATCTCACGTCATGAATATATTGACTTATCTCTTCTTTATATATTAATCTATTATATTTCATTCTGTTTTAATAAGCAAATAATCAAAACCTAAGTTTTGTTAAGAGCTTGAAGCGAGCCAAGTGACCCAAGTAATGTTAATACATAGAACATGCGACTTACGTTCTCCAACTCAGTATCTATAAGTTGTTCCTTGCAAGTCAAATTATACAACCTTCCTCTTTACTTGAGGCCCAATGTGCATTGTATTGTTCCTTACTTAGACTCATCCATGTTCATATTAGGCTTAGAGCTCGAAATAAAAGAGTTTCATACAGAATGTGGGAGTTGTGTTTGTATGTTTAGAATCTCAGCTGAATGCAATTTTTTAAAAATTAAAATTTTCATTAAATTCTTTGATAATGTGCTGAACAAAACACTTGGCTCCATTGTGAGTGAACAAATTCCTTTCGAGCCAAGTAAGATGAAACAAAGTGAAGATACTCTTTTAAGTGATAGAATCTTGCTTAATAAAAAGGATTTTAGAGGCCTTTAGAAGCTAGTTTATCAAATCATAGCCTGAGATATATTCGATGAATGGATAAATAAATTCTCAAACCAAACAGCTCTAGAAAAAGGACAATCACAAATTGTGATTCGAAGTTTCAAAACAATTACATCAAAAGACATAAAGAATATTTGTGTGTAAATGATAATTTTGAAGAATGTCACCAATAGAAATTGCCTTATGGATTAACTTCTAGATAAATAGAAGAGTTTTGAAAGTTAAATTAAGTTTTCAAAAAAAACTCCAAATTTCTTCATTAGCATGAGGACTAACTTTAATATCTTGAGTTAGCCAAAAGTAGCCCAAATGAATAGAATAAGTACTTTTACCCCATATTATCCTATCAATGTTTTTAGAAAAAAAAATAAGAGTCTCCAAAATTGTTTTGACAAAGTTAGCATCATACAGAGATTTAATTAAGGGTATGTTCCATTTAGCTATTGTTTAAGGATTTGGATTTGGGATGATTAAATCAAAAACTTGGAATATTGTCTGATGTTGTTGGCAATTAACGTAGACACCACAAATCATGCAAGATAGAGATGGATTTTCCATTAGTAACCTAGCAATGAAGGTTTTTCTTGATGCAATTTGTTGACTTAAAAATTTCCTTCCAGAACCTAGAAATACAATGTTGACCTAGAGATCACTATTTTCATTTTTTAGTTTCTAACTGCGAGAATATTTGTTCTCTTTATTTTTATTTAAAATATCAAAACAAAATACAGTGTTGATATAAAAAGATTTTTTTTTTAATTGGGTTACTCGGTTTTAACTAAAAAGAAACATAGTTATAGTGTATTCATTTTTTGCCTCGCTGGCGAAAAACGAAAAAAAGTGTTGGGCCCGCTCTTTATTTCCCACTTTTAAGACTGAAATCTTGTTGTTAAATTAAATTAAATATTATTAAAAAGAAAACGTTGAAACCTGAAACCCTATCTTTATGCCTTCTCTCCATCTCCGTCTCTCCGTCTCTTCATCCAACCATCCTTTTTCTTGAGTCGCGATTTTTGCCGAACCAATTGCAGATTTCGATCTGCATTCAGCCTCGTCACCATTTTGTATGCCGAAGACAAGTCCTCTTGTACGCCTTTTCCTGAGTTTTAACTTTTCCTCTACAAGTTTCGAGCCAGAGGATTTAGCAGGCGAACCCAAAAGATTTACATTCTTCCCGGGCGAGATGCAGAATGAACTCCACGGCCATTCCATTTAAGGTTACAAGTTGCCGGGTGCGTTTTCTTCTCCTTCTTAATTTTATTCTGTTTATTCGATTTTCTCTGAAATTGAATGGTTTTGTACTGTCATGCATTTCTTGCTATTGCCTCCCCTGCTTGTTGAAGTGTCTGCATTGATATTAAATTTGTACTGCGTTCTGTTGATCTGTTCTCACCGGAAGAGACCATGGTGTTCATTATCTAGATTTAAAAGTTTTTTATATTTATCAAAATAAAAAAATGATAGAAATTTGAGAGGCTAGGATCAAAGCTTTGACTGATGAGCTCATCAAACACAGAATGCTAAATGCTCAACTTGAAACATGCCTTGACGTAATGTAAGGTCTTAAAAAAATCCCTGATAAAGCCAACCCTCTAACCCAAATGATTAAGGTAATTTTAATTCATGTAAGCTACTAGTACTGTTAACGGAGATTGAGATTGATTGAATTTAATTGAACGGGTTAGTCCTTTATCACAGGTCGGACTAGGATTTGAATCCTCACTTTAAATTGAAATTTGTTAATTTACAAAACTGAGTTAGCAAATTATATGAGTTCACATCAATAATTATATAGAATTTGATATCATTTTTTCAATTATGAGCAGCAACATTACTTGTTAAATTATTAACTTTATTTGTTAATTCACTAGTAGGCCTTGTAATTTACTAATATTAATTGTACATTATTAATAGGTCTTGTTATTTATAATTGATGTTAGTAAATTAACAAATAAAGTTAATATATTAACAGTTAATATTACTGATTGTTTGACAAATGGGTATAATTTACAAATGATATTGAGAAATTAATAAATGCATTAAGAAAATTAACAACCAGTGATTCTTCATAACAAGTAAAGTGTATTTTAATCTTACTTGTAACTCAGTCCCTCAACTATAACTTGCTGCGACTCATTCCTTCAACTTTTGATTTATCTATAATTCGGTCCTTATTTTTTTATTTTTTTTAAAAAAATTTCTTATCAAATAAGAAGGATAAAAAAAATGCTCATATATTATTTTAAAATACCATTCTTTTGCTCATTGATGTGAGATATAAGCTAACATAAAAAAAAATTAACAAAAGTTCAGGGACTAATTTGTAAGTGATTTAAAAGTTGAAGGACTAAATCATAGGTGAGTCATAGTTGAGGGATTAACTCACAGTGAGTCATAGTTGAGGGATTGAGTTACAAGCAACTTAAAAATTGTAGAATTAAAATATTAATTTTTCCTTTAATCTTTTTAATGTTAAAATTCATTTGACTCTTTTTCAAATTTCAAAATTTTTTTTGAATCCCCATGAAATTAAGTTTTTATGGTGGTATAACCGAAATTCTCCTATGAAAATATTACATTACATATGTTCTAATGCTAATATTTGGGGAGCGGGAAATAAAACTAGAATGGAAGACTTGTATGAAACATAATCAAGACACTTCAAAAGCTGTGACATATGCTGAGTGTGCGGATTAATTTTTTTGGTCTGTCAGCATTTGCGCAAAGACAAAAGTCAGTTGGTCGAGAGACTTCTTCCTCTGTAACAAATCCTCCTTCCGTTCAAAAATATAAAATATTATTAATTAAATTTTATTTTTAATAAAGTAATTATTTATTTTTTAACTAATTTTATTTTTTTATATTTATTCTCATTAAATATCTTATAATAAATATAAAGTCATTATTAATAGGGATACTTTTAAAAAAAGAAAATGATTATGTTTTGAAAGACTAAAAATATTTTATATTTTTTAACATTTAATTTTTTAAAAAATACTATATTTAACATTTTTAAACGGTAGGAATAATACATTTTAGGGAGAGAATAGAGCGCAAGGTCCACTATAAAATATGAAATCAATCGCAAGCATTATGAAACTAACTTAAATTACCTTTTGACGCCAAAAATCATCCAGCCTTCTACTTCCTTAAGACATATGAACTCCAACTGCACCATACTTGCCTCTTCCATTGCTTACAATTGAATTTGGACCACCAACACATTGAAAAATGGACAAGTCATGATACTGGTTTAAGGAATAATGGTTAAAATCATAGTCGAACTATGATTAAATTGATCATAAATAAAAAATTTTATTAAATGAATCAATATACTTGTTTAAGGATTTCAATTGGGTGAATTGACTCGAATTTCTATATTTGTGAACGACCTTTATAACATGTTGCCATCTTAGATGTTTCCCAAAGATAGCTTAGGGTAAAGCAAGCCTATTTAGGTCGGACTGGACTTATTCAAGTTGAATTCAATTTATATTGACCTTATTCGAATTGAATTTAAAATACTCGAATATATAAAAAAATTTATATAGCCAAGTCTACTCGTAACACCTTGAGTTTTTTTGGGTTAACTCAAATACTTAAATTGTTAAATATTATTTTATTATGTTTTTAGCTATGTTCAATCTTTATCTTATTGTAATTTTATTTTATTAAGGAAAAATTAATGATTTAGTCCTCGTAGTTTTAATTCAATTATAATTCAGTCCTTAAATTTTTTTCTCTTGTAATTTACTCCCCATAGTTTCAATCATTTAAATATTAATTTTTACATTTTAAAAAATAAAATTATAAAGATTAAAAATATTTTGAATCCTTAATATTTATAATATTTATAAAGATTGAAAGAGTTTATTTAATATTTAAATATTTAAATATTATAAATATTAAATGCTCAAAATATTTTTAATTTTTATATTTTATTTTTTAAAATATAAGATCAATATTTAAGTAGTTGAAACTATAAGGATTGAATTATAAAAGGTAAAATTTAAAAATTGGGTTACAGATGAGTTAAAATTATAAGAACCGAGTCACAATAAATCAAACTTTAGAAATTAAGTTATACTTAAGCTAAAACTATGAGGATTAAATAATTAATTTTTTTATTAATAACCTGATTTTTTAAATATTATTTTATTATTTTTTAGCTAATTTAAATTTTTTATCTTACTGTAATTTTATTTTATTAATGATAAAAATAATTTGGGTATTCAAGCTAAGTCCATTTAGTTCATGCTTAGTCCAGATTTTTTTCAAGTAGCTCGAATAAGTTTGAAATAAAGAAAATCTTTTAAACTTTTAAACTTGATTTTAAAATTGCTCATGCTTATCTGGGTAGGGCCAAATTAGCTTCTCTTGCTTACAGATATATGTAACAAAATTAAAAATAGGAATAATTTAATATCAAAAGTATCAAAAACGATGTATTAAGATCAGAGAGGTATTATTATGATATATAATTAAGATGTTTGTAATTATATTATAAATACTATACTATAATTATAATATTACGATAAACTCCTTGAGTGTTCTTCATCGGATTCTGGTTAGTGCAAATATCTGCCCAAGATATCCAAACAATTTATATTTATACAGGCCCAATCCATTAAGGCTGCAATACATCCCGTAACTCCACAAGTCTGATGCTATTGTTATCTATGGGTTTAACTATATTTTCATGGGTTTTCTTTCTAGATTGATTTCGTTTTGATTTATGAGATGAAGCAAATTCTTGTTGAAACCAACCTAGGGACAGCGGGTCATGATAGAAGTCCATTGATGAGATATGGTACTGATTATATTTAATATTTTTATTTTATTAGAATGATTTGATTTGAATAATGATAATATATTATATTATTAGGTTGTCTTTTAGTAACATTTGGATTAATGGATTTAATTTTAAATTTGAAATTTTACATTCAAATGTCAAATAAAAAATATTTATTTATGTAATTTAAAAGATTTCAAATAAAATAGGAGAGATGAGTTGAGATTTGAAAAAAAAAATAGAAAATTAAAAAAGATGAGTTTATTTTTATTTTTTTAATTTATAAGAGATGATAAAAGATACGAGGGTTATGGAAATATGTAAAAATATGAAAAGAATGAGATGTTTGAATGGTTAGAATTTCAAATTACTATGTGTAAAAAAAAATTTAAAATTACAAATAAATTATAATTTAAAATGAATTTAGATTTGAATTAAATTTAAATTCAATTTTTGCATATTTAACTGAGGAATTTGTTCCAAATTCAGATTAAAGTATTTTAGAATAAAAATTGATTGATATTAATTTACTTTCTCCTGAGTTTCTAACTTTTCTCTAACCCTTTTCCCTTCCCGTTCTACATTATCCACCCATGAAATAAGGCTTAAAGTATAATAAATAATTTAATATTTATTATATTTTATATTATAATTAATTTATTATATTTATTAATGATATATTGTTATATATCAATGATAAATCTTTCATATATTGATGATAAATCCTTTATATATTAATATGAATCAGCTATCCTACCAAATTTTCAAAAATTTTATTCATATTTTTCAAGAACAATATTTCTTTCGACCAGTGCACCAACATAGTTATTTTTATTTAATTATTACGTCAACAACCGGTCTAACCAGCGACACCATAAAAACCGAATGTACTAAAAAGAACAGAAATTGCAAACCCTAAAGCTCGAACAGTAATCCTCCTCTAATAGGATTCTTGTCATGAATTCTTCTGAATCATGTTAGAAAATTTAGCAAGGCAGTCAGCTAGAGTTTCTATGAAAAACCTTTCGTTTTTCTGAGCTCCAAACCATGCGTTAAGCGAGAAGCCACGATGCACAATAGCGCGATCTTGTTGCCCACGTAGCGAAAAGCCTTGACCCGAGTAGTTGAAGTGAAGCCCAAATACACCCCTTGCCAGTAAATAGGCACAAGCAAAACCACAGAGTAGGCTGCCATGACCAAATGGAAAAAACTTGTTGCAGATTGGAACAATTTTGCCCAATTTCTGCTGTAGAAACGAAGTATTATTAGAGTCAGCACTTGCATGCACTGACAGAGAATCTGCATTGGGTGGCACCGACATCTCTTCGTTTCTGAGCTGAGCAGAAGTTCCAGTTGCTCCATGCACCAGGTCTGATAGGTTGTTGGGGATTGGTTCCGGGTCGACTCTCCCAAAGGCGAGTTCGATGCAGTTATTTAGAACGTCGACAGTTTTATTGACACTATTAAAGATTTCTAAGTCGGAATGCCCTTTGTCCTTGAGTATCTCAACCTGAATTGTGTAGTCATCAATTAGTGCACAGTTAATTTCATATCTATGGCATGGATAGAATAATAGAAACGGGGGAAGACAGAATTCTAAAGACAAAAATAACCAACTATTAGGAATGGGGAGCAAACAATCTGAAAATAAGGCAGGGGACAAATGAAGAAAAGTAGCAAAAGGACACCATATCTTAAGACTTAAGTTTATGAGTCCTTTATTATATATCAATTATTGAACTCAGTGTTATTCCATGTGAGATTTCCCACATTGATTCAAGTCTAATACCAACCAAATGCTCATTTGTCATGACCAAACACAAAAAAAGGTGCATTAGTTGTCACCGGTGGTTTGATTAATCTCACACTTGAAATCAAGGCTTGGTTTGGTTAGAAGAAAAAGTGAGAAGAAAATGGGGAAACTAGGAGGAGGAATTTCAGAAAAAAGAAATATTTTTTAATCATTTCTAGGAGTCCCCCCCCCCCAAAGTCTTCATTCCTCCTCATTTTTTACCAGAAGTTAAAGGGAGGCCCATCCATAGTCCCAATAGATTAGCAGATAGAATGCCAGACATCCAAATAGATAAAATGGTGAAGTGCCAATACCTGTGCCCTTATAAATGCCAGAGAGACACCAACAGTATACGGACAGAGTGAACCAAGATCAAGTTCATCAACGCTGAATATGGACGCCTCACCAATTTTATCCATAAGGTGAGAAAATCGACCCTTATGGTACTTATCCCAGAAGACGTGGAAGTCACTGAACGAGTCAACGTGAGCTTTCTCAAATTCCTTTTTTTCATCTCCAGTGAAAATGTTGGAAACAGCCGAAAGCCCCTGTCCGTGAAAAGAAACAAGAAATGTTATGGCACTTCCGAGAAAGACCCCATAGCATTTAACTTTGAAAGATAAGCATGAGAATACGACCTTAGTTGAGACGATTCTTGATGCAGTTCCTGTAATGCACATAGCAATGATATCGCGAGCAAGACTTATATCCATTCCATTTTCAGTGCATCTCCTAAAGAAGTGCCCCGTAACCCTATGAACAGAACCCAATAAAATTCCTGACAAAAAAAATGTAGTTAGGATTTGCGTTTTTGGGGACAACACAATGCAAAAAATAGTCTTACCTTGCTCTGAATTGATGGTTAATGGGAAAGGATTGGAGGCTGTAGCTCTGCCATAGGTGCGCTGCATTTCAAGATAGTTAACACTCGCAACAAAAAACAAGTAACGGTATAACTATGGGAGTGGACCCACAAGAAGGGAAGAACTAGAGAAAGAGAGATCACCTGGTAGACTGCATAGCCTGAATTAGTTCCAGCGCCATTTATCTCTTTTCCTTGGACGTCACGTCTCTCACCAGATGGATCCATTTTCCATGGTCTGACAACTTCTACATTCCGATTAGGCATAAAATCAAGTGCCGTTGACAGTGGGGACCCAATACTATGTCCAGAAAACAGCCCATGTAATTGTTTAGCCACCTGCACTGGGTCTGGCAAGAAGTTTCTGATTAGTTCCGGGTCGACTTCCTCCAAGGCGTGTTGTGTGCGGATGTTATCAAGTAAAGGAGAACACAAGCGAAGCCTTAGAACGCCTACAGCTATAGCTTCACAATGATGAATGACATCTAAGTAGGAATGCCCTTTCTCCCCGAGTATCTTGACCTGAATTATGCAGTCACCAATTAATGCACAGTTAATTTCATATTGTACTTCATAGATAGAAGGGAGAGAACAGAATTCTAGAGACAAAAATAACGAAGTGCCCCTTTGTCATGACCAAACACAAAAAGGGTGCTTTAGTTGTCAGCAGTGGCTGATCAATCCGACACTTGAAATTAAAGGTAACGAAAGTTAAAGGGAGGCCCATTGTGCTCATCGCAAGTCCCGATAGATTAGCAAGATAGAATGCCGACACCCAAATAGATAAAATGGTGAAGTGCCAATACCTGTGCCATCATCAATGCCACAGAGACACCGGCAGTATATGGACATTGTGGGCCAAGACCACCTGCTGAACATGTAATTCGTGCGGCTCTGACGACCTTACTCAAGAAGGTCTGATACTCAATTTTACCCTCAAAGAATTGAAGTGCATACTCATAGTACTCATCCCCGATGACCAGGAAGTTATTGTACGTGGCCCTGTAAGCTCTCTCAAATTCCCTTTTTTGATCTTTTGTGAAAATGTCGTAAACAGCCGAAAATCCCTGTCCATAAGAAGAAAGAAGAAATGTTACAGCGCTACCGAGAATTGAGAAAGGCCCCTGCAAATGAACATGCGCATAGAAGAATCATAAGAACCCCACAGCATTTAACTTTGAAAGATAAGCATGAGAATACAACCTTAGCTGACTCGGCGTTTGATACAATTGTTGCAAACAACTCAACAATCATCTTGTAAGCAAGATCTTCACTTATCCCACGCATAGTGTGCCCCGACAATAGCATCTTCATCCAATTAACAACGTCCCTTAAAATTTCTGAGGAAAAAAAATAGTTAGGATTTGCGTGTTTGGGGACAACACAATGCAAAAAAAAAAAATTCTTACCTTGCTCTCGATAGATGGGTAATGGGAAAGGATTTGAGGCTGCAGCTCTGCCATCAACGCACTGCATTTCAAGATAGTTTATACTCAGCAACAAAAAGCAAGTAACAATATAACTATGAGAGTTACTCGCAACAAAAAGGCTTAGAGATGTGCTGGTTCAGTGGTTTCAGAAATGTGGAGATTTACTGTGACTGTGCGGAAGCCATTAACCTACTTACCAGACTTCTTCTTCTTCTTGTTTTTTTTTTTTTGGTAATACCTACTTACCAGACTTTGAAACTGGAATCACCCTTTTGAAGACATCATTCAGACTACAGTGAACTTGTGTAAGTATTGGGCTATTTCCTTAAATTTCATATACAGGGACTCTAATACTTTTGCTGATAGATTAGCCAGGTTTGGTCATATTTTAGTGAATGATTTTTGGATCTTTGATCATATTCCATCTTTCCTTGTAGATGGAGTATGATGAAAGAAGTGTTTTGGTCCGTAATTTTTCTGTTTTTTTCTATTTGTTTCTTCATTAGGTTATTGTATCTGTTAGCTCCTTTATTGGAATGAAGCTTCAGCTTTTACTCAATATATATATATATATATAACTATGGGAGTGGACCCAGTATGGAAAAAAATAGCGAAAGAGAGTCACCTGGTGGACTGCAAAAGCTGAAGTAATTTGCTTAAATTCCAAGGGAGTATCTAGGTTCAAAGGGGACTCGCAATCTCCTTCGACGCTGTGCTGTAATGATAATACAAAGCATCAGAAAAATCGGCCAATTTCTACCAAATGCTTCACAAATCAGACAAGTAAACAAGTTCCAATTCAGTTGGGGGAGAAAACTGAACAGAAGAGACTTTGAAGAAACTAGAGACAATAAAAGCTTGAACGACCAAACAAATCCGAGTCGTTGGAAGAAGTTTCGGAAGACTACCTGCTTATCATGATCCTGAGACCAGAGACGAGTGTTGAGAAGGATTCCGGAAGGAGAATTCAATTTGGTTAGAGAATCCATCCTGGCTTTCTGAATCGCGCAGGCTGGGCGGAAGAACATTCAGCTGTGTTCGAGCACGAGCAATATTTGAAGCTTGAAAGAGAGATTCTGGTATCCCAAGAAAAAGAATGCGGCGGACGCTTACAGCCCGTTTGGTTTAGTGAATCATGAGTAGTGTCTTGTAACGTTAAGGTAAGAAACGGGGACGATCATAAGATGTTTGTTTGGTACGATGGAAAATATGGACATCTGACGGTCCAGATTTAAAAGTTTCAATTTTTATTTTTTATTTATATTTTTAAAATAAAAATATATAAAAATTGTAAAATTTTTTAATAAATATACTTATCAATCTCACAATCCAGATTTAATATAGATGATATGAATTTAATATAAAAAATTTAAATTAACTTTTTAAATATATTTTGAACAGTGCAAATATATTTTGAATAGAACAGTAAATTTATTAATATTAATTTTAAACTATCTATATTAAATCTGAACTGTTAGAGTAATAAGTATATTTATTAAAAAAAATTTACAATTTTTATATATTTTTTATTTTAAAAATATAAATAAAAAATAAAAAATAAAAATATTAAATTTAGATCAATCATATTAAATTTGGACAGCCCAAGTTAAGCTTTTGCTTCAAAGGAGAGGTGGAGGAGGCTTCTTTCAAAGGAGAGAAGCCTAGTCTGATATTGGAAAGGTGGAAACTAAGTTAATTTTTTATATTTATTTTAATGATTAGAAAAAATGAAAAGACTGTAATGCCCTCCTAAAAAATTTTCTTTCACCTCTCATTCCAACCAAAATTTCTTCCCTTCCCTTCAGCCTTCTTCTTCCAAACCATAATTAACTCTAAAATCAATAAGCAATAAAATTTAAAAGCAAAAAAGCAAATTTTGATTTTGAACTCAACCAACTTTTGTGAACAAAAAAAAAAGATTTGCAAACAAAAAAAAACGTTATGAGGGATGAGATATATATATATATATATATATGAAGGCTAACTGGTTGAGATTGAAGCAAAGAGCAAGAGATGACGGCGATAATCAACTACAACAGCAACCAACACAGAGGAGGGAGGGGACGCTGGATAGTCTTGAGTAGCATGAGGAAGTGGGAAGGGAGGTGGCGGTTGATGGAGGTGAAGAGGATGGTGACGAAGGTAGAGGGAGGAGGTGTCGAAGTTGCAGTCATAAGGAGGAGAAGCATGAAAGGAAAAAAATAGAGAGGGAGGGATATTTGAGTAAATTCATGATAAGGAACGGGGATTATAAAGGTTTTTTGATGTAATTCTCATTACCACTTATAATGTAATCTACATACACTGTAAAAGATTTTACAATACAAAATGGCAACCAAACAGTCAAAAGGTGAGAATTGTATTCGGATTACATGTAAACTCCATTCATGTAATTGAACCAAACGAGCACTTAGGTATTTACAAACAAGTTTTTTTGACTTATTTTCAAATAAGTTTGACAAATTTATAAAATTTTCTTTAAATCCTTAGAAATTTAGTTATGATTAGTTTTTCTTGTAAAATAACAGACTCACTTGTTTGACTGATGTTGACCAACAATTTGTAGTCATCATTCGTTGACTAATTCAAAAATAATTTTTAAAAAAATATTCTTAATGAAATATTAATATTTTAATTTTTACAAATTAAATTTCACAGATTTACAAGTCAAACTTCTTAATAAATATTTTTAAAAAAATTAAAAGCCTTAATATTTATAAGTCAATCTTTTAGATTTTCAAGTTAATCTCATATATTTGCAAATAAATTTATATAAGTTTTGTAATTATTATTCAAATTTTATACATTAATTTCCAAAATTTCCAAATCACCCTATTAAATTTACAAGTAGAATAAGTGTTCTTTACCTTGTTCATTTTCTGCAGTTTAAAATCGAAATATGAATCAAATTAATTGGTTTTTATCGGTTTATGTCATAAAAACCAAATCAAACTTGATTAATAGTTTATTTTCATCAGTTCCTTTCAGTTTGAGTTGGTTTGATTTGGTTTTTCTAATTTAGCTCGATTTTGAACATTTTTAGTAGGAGATCAAAAAAATAGCTCATTGCATCTCTAACAATACTTATAAGGTTGCAACAAATTTTACTCGTGGTTTTACAAAACACAGGAATCATGAATGTTTCAGAATTTTATCAACTACTACATAAATAACCAAGGACAGGGAGTTGTCACCAAATCCTTCAATACTATGTAAATTCATGGCAAAATTCAAATAATACATTATATTTTGAAAGAATTACTTTGAGATCTCCCATAATATAATTAAACACTGTAAGGTTCATTAACAATTGAGTAAAAGAAAATGACAACATATTGTATTGAATTTAGAAAATAAAATCGTAACAAATATTTAGTGGCTTAAAATTTAATGAAAAACCATCCCTAAATAAAGGATAAAACTTTCAAATTGGGTCAAATTTATAATTACAGAAAATATATGGCACTAAAAATAAGGACTCAAATAATAATAAAATAGAAAGGTAGCCAGGGTACCGTGCCGTTTGCCTAGACTGGAGCCGAGAGACGGAGGAAAAAGTATATACCACAACCACAAGAAAGTTGACCAAACCATATCTAGGACCTTCACTTTAAAAATGGTAAGAAATCACGAGACACCAGAGACAAGGCCGTGTGAAGGAGTTTTCGTAGCTAAGATAAAGTATTTAAGGGGTCTGATGTATTACTCTTCCTCCGGTCCCTATTATGGAATATTTTTTTAAAAAAATTCTTGGATCTTTAATATAAAGTACATGAAGGATCGTTTATTGTCATTTTTCAATTTTACCTCTATTATAAATTTAATTTTGTGACTTATTGTATATTGTGTATCTCTCCCTTCCTATTTTCACTAGGGATGAAGTTGAAATTCTTTTCATTTTGAGATATATTAAATGAGTTAACTGTCTGTCTTTTGTTTCAATGAAGTGGTTGAAAGCACCTAATAGGAACAGGAGAAAGTGCTCTCTTCATTTCAAATTATATGACATTTTTTTGATACAATCTCACATATTAATAAATATCATTAATTGCACTCAATAATTTTATCTTTTCAAAATGCAAATATAAAATTTTAAAAATATTCATCATTTAATACATTTAAAAGAGAAAGGATGAAAATTAATTACAAAGAGAAAAAAAATAATATTAAAATTGATGCATTTAATGAAATCTTAATTCACCCAAAGTATCTTATATTTTAAGACGAAAAAAACTTATTTAAAAATGCTTTATAATTTGAGATTGAGGGAGTATTATTTATATCTATATTCATGTCACTTTTCTTAATGACTCATTACATAGGATATAAGCACCACACACGGTCCTGACCAGAGATTGGGTTATTTGAACAAAAGTGATGAAACTCAGTTTTTGCACTGTATCTTTGAGCCGAGTTTGGTTGTAGAAAGAAACATGAGTCATCCCTTGAAGAGGCATTTTGGGATTGCTTTTGGATAAAATAAGTGTCCTCCGAAGAAATACTGCTACAGAATTTGTTGACACAGTTGCACTTACAGAGAGATTTTGCACGGAACCGTGAGAAGATCTCAAGCAACATATCATTAGGCATGTTCACATATGACTGCTGAATCGACACACGATAAAAGTTAATAGATTTTGAAAAGGAATGAGATCAAAATCAGGGATGTATAAGAGAAAAGACTCTAAAATTTGATTTGGTATTGCAATTTATTTTTGTTCTTGGGTGTGTATAATTATTGATTCCTAAGGTCTACTACGAATAAGAAACTAGTCTTTGAGATTAAAAAAAAGGAAATTAATATAATTTAACATTGTTGATCACCAATCAAGATAGATTGGGAATGGGAATCATTTGACCGAAAATAAAAGATTAGGAAACTTATTCCATAATGCTAATAAATCACTTTTTTTGCATATACTAATTAAAAATCAATTTCTTTAGAAGTCTTTTATGAGTTTGTGCAAATAAAAGAAGGCTTTGAGGGAAAATATAATGTTTATTTTTTCCTTAAAAACTAAAATGCAATATCTTAAGTATACTTTATGCATACATCGATATATAAATATAATCAATTTATATATAAATTATGAAAATAAGTAAGGTAACGTACCTTGGTGTAATGCGAGAGGGGCGTGTGTGATGAACAGGGTATTGGCCAGACAATAATTTTCTCCCCACAAAGTAAGAAGCCTCCAACTTTCAAAAACAAGTCTTTGAGTGAGTTTCTCTCTCTTGGGTTTTACGCACACTATTTCTCTTTTCCATCCTCATGGAGGACACTGGCCAATGTAAATCCCTGTTGAATTGACCCTCTAATGCTAGAAATGATGGTAGAAACAAGAAAAAAAAAGGGTCGAAGAACATCTCCAACTCATCATGGATGATTGTATGGAGGAAAAAGAAGCTGCATAGGATGGAAAATCCCCTGAATGTTCACTACACAATGAGCCGGTGCCCTCTAACTCGAACAAGCCCCAACCCTAGAAAATTCCAACCTATAAGGAATCACTCTTAAGCTTTAATGGTGTGGCAAATAGTGGGTCATTCCCTAATTCTAAAGATGTTCCCATGGAGGAAGATGATATTTTTTGACAACTACCAAAGCTGGACGAGTCCATGAAAAAGCCCATGGAGATATATCCTGTTGTTCCTATAACTCAAGAATATAATGACCGGTGCAAACCTTGGAACTACGGACTGGTGATTACAGTTCTTGATAGACATTTTTCTCTTCCCTCTCTTAGAGATGGACTTCGTCTTATGTGGGGTACATCTGAATACAAGATTGTTGATTTACCCACCAATTATTTCGTGGTCAGATTCACAAACCTAGACACCTGGAAAATTCATTACTCAAAAGCTCTTTATGAAGGACTGTGGGTATTCAAGCAACACTGTTTGCTTATCCAGAAATGGACACCTTACTTTGACCTATTCCATAATTCTTTAAGAAGAATAGTAACCTGGGTTTGTATACCTCACATTTCAACGCGCTGTTATAATAGTCATTTCATCTCTCGATTAGGCAATAGAATTGGTCGCACATTGAAGGTTGATCTTAACACTCTTGCTGATTTTACTGTGTCTAAAGCTAAGGTTGAGTGTGGCCATTTTGCTCAAATTTGTATAGAATTGGATCTCTAAAAGAATCTAGTGTTAAGAATTATTGTAGCTGGGTTACTGTTCAACGTCGAATATGAGGGATTAAACCTCATATGCTTTGCTTGTGGTCGATATGGCCACCGTTGCAAGGCATGTCATTGGAAAACTAGCTCAAGTAGTCAGCAACAAGAATGCACTCAGTCATCCTATAATGTCATTGCCAGAGAAAATTATGTTGAATGGAGACATATATGGCACCTTGATGCTTCCACTTTAAAAACAACAATTTTAATTCTTGAGATGGGGTAGGCAAAAGGAAGTTAGCCTAGATCTTACAGTCATGATAAAGATGTCATAAAGGAGGTTAATTTTCAACAGTAGTCCTTAAAGCCCCAGGTTCTAATGGAGTATAAGCCCACTTCTTTCAAGCACAATGGGATATAGTTGGCAGAAAAATCTGTAGATTGGTTAAAGATTTGTTTCAAGATCCAACCAACATGAAAATTATCAATCATGCAAACATTATCCTCATTCCCAAGGTTGACCATCCTACCTCCTTAAAAGACTTGCAACCGATTTCACTTTGCAATGTTAGTTTCAATATCATTACTAAACTGCTAGCTAGTCATTTCCAACTGATCATCAATGATCTCATTACCCCTAATAATGATCTCATTACCCCTGACAATGTAGTTTTATCACAAGAAGATCTAGCTGTGACAGCATTATCATCGCCTAGGAAGTAATCCATTAAATGAGGGCCAAACCTAGAAGAAAAAGCTATGTTGCAATTAAAGTTGATACAGAGAAAGCCCTTAATTTCCTCGGCTAGAATTTCATCAAAAGCACACTCCTTGCTATTGGGTTAGATAATAAGTTTGTGGACATCATTATGGCTATGACCTCCACTGTTTCCCTTAAAGTCCTTTAGAATGGTGAAGAAGGACCAACTTTTTATCCATCAAGAGGCATGCACCAAGGCGATCTTTTAAGCCCGTACCTTTTTGTTTTATGTATGGAGAGACTAGGACACCTCATTCATAATGAATGCTCTATTCAAAGTTGAAACCTTAGAGATTTGGAATTGATGGACCAATAATATCCTATCTCTTTTTTGTTGATGATCTTCTCCTCTTCTCAGAAGCAACTAAGAGTCAAATGAAGGTTATTAGATAGGTTATGTTGCAATTTTGTGTAGTTTTAGGGCATAAAATAAACTTAGATAAGTCCAAAGTCTTCTTTTCTAGAAATGTGCATTTTAATCGAAGTGTGGGGTTGAGCCAAAGTCTTAGGATTGGTATCACTGGTAGTCTAAGGAAATACATTGGAGTCCCGTTCATTCACTCCAGAGTTACTAAAGCTACCTTTTCTCACATTACTGAGAAAGTTTGCAATCGTCTCTCCTCTTAGAAAAGAAAATTGTTGACCCTAGTAGGAAGGTCAGTTCTTATCAATCTATTATTAAGGTTTTTCCTTCTTACCAAATGCAATCCTCTCTAATTCCTAAAGGCATTCTTAAGGAAGTTGAAAAAATAAGTAGAAGCTTTCTTTGAAGTCAAGACTCAAAGATGAGGAAAATGCATCTTGTCTCTTAGAAGGGCATCTCCAAAAACAAAAAGATAGGTGGCCTAGGTATTAAAGATCTTGAATGTCAAAGCAAGGCATTTATCATGAAGTTATGGTAGGAATCGATTAACAAATCTAATTCCTTATGGGTTCAATGCCTTTGTGCTAAATATGACTGTGGTACTCATGAAATCCTGTTACATAGAAAAAATCTTCATCTCTTGTCTAGAGTGTGATGGCTATAGTTTGGAATGCGTTCTTGGTGGGAATTGGAAAAAGAATCAACAATAGATGCAACATAAATTTTTTGTGGGACTCATGGGCCCTTTTTGATAAACATCTCATCACCTTTGCAGACAAAAACTTAGATCTTATCAATCATTTTGAGGTGGTTAGGATTATGTGCTACCCTTTTGAACTTGGAATGTGTAGAAGTAGTCCACCTTCTTTTCTCCTAACATCATTGCTGTTATTAAATCTATCAAAACACCTTCAAACAATCATGATGATGTTCTCTTGTGGAAAATGGCATCTGATGAAAGGTTCTCTGTTAAAGCAGCATATGACTTCCTCACCAATACTGACTTACCTACTGCTGACCCACTTTGGAACAAGATTTGGAAGTATCAAGTCTTGGAAAAAGTGAAAATGTTTATGTGACAAATTACCCATAAGAGAATTCTCAAAAACTTATTTAGAGAGAAGAGAGGTCTTTTAAAGACTTCACATTATCCTTTTGAGTGTCATGAAGAAGAGAGTGTTATTCACATCTTGAGAGATTGTGGTAGAGCACAACAAGTGTGGAATAAACTGATTAACCCTATCTTTATTCCTGTATTTTTCTCTTGTGACTTGTAGGTGTGGTTGAGATGAAATTTAAACCACAACCTTAGGCGTCAAAAATCTAGTAGGTGGCATTGGTTCAGAACTTTCTACTAATTTTGCTAACTCCTATGGACTAAATGTTGCAAACAAGTATTTGAGGGAAAGTGTGCAAAACCAAATGAGGTCATCCATGGTGGTATGCATAAGCTAATGGAAAATGTTGCTCAAGATAAATTTCATCATCAGCTTTTCCCAAGTTAGTCATTTTCTAAAACAGTCTAGAAACCCCTATTAGCATGGTAAGGATTGATGTAGATGGTTCTGTTAATAGCGATAATTCTACTGCTTGTGAAGGTGTCATTAGAAATCATTGAGGTGAATGGATCATTGATTTCAAGAAGAAACTAGGCTTTCTTCCTTCCACCACAGCTGTAGTTCTCATTATTGAAACTAGTCTGCAGGTTTGTAACCTCTATCAATTGAAGAAAATTTAATTTTTCTCTAACTCTATTGAAGCCATTAACTATCTTTCTAGAGATATTGGCATTGATCATCCTCCGAGGGTTGAGATTAAAGAAACTAGGGAAATATTCTTCAATAATTGGGAGATTGAGATTCATCATAACTCTAAAGAAGCACTTCAATATGTAGACCACTAGCCAAAGACGCACATGCTGACCACTATGGCTTAGTCTTACTATCTACTTCACCCTCCTTTTGTTTAGGCCTGTTTGTTATGATGGAATTGAGAGGGTGGAAATGGATATGGAATTGGAATTAAAATTTTTTATGTTTGGTTAGTTAAAATAAGGTTAGGTTTGGCTTCCACATGGAAATCATTTCCATCAATTTTGATGGAATTGAGTTCCATAAAAAAAAACTCAGTTTTGTAATTCCAGATCCCCTTTTTAATTTTTTACCCTTCCTCTCTCTCTCTTCCATTCTCACCTTCTCTTGAACAACAGTGACTCAGCATAATGAAGATTGACCTCCGACGTTCAATTTCTGACCTCCGCTACTCAGCCATCATCGCTCGTGCTGTTCCCTTCACTAACGTTGATGACCTCCTCCCTCACTAATTCCACCTGTCTCTTTGTCTTCTCATCCACCGAACTGAATGACGGTAACCTTCTTTACAAATGGTAAGGATAAACCAAGGTTTGTGAACAACAAGGATGAACTAGGATTTCCAGTGACCTCCAGCAATTTCAGGATCTCTCCTGCCGACAGTGGGTCTTCTTTTTCACGGCAATAGTGATGATGAAGGCTACCCATGCAATCAAAGGGCAAGGATGATGAAGCCAACAACATGGTTCCAACGACAATCTTCTTCAAGCTAGACTATGAGCTTCTTTAGCACAATATCATCATTTGGTCTTCTTCTTCTTTTCCGGTGGAAGTCCAGCAAAGATGCTTCATGGTGGTTCTTTCCCAAATTTGGGTAGGAGCTTTTTTTTTTATGATGAAAATTTTTATCCGTGATGGGGCATATTTTTTTTTGAAATGAGGGTATTTTAGTCTTTTCTTGTTTTTAAGATTAATATTGAATAAAAATAATATCTCAATTCTATAAACAAACCAAATATATTTTTAAACCTCATATCCTTTTTTGTATCCACTTTCATATCGATTTTCATTTCTATCAAAATCATTTTCACCATACCAAATGTGACATTAGGTTTTATGCAAGATGATCTGTAGATAAACTTTGATGTAATGGCTACTAGAGCCTAGTCTCTCTTTTCTTTGCTTTCTTTCAAGCTTTGGTTTGCCTTCTTATTTTAAAAAAAAAAAATACAACTCTTTGAGAGTCAAAAGTCATGACATATTTACAGGAATATGCTTTCCTTCTCTTAACTCTTACACCTCTGCAACTCAGCTGCATTTAAAAAAAAAAATCTAAACCATTCAAATTTTATTTGGACAATTTAGATTTAATGTTTTAATTTTTATTTTTATTTTATATTTATTAAAATAAAAAATTTTTTATGGATGATCCAAATTTATGGATGATCAATATTTAAATCTAATCACCAGTTTAAATAGTTTAAATTTAATATGAATGGTTCATATTTATAAAAAAATTAATAAATCTCATCAGAGTTCGAACAATTCAGCATTTAATATGAATGATACAAATTTACAAAATAAATTAATAAATATGATCAACAATCTAAATAGTTTACATTTAATATGAATGGTTTAAATTTGATATTAAAAATTTATAAAAATTATAAAAAATTTTCATATTAAATCTACACTTCCTATAATACATCTGAATAGTTAATTGATAAAAATTGTAAAAAATTTTGACATTAAATTTAAATTTTTTATATTAAATTTAGGCTATTCATATTGGTTAACGAATTTATTAAAGATTTTCTCTGAAGTGTAGCGGAAGTGTGGAGGTGCGTGAGGCAAGATGAGCAAAGACGAGTCCGTCTTTAAAGGCATGAACTGTTTAACTTGATATTCTTGTAAATTCTAATACACATTAAAAAAAAAAATTATTACTTGACAAAGATCTTTTGGCCTGAAAATATCTTATAAAGATTCCTTTCTCAAATGATTGTGATTATCAGAATATTTAAATTTAAAATACTAGAAAATAAATATTTTTATTAAAAAATATAAGACATTTTTTAAAGAGTTTAATATTAAAAAATGCAAGGCATTTTTAATCTTTAATATGTAATTATTATCTTTTTTTTTTCAAAAATACCTCTATTAATAGTAACTATATATTTATTATAAGGTGTTTAATAGGGGTGAATATAGAAAGACGGTGTTAGTTTAAAAGTAGATAATTATTTTATTGGGGTGAGATTCGATTAAAAATATTTTACATTTTTAAACGGATGAAGTATAGAAATATATTTATAATTATCTTTATTAAATTTAAAATATTTAAAAAATAACAGAGATACAATTTATCATATTATAACCTAAAAATACTTGTTTGGCTGTTAATTTAGGCTTTTTAAATTTTTAAAAATAGAAGAGAAATATCATCATCTTAAATCTTTTTTTAAGAAATCTACCAATTAGTTCTTTTTATTTTGGATAAACTTTGTGAACAGTAAAAGACAGTTCTGACAGTAAAAGTCCATATCTAAAGATCAAATGCAAGGATAAAACAATATAAACGCAATTTTAATTAAATTATAAATGTTATAGCCAAAAAAATACTTGTCCAGCCACTAATTGAGATTTTAAAATTTTAAAATAATAGTTAAGAAACATATTTATCATTACCTTTATTAAATTTAATATATTTCAGAAATAATATAAATGAAGTTTTTAATTAAATTATAATATTATAATCTAAAAATACTTTTTTGACTACTAATCCAAGCTTTTAAATTTAAAATGAAAGATGAGAAATAGATTATTGTTTTCTTTATTAAATTTAAAATATTTCAAAATTAATCGAAATACAATTCAATTAAATTATAATATTATAATTTAACAGGATTCTTATGTATGTTCATCTCTCAAAAGCTTCGGATGGGGGAGATAGCCTAGAGAAGATATGAGATAGGATGGTTAAGAACACCATGAAATGGGTAGTGTCATGTTAGAAATTCTTAGATACACTGTATACACTATGTTATTTGTGATCTGTCTAATAAAAATATAATATTTAGATGTATTAAATATAAATTGATTATGATATTAATAGTAGTAAAAAGATAAAAGATAAAGAATTAAATGTATATTTTGTTATAAGAATAAAATCAATTAAAAAATATCACATAAGATTTTATTTAGATTGTTTAAAGCATTTTAATTGAAAAGAGCTTAAATAACATGGCGCACCTAAACTATTTAAATATTTTTCAGTGTCATGGACAATTGATAGATACAGAGCACATTCAGACGCGCCCCATCATCTCTTATATTTTTTAAAATAAAAATTTATAAAAATGTTAATAAATATATTAATTATCAATATATATAATCATAATTAACTCTCTCAGTCTAAATTTAATATTAATTTTTTATAATTTTTATAAATTGACCGTACATATCTACTCTATGTGGTTTAGATTCAAAACTTTTAACTTATTATACTGTTAGATTTAAAACAGCTTAAAATAAATTTGTGTGATCAATTTATAAAAATTGTAATAAAAAAAAAATTGGACCGACTTGACTAAATATTAGTAATTAACAAATTATTTCAGTGGATCTCATCGCTTATAAGCAGCGAATGTGCTTCCTTGATGGATATAGCTCCCCCCCGCCGGGGGGGGGGGACTTTTTTGTTCTTTTATCAGTACTCTCTCTCTCTTCATTTACAGTATAAATAATTTTTGAAAAAAAAATCATATATCAATAAAGTCATTGTTTTCATAAAAATATATATCATTTTTTTCTTTTTACCCCTAATCTCAATTATCAATGCACTTTATGATAATTGAGATATATTTATACAAATATCTAGGATTAATAAATATAAGAAATAAAATGAAAAAAAATTTACATATACTAATTTAGTAATAGAGGCAAGCATAGTTGAGAGTGGACAAATGCCCCTACTCAATTTGAAAAAATTTACAAGACAAAGGTGGAATTTTAAAAATTTGCCCCCATTATCGTGATAGTTTTGAACCCACTAGATTCAAACTAAAATATATTTGAGTTTGAATTTTTTTTATCTTTTATATTTCACTCAAGTTCAATATTTTAAATTTGAGTACAATATATTTAAATTTAAATTATTTTTATAAAGATACCATTTTAATTTTTCCTTTTCTAATATTATTTTATAAAACTAAATATTTATTTTAAAAATATTAAATTATTTTTTATTATTTTTAAATTTTATATAACTATACTCTTACTGGCTCAGCGTCTTACATCCGCCACTATACTAAGTAATTTTTTTTTAAATCAAAATTAATTAAAAAAATGTTTATATTTTGAATAACAGAAGATACCTTTTAGATACCTTTATTAACAAAGATGGAGACGGTTCTACACGAGCCATGCATATTCTGCTTAAAATGATAGCTTGTCTCCTTCGTGGAAGTAGAAGCAATATCTTGCTGTCAAATGATTGGACCACTTGAGTTGTTGGAGCCTATCAATTTTATGTTTAGTTTCACTTCCGTTTTTCGTTGCTTTGTTTTTCTTTATGGGTTCCTATCAAAAAAAAATCATTATGTGTACTGTTGGCCCAATTTCTTTTGTGGGCCTTCTTATGAATACTACTAACGTTTTAAGGGATAAAGTTTAACCTTTAATCCCAAAAAAATATATTATAATATTATAACCTAAAATTAAAAGTACATGTTTGGCTGCCGGTCTAGGTTTTTAAAATTTAAAAATAATAGATAAGACATATATTTATCTCTGTATTTATTGAATTTATTGATGTCAGAAAAAAATCTTTATTGAATTTATAATACTTCGAAAATAACATAAATACAATTTTATAATATTATTATAAATTTATAATATCAGATTATAATATTATAACCACAAAAATATTTGTTTAGCCACTAATTCAGGTTTTAAAATTTTAAAATAATAGAAATACAATTTTAATTAAATTATAATATTTATCGTTACCTTTATTAAATTTAAGGCATTTCAAAAATAATAGAAAAATAATTAAGTTATAATATTATAAAAAAATACTTGTTTGGCTGCTAATCCAAGTTTTTAAAATTTAAAGTAATAGAATTTTTTGGCCAAAAAATTTAAAATTGTAGATAAAAATATACTTATCATCATCTTTACTAAATTTAAAAGTTCAAAAAATAATAGAAATAAAATTTTAATTAAATTATAATATTATAACCTAAAAATACTTGTTTAGCTACTAATATACAGGCTTGTTTCCTTTACCCATTCAATTTTAATTTTAATTTGTATAATTTAAAATTTTTTAAATAAATAATCAAAATTATAATTTTTAACTATGAAGTTTATTATTATATTTTTGTCGATATTTATCAATTCCTTTTTATCATTCTTTTATTATTGATATTTTAAAATATTTTTGTTTCCATTTTTAAAAAAAATTTATACAATTAATAAGACATTGACTAAAATAATGTGCTTCCAAATAAAAAAATTATTTATTTATTTTTCTGCTTAAGTATTTGTGAGAATTAAATATAGTTCAAGATTACAAGATCAGCTAAAACAATGTAGTAAGATTATAAATTAAAGAGACACACATGCATAACTTTAAACTAATAATTTGCGAGATTTTCTTTTGTTTTTTTTTTTAAATCTCTCTTAACTCCAGAATCCAGGATTTGAATTGATGTCTGAGTTTTCCTGAACATTTTATTTCAATCACTTCTATCTTTTTCTTTATTTCTAAATTTTGTTGTCTCTCTCTATTAAAAAAATAGTTTATATTTTTTAAATTACATCAAAAATTACCTTTCTCGCTTCATGTTATAGCTTACCTTGGCTTCCCGTTTATTATTATTATTATTATTATTTTCCAAATTTCGGACATTAGAATAATCAACATCAAATAAAAGAGGGCAAGCAGAAATCTGGGTGACATAAACATGAATATTTTAAACGCGATAGCAGACTTGAACAATAAGAGAAGTGAACGAGATTGTATATGGTAAAAAAGTTACACTTCTTGAAGTTCTTGAATGCAGCAATATCAAAGGAGAAGTTAAGTGACAACATGAGGACAAGCAACTCAACAATAAGAATCTTGATAGTAGAAGTTTAAGAAGCAAACCTATGAAATCATCAATTTTTCTGCAGATTTTGAAGAGCCAATGTTTTTTTTTTTTTTAATTTCATGTCCACAAAATTTACCGACATAGACACTAAATGTATATGCATAAATCCTAGAATGAATAGATCCAAATAAGGATAAAGAAAAGTAACATGAAGCCACAAAACACCAAATTCTGAAAATCCAAGTCAAAATAATTAAAAAGATCTTTATTGTAAAATACCATTTACTTGCAATAATAAAAAAGAAATAAGAGGAACATGAACACATTATCATGTTTTTTTTCTTGTCATCTCCATTGTACCATTTAAACTCTCATAGAACCAAAACATGTAAGGGAGTCACATTGCTTATGGGCTGTCACAGATTTTCATCGCCATCATCAACTTGTGGAAGTTCATTGTCATGCTCTTTCGAGAAATCAAGAATAAAATTCCAGGTCCTGTGTTGAAAAATTCGTTAGTAACATTGGAAATATTTGGAGGCAGTAAACAATAAGTTTTCTGTTGGCATGCAATTCAAGATGAGATTTGAGGGAGAAAACTTACTTCCTATATAGTATCCTAGTAAACTAATAACATTATTGGGATTATCATGTTTCATTCAAGATTTATGTTTTAATGCTGTATGATTCTTTTGCTAAGGTTCCTTGGTACTATTGTCAGTGTTGAAGATTTTTTTAAAAACTGGCTAAACTCTAAATGAAGGTCATTCAAGGTTTGACATTATTCTAAATACTCCTTTCAATTCTATTTATAAGGTGTTTAAGACGTTTTACATGAGATTTGGAAAAAGTTATTATATTAATTTATTTGTTAAAAATATGATAGCTTTCCAATTATACCCTCATTAATTAAAGAAAGACATTGTGTTGCTTTGTTATTTGTGCAAATGGTTTTTTAAGTTAAAAGATAAAACTGGAAGATTATTCATCTTTTTGTTTGACACTTTATTATTAGGACCATTTTTTCATAAAATTCCCTATAAATAGTAGCAAAGTAGTACACTCATGTAATCTTGCATTATCTTCATTTTAAACATCTATATTGTCTTCCTATAATATGTTCAATGGGATCAACTTGCGACAATTCCAAGGCCAGAGAGGGTTTCTCCATGGGAGATTGAGCCCTTGGTGGCTTTTGCTGCTGTAAACATTTCTTATCCAATAACAACAAAGAATAGAAGGTTTAAGCATGTTAATGTTCCTTCTTTTGGTTATCAAAGGAGACTTCCTCTTATATTTGATCTGAAAAATCTATTTGTTGACTTAGCATTAACATGATCATGAATTTCATTGCACATAGAAATCACTTCCAACTCAACTATTTCAAATATGCGAGTGGATGGAATATGGCCAACTTCTTTGATATTGCATGTGTCCGCCAGAAACAACGAAGCTAGTACATCAACACAAGCTTCTATCTCTAGTTGTGCCCCAATTTCAAGTAGGTGTAATGATGATCAATATGATCAAGTGAAAAATAAGGAGAAAAGTGGGAAACCAAAGAATATTTAGATATTGGAGTCAATTTTAGGCAAATAGTGAGGTTTTTATAAAAACGTATGCCTTTCTTTTGGTAAATTCCTTTTTGGGTTTTTAATGTGATATTAAGGTTATGTTGCAAAATTTTCATTATGATTTTCATGCAACAAAAGGAATATGAATTGACCAAAAGCAAAAAATGGGGGTGTGAGGGGAAACCAACATCAATATCCTATTAATATTCATTCACTATGAAATACATGACGAGTTAATTATTTATAAGGCGTTAGCTTATTTCTTAGAATTTTCACAATGTGACTTGCCTATCAAAGTATTCCAATAAATGTCTATAAATATAGGTGTTTAGAAATACCAATGGAAAAATTATAATTACCTAAAAAAATAATAAATCATTGTATTATGAGATTCTACTTTATAATTAGATACTAAATTATATAATCATGTTTCTTGGTAGAAAGGAATTGAATGGAGTGAATTAAAAAAAATAATATAAAAAACTAAATTATCCAATTCCTTGTGGTAAATATAAAAAAAAAATTGATAACACATTTCAAATGTGAGACTTGCTATACCCATCACAAATCACAAGAATTATGACTATCAACCTCATGAATTAAATTATTCACCTCCTCTCATGAATATGATTGACTTATCTGTTCTTCATACATTAATATATTTTATTCCATTCTATTTTAATAGACAAATAATCAAGACCTAAGTTTTGTTTAGAGCTTAAAGCGAGCCAAGTGACCCAAGTTATGTTAATATATAGAACATGTGACTCACATCCTCCAACTCAGTATGTATAAGCTATTCCTCGCAAATCAAATTATACGACCTTCCGCTTTACATAAGGCCCAATGTGCATTGTATTATACCTTGCTTAGACTCATCCATATCCATATTGGGTTTAGAGCTCAAAATAAAAGAGTTTCATACATTATGTGGGAGGAGTTTTGTTTATATGTTTAGAATCCTAGCTGAATGCATTTTGATAAAATTAAAATTTTCATTAAATTCTCTGATAAAGTGTTGAACAGAACAAATTCCTTTTGAGCCAAATAAGATGAAACAAAGTGAAGACACTCTTTTATGTGATAGAATCATGCTTAATAAAGAGGGTCCTAGAGGCCTTTAGAATCTAGTTTATCAAACCATAGTTTGATATATATTCGATGAGTGGATAGAAAAATCCCTAAATCAAACAACTCTAGAAAAAGGACAGTCACAAAATGTGATTCAAAGTCTCAAGACAATCACATCTAAAGGCACAAAGAATTTTTGTTTGTAAATGATGATTCTAGAGAATGTCACCAATAAAAATTGTCTTATGGATTAACTTCTCGACAAATAAAAGAGTTTTGAAAGTTAAAAAGTTAAATTAAGTTTTCAAAGAAAACTCTAAATTTCTTCATTAGTATAAGGACTAACCTCGATATCTTGAGTTACTTAGGAGTAGCCCAAATGAACAGAATAAGTACTTTTACCCCACATTATCCTATCATAGTTGTTAGAAAAAGAAATAAGAGTCTCCAAAATTGTTTTGGCAGAGTTAGCATCATATAGAGACTTAATTAAAGGCATGTTCTATTTAACTATTGTCCAAGTGATAGGGGATGCGGAAGTAGAATCGTCCTAGTCTAGGGACAAAATTTTGAAACACAATAAAAATACAAGAACAAAAAGAAAGGGACGAAATTTATGATAAAAATAAAGAAAAAAAGGAAATAAATAATGGGATAATGATTAAGGATAAGATTCTCTAGAGCACCTGCCTCTAGAAACCTCAACCTTCGATGACACCGTAAGAGTCGATCATGTTCTTGATCACATTTGTTTCTTAGACGGGATGCCACCACAAAGCACAAAAGCTCACAAGAGTTATAGACTCTAAAATAAATAATTTCATTCAACTTCTATTCTGTTTACAAGAGGGAGCATGCCTAATTTATATAAGCTCATAGAGAAGACTATTTCTTAAAATTAAAACCCTAATTTCCTAATACTAAAAGGAGAAATAATATAAAATAATGAAAAAATATTCAGCCACATAATTTAGAAGATGTGATCCTAAAATTATGAGATTAGAAAACTTAGAAATTAATAATATAATTAATTCTAATCTTTGACTAGACTCAAAAAAGGAAACTAAGACTAATATTACTCCTTAAGAAAGGGAATCAAATCAAAAGATCATTAAAATAGGAAACAATTTAGGAGACAATCAAGGGATCATAAAGGATTTAAAATCACGCCACTCTTGACTTTTTCACTAGGGTTTCATGCCTCCTTGCTTGCAAGAGGCTCAACTTGTAGTCTCCCTTGCATTGGACTAAGGTTTGCATCTCTTAAGCTTGACTCTTCATGGATTTAGATCTTAAGCACATTATACACGTATAGATGCTTTCCTTTGGGCTTGAAAGGAGTGCCCCAACGCTCTCCAAGCTCTTGGACTTCTTACACAAGACTAAATAAGGCTTGCTTCATGACTTTAGTTCGGGCTCTTGTCATTGAACCTCTAATATGTTGTAAAGGGTCTTCAGGCACATTGGATTAGAAGTATTGGCTCCTTGCTCCTTGCCTTGGGCTTCTTTCATGCCACCATGCCTATGATTACCATCTTCAAGCTTCGTTGTCATTAACGCCATATTATCCATGCCATAGGGTCCATCATTCCCTCCTAGTTGGAAAGGATTCATCCTCGAATTTGCAGAATCATATAAAGATAGATCAAAAACATTGAATGTGACACTAACATTGCCATAAAAGCTAGGCAAATCAATTTTGCAAGCATTATTATTAATTCTTTCTAAAACTTAGAAAAGTTCATCTCTTTGGGCTTGAAGTTTGGATTTCTTCTAATTAGGAAATCTCTCTTTCTTTAAATGTAACTAAACCCAATCTCCAGGCTCAAAGATCACACGTCTCCTACCTTTATTAGCTTGCTCGATATATTACTCATTCTTTCGCCCTATGTTTGCTTTAACCTTAGCATGTAACTTTTGCACAAACTCAGCTTTTCTCTTGCCATCAATGTTAGCACGCTTAGAAAAGGGCAAAGGTAAAATATCAATAAGAGATAATGGATTGAAACAATAAACAGTTTCAAATGGAGAATAAGAAGTAAAAGAATGAACAGCCCTGTTGTAAGCAAATTCAATATTAGGTAAACAATTCACCCAATTCTTCAAATTCTTCTGAATTATTGCTCATAGTAGTGTAGTCATAGTTCTAGTGACTACCTCAGTTTGACCATCAATTTGTGGATGGGCAGTAGTGAAAAAAAGTAACTTAATCCCTAATTTATGCCATAAGGTACGCCAGAAGTGACTAAGAAATTTCACACCCCTATCACTCACAATAATCTTAGATAAAACATGCAAACGAACAATCTCTTTAAAGAATAAGTTAGCAATGTTAACAGCATCATTAGTCTTAGCACAAGCAATAAAGTGTGCCATCTTAGAGAATCTGTCAACAACAACAAATATGGAATATTTGCCTGCAAAAGATTTAGGCAATCCAATTGCAAAATCCATAAAGATATGTTCCCAAGGGTAAGAGGGGACAGGTAAAGGAGAGTAAAGTCTATGAGGTTAGACCTTAGATTTTTCCTGTCTACATTTAATGCATTTATCACAAATAGATATGACATCTTTTCGTATGTGAGGCCAAAAGAAATGATCAGACAAAATAGCCAAAGTTTTCTCTACACCAAAGTGTCCCATCAAACCACCACCAAGTGCTTCCTTAGTAAGCAGCTCACGCATAGAACAAATAGGAATGCATAATTTATTTTTCTCAAAAAGAAATCCATCAAATCTAAAGAAATCACCAGATCTATGATTTTTACAAGATTTTCAAATATTTTCAAAATCAGAATCAGTTTTATAAAGATCTTTTAGAATCTTAAAGCCAAGTAATTGAGCATGCAAATAGGAAAGTAATGTATACCTTTGAGATAAGGCATCAGCAATGACATTTTCTTTGCCTTGCTTATGCTTAATCATATAAGGAAAGGTCTCAATAAATTCCATCCAGCCAACATGTCTCTTGTTCAACTTACCTTAAGACTTGAGAAACTTTAAACTTTCATGATCAGAATGAATGATGAATTTCTTAAGCCACAAATAGTGTTGCCATATTTCTAAGGCCCTCTTTAGGGCATAGAGCTCTTTATCATAGGTGAAATAATTCAAAGCTCACCATGTAGCTTTTCATTAAAGTAAGCTATGGGCTTAAAATTCTGCATTAAAATAGCACATATACCAATACCAGAAGCATCATATTGAATTTCAAATGCTTTAGGGAAATTAGGCAAAACAAGTAAAGGGGCATTAGTCAATTTATCTTTTAGGGTTTGGAAAGCCCTTTCTTGTGTCTCACCCCATATGAAGGTCATGTTCTTCTTAACAAGTTCATTAAGAGGGACAGTAATGCTAGAGAAATCCCTAACAAATCTCCTATAGAAGCATGCTAAGCCGTGGAAGCTTCTCACTTCACTTGCATTCTTAGGGATTGGCCATTCACGAATAGCTTTAACTTTCTCCTCATCCACATGAATTCCCCATGATCCAACAACAAATCCTAAAAAGATAACAGTGTCCATGCAAAAGAAACACTTTTAGAAATTAGCATAAGCTTATATTCCCTCAAGGTGTCAAACATAATTTTAAGATAATTCACAAGATCAGTTAAAGACTTACTATAAATCAAAATATCATCAAAGTAAACCACAACAAACTTGCCTATAAATTTTCTAAAAACATGATTCATTAATGCCATAAAAGTACTAGGAGCATTAGTCAAACCAAAAGGCATAACTAACTATTCATATAATCCAAATTTAGTTTTAAATGAAGTTTTCCATTCATCACGCTCTTTTGTAATCTCCCTAAGGTTAAATCACACTTAACTCTAAATTATGGTAATCCAAGGCTTAACTCACTGGAATTACTAAATTGTAGGGTTTATAAAATCTATTTCAAAGGAATCCCAATATGCCATTTTAAATCTTAAATATAATTTAAAGACTCCAAATCAGAGTTTTTAAAAACAAAGCGAAAGCTTGAAAATCAGTTAGGACCTAAATAATGAGTTTTTAAAACTCAAAATAGATTTTTACACTGAATCTGACAAGTACGCCACGGCTTACAGTTTGTGCGCCACGGCATGTCTTCTCTGTGTCATGTACCGCGGCGTGAGGCGCCATGCGCCGCAGTACATTGCATAAAATTTCACAGATCAGTGTTGTCTTTTGACAGCATAGGGAGCAAACTTTTGATGCATCCTAAATCTCCATCCGACGTCTGATTGAGGTAGTTTTGGTGTCTACACAGAGCTTTCTCCTAGCTCTGACTAATGGCACTGGTTTCACGCTCAAATTCATTTTCTATCAAAAAGTTGGGCATTAAAACCTATTTTGATGCATTTTCATAAAATTTCCTAAATAAGGTATCCCAACTCAACCACATATGCTAATAGCCCACACTAATCCTCTGACCATACTCAATGGATTCTTGCATACTCGTGCAACACACTACACACAATCAAACACACTTATTTCACAAAACACCTCTCAACCCTAATTTTCACAAAACATAGAGGGGGAGGAAAAATTGCACAAAACCAACCATTTCATTCATATTTCTCAAAAATACATATGTTCCTACTTGCATAAGTATTTTGGCTCTATCTATGGGTTCACAATAAAAACTTACTAACCTAGAGCACAAAATACACTAGTTAAAATATAAAATTATGCAAGCAGTGCATCAATCATGACAATTGTTCCTAGTTGGCAAATTCATTAATAATTACACATGTAACAACTAAAGAGAGACATAAAGAGGATTTACTCCACAAATCCTAAGTCTCTGTGTGTTTTTCCCGACTCGAATCCAATGAGCTAGTCCTTGAAAATATTGAGAATTAAGGGGTGAGTACAACCACTTAGTAACTAAATTTCACTTAACCCTTATAGTTACATATTAATTGTAAATAAATGCAAATAGGCACATAACACATATATCATATAAGATTAGGCCACGGTTCACAAAACTAACAACTGAGTGACCGGGCTTGCTATAAAACACTATACCATGTTGTTTTCAAAAACATAACTCAGGGTCGCAAAAGTAATAACCATACGCCTTTCACACGTGCCGGACCATAAAACTAACAACCATATGGCCGGACTTATATGCATGATCATGTGCCAACTTTATATCCTCCTGTTACTTTTGACATGAAACTGGTGGCTATCACGAGGCTATATCCTTCACGGACTGACCCATCCTTTTACTTGTGAGGAGCTATCGGGCCGGGGTTAACTCACTCACTCATGCAATTTGGTTTCCCTTAATACTAATAACCATAGGGTGTCGTACCCCTAATCTAGCCTCCTTATGAACCAGTAGAGACTAGTTAGGTTCGAGTCCCTCGTAGAACAAGTAAGACAGTCCAAATCAATCATAGGACAAGAGTTACCTCCTGATTCCAACGGTTAGTACCAAGGCTAGTTCGTAATTCCAATAGTCACTGCCAGTACCATATGGATTTCCAATCAAACTACTCATCTCCCTCGGTGAACTCCCGCTAATGATCATGCCATGCACATTTCACCCATTTTATGCATTTCAATTCATTACTCAACACATGAACTTACATAACACGTATACTTTACATTTTAACACATAATTCGTCACAATTCTCCACTCATAGTAATAAATCACAATTAATTTCACAAAACATCCTGGGTGGTAGAATCAAGATTTTCTTTATCAAAACCATCTTACACTCAAGCATTTGCCAATATGAATAATCAAATTAACTCACAAATCACATTTTACAACACAATTAAGATTCAACTATAAAAATTAAGTTTCCCTGGTTACCTCAAACCTTTAAGAGGTCAAAAGTTTATCCCTCACTATAGCAACTTCCCCAAGCTTCAACGAGCTCGAATGGTTCCAAAACGAACCTCAATTCATCCAAACCACAAGAACATCATCACCAACTAGCTCTTGGAGTTTTATCAACATAAAACTCCACATACACTACTAAGTCATCTCATAATTACTACCCATTCATACTCAATAGGCTCATTAGATTTCATTAATGTATATTATTATTAATAACACCTTAAACTATCATTAATGCACATTAACCTCTCTCAACTACCTCATAAATACCAATTTTTGAATATTAAATGCTCCTATGGACCAACCACTTTTAAAATCATCAATGTGGTATTCCAATACATAAAATCACTCCCATTAATCTCATTTTAACTAGAGCCAGTAATTTGGGCCAAACTCGATAGGTCAGCCCAAACTCGCCTGAAAAATTTAGGCCCAAGAAAATTCGAGCCAAGCCCGATCGGGTTCAGGCTTGGCCTAAATACCTGAATAGAAAAAAATAAATTTTTAAAAATATATATAATATAATAAATATTAATTATTTTTAAAGTTTTATATCATTTTATTTTAAAATATCATATATTTGAGTGTATTACTATAGTTATTTTAAAAAAAATAAAAATATTTATAGTTTCTTATTTTTATTATTTTTAATCAAATAAAATATCTCAAAATAATAAATAAAATATATTTTAATATTAATTTTTATATTTTAAGACTCAATTTTTTTCAAAAAAAAAAGTTGAGTGATATACACCATTTTCTTGTCCAAAAAATTATATTTTAGATTTTTTAAAAAATAAAATAATTAATTTTAAATTAAAAATAATTTTAAAAATAAAATTTGGATATGTACAAATTCTCGGCTCTTCTACTAAACAAACATAATAAATAAAATAATATTTTTAAATAATTATTTAATTATCATCCATGCTAAACTTGGTTAAAAATTAAGAATGAACTAAAGTAAATACCTTTTGTATATAGGGCTTAAACAATATAAAAGGTTAAAGAAAAAAATTTAAAAAAAATAGTGTTTTACCCATAATTAAATGATTTTTTTATATAATATAATGATGGCTATTTTTCTCATATGCTTAAAAATAAAAAGTACAGTTTATCCAATAGTTATTAAAAACTTTAAGCTAATCAGGGCAATGATTTTAAATTAGTGTTTTAACTATAGTTAAATTGAGATTAACTTAATCATAATTAAAATAATATAATTCAATTAAAAATTATAAATATTTTTATATAACCATGATAAGAGAAATATTTAAACAAATAAGACATTAATTTACAAGTAAAGGAAACATTCATAAATAAATTGCATATAATACAGCAAAATAGTAACATAGCTACTTAAGTACTTAACTACAAAGTTAATAAGTTATTATTTTTTTATTCCTTTCAAGTTAAAATAATATTTTATGCTTAATAAAATTATTTAAAAATTAAAATTGATTAAAAAATAAAAAAAATATTTTTAAAAAAATTTTTGAGTATTCGGGTCTGCCCGAATAAGCCTGAAACCCGATGATGTTAGGGCCAAGCTTGACTATATAGGCTTTTTAAAATGAGTAGGATTCTTTAAGCTCGATTCAAATAAGCCCAGCCCAAATTGAGCCTGGCCCGAATAAGCCCGGCCCGCCTGAATTACCGGCTCTAATTTTAACCAATGGAATCGGACTCATACTCTTATGGAACAAAAATCCATCTCCCAACTCAAATCCTACATAAATAATCATAAATGAGAGAGGAAAGGAAAGAAGGAAGCATCATAATCTTACCTTGAGTGTTTGGGAGCTTCAATCTATCCACAATGGGCCAAATATTGTGCCCCAATAGAGCCAAAACTAATTTATTTGGTTTCCTCCTCTTTCTCTCTTTTATTTTTACTCAACTCACGAGCTGATTTATCAGATTTTTGGCCATACGCCACGGCGCATGATGCTATCCTCTACAGTGCATGGCACAGAGGAACCTGTTACATTCAAATTATGTTTGTGCGTCGCGACAGACTAACCATGCACCACGGCGTGTGGCACAGAACATAACTCTTCACTTTTTCATCCTCTTTCCTTGCCCGGGTGGCCTGCCATCGATCCGAACTCATTTCTAGGGCTGAAATCATAACAATTATGCCAAGTTAAGCCCCTCTGGCCATACACCTCATTAACTCACTAACTACCCTAATTAAGTTAATAAATCAGGGTTAAAATTTTTTGGATGTTACATCTTTCATACGAATTTGATGATAACCACTTTTAAGATCAATTTTAAAAAAGATAGAAGCACCATGCAACTTATCAAGCATATCATCAAGTCTAGGGATAAGGTAATGATATTTTATAGTAATTTTGTTGACTTCTCTACAATCAACATACATCCTTCAAGATCCGTCTTTTTTTGGCACCAAGATAACAAGGACAGCATAAGGGCTAAGGCTCTCACACATCAAGCCTTTCATAATCAATTCCTCTACTTGGCGCTAGATCTCCTAAGTCTCTTTAAGGTTAGCCCTATAAGTAGGTTTGTTTGGAATAGTAGCTCCGGGTAAGAAATCTATCCTATGTTCAATTCCTCTTAAGAGAGGAAGCCCATCAGGAATCTCGTCAGGGAATAAATCTCTATAGTCCTGCAACAAAGAGACAACACTAGTAGGTAAAGTAGGGTCAAGAGTGTCAGTAAAAAAAATATTTTTAGGAATTATAATAAGAGCTCACTCACTTATCAAAGCCTCTTGAATCTCACTTTTCCCACACAATAATATTTTCTTTTCACTATTTTCTTTCACTCCCACCATTCTATTTTTTTCTTTTCTCACCTTCTCACCACTCTTTTTTCCTCTCTTTTAATTGATTTTCAAGTAAAGTAATACTCTCTTTCTTTTCTCTCTCACTCATGCCATAATCAAGGAGATCTCTCCTTTACTTGTAATCTTGAGCAATCTTCTTCATAAGTTTGGATGGGCCTAAGAGAATTTAATACAACAGTTTTGCCTTTAAAAGGCACTTTGTAACAATTTCTAAAACCATCATAAGTAACCGTATTATCAAACTATCAAGGCCTACCTAATAACAAGTGTCCAGCAAGCATAGGGGCTACATCACATAGTACATCACAAGTATAGACCCTAACAGAGAAAGTAATTAACACTTGCTTAAAAACCCTAATTTCAACACAATCATTCAACTATTGCAATTTGTAGAGCTTAGGATGTGGAATTAAAGGTAGAGATAATTTATCTACAAGTAAAGTGCTAGCTACATTAGTGCAACTACCACTATCAATTACCATGCTACACACTTTCTCTTTGATAAAGCATCTAGTATGAAAAATATGCTCACGTTGCTCATGTTTATCATCCTCCTTTGGTTGAATATTGAGAGCTCTTCTTGCCACCAAGATAGATTCAACTATATCATTGCATTCAAACTCATCATTTAATTCATGGAAGATAGAATCATTATCAACATTATCAGCATCACTTTCATGCACACTATCATAGCCATCATCATCTCTCAAGATCATAGCTCTTTTATTGCTAAAATCTCTCGCCATGTGGCCTACACCATTGCATTTAAAACACTTAATAGGAGAAGTGTTATATGAATAAGAAGAAGGTTTAGGGTTAGAAGTTTTACCCTTATACTTGATTTTTATTTCTTCCTTAGCCTTGAAATCCTTCCATTTAGACGTTGCCTTGGAGTCTTTCCAAGAGAACTTGGAATGTTTATTCTTGTTTCTCTGCTCTAACTTTATAGCTTTGTGTATGAGCTCTTCCTTGTCCATAAAAGTGTACAAGTCAAGCTATATCTCTCAACTCTGGCCTCAAGCCATCCATAATTCTTGACATTGCTTCACATTCATTTTCTTGAATGTTTGCACGAAACTTCAAGAGAATCAACTTATGCACATAGTCCTCCATAGTCATAGATCCTTAAGAAAACATTCTCAATTTTCTATTCAGCTTTGTGTAATAGTAGTTAGGGACATAAGCCTTTCTCAAATATCTTTTAAGCTTCTCTGACAATTTAATGAGCTTTTTCCTAAGTTTGTTTCTTTTGTACTATAAATCTTGCCACTAATAAACAGCATAGTCAGTGAAATTCAAAGAAGCAGTTTTTACCTTCCTTGACTCAAACAAATCAAGGGTCTTGAAGATTTGGTCCATTTTCATTTCCCAATTAAGGTATTTTTTTAGATTGTTGCTACCCTTAAATGAAGGATACTTTACTTTTTGGTCCGATAAGTCAACATTACGCTTTGAGGATTTCTTTCCCTTAGGAGAAGGGGGCTCTTCATACTCCTCATCATCGTTGGGGGTCTCATGCTTCTTTCCTTTAGAAGAGGACGTCTCCACCTTATCTTTATCCTCCTTATGGAACCTATGATCAAGTTTCAAGTGAAACTACTACAACTGTGTTTTAATAAATTCTAAAATAGAGTTCATATCAACACTAAGAGATTCATCCTTGTTACTCATATTCACAGAAGCACTAGAACCCATATAAAATAAAAATGGATCCTCATACATATAAACTCATGTGTTTACTCTCAAAAGAAATAAAGTCATTTGTATTTCACAAAAAAAGATAATGGCTTTGTTTTAATAATGAAAAACACACTTGCCTTTTACCACTCACTAAGCTTATGGATAGAATCCAATGGTGAAACCAAACACAAATCAAGAAATTAAGAAAAAACCAAGTGAATATCTTCTAAATTAAGGAAACTAGAAAACAAGTACAAGATGAAAAGAGGATATATTTTTTTTAAAATTTTTTTTGAAATTTTGAAACAAATAGGAAAGTAAAATTTTCAAATAAAATCACGCTTACAAAAGAAAAAACCACAAGTAACAAACAAAAATAAGAAAGAAAGAAATGAAAGTCAAAGAGTCAAATGCTCAAAGATAAAAAATAAGAAGCCAAATAAAATAGGAGAGTAGCACAAATAGCAAAATAGAAGAGTAGAGAATTTGAAAAGTGCTGCCAAGAATGAAAAATAAGAAAATGACCAAAGTAAAAGACTTTCTTACCACCCAACTTGACTTTTCTCTTCAGGCAACCTCTTAGTGACTTGGAGTTCAAGAATAGTCTTTTCTACAGTCACAATTCACAGCAATAAATATTTTTTTGTAATTTTTTTGAATTTTTAGATTTTTTTTATTCTTTTTTTTCAACACACTAACACTTTTTTGCATGAATTTCTAGGTATTTTTTCTCTCTTTTTTTTAGAATGTTAATAAAATAAAAACTCACATAAGATGAGAAAGTCACAAAGATGAAGAAGAGAAAAATCAAAAGATAGAAGTAGATAGGGTAGATAAGAGAAAATGAAAAAAAAAAAAAAAGAAAGGACAAGATTTCGAACCACAACTAGCAAACTAACAACCAAAGCTCTGGTAGCAATCTGATAGGAGACGCGGAAGTAGAATCGTTCTAGTTTAGGGACAGAACCCTGAAACACAATAAAAATACAAGAACAAAAAGAAAGGGACGAAATTTATGATGAAAATAAAGAAAGGAAGGAAATAAATAATGGGATAATGATTAAGGATAAGATTCTTTAGAGCACTTGCCTCTAGAAACCTTAGCCTTCGATAACACGAGAGTCGATCATGCTCTTGATCACATTTGTTTCTCACACGGGATGCCACCACAAAGCACTAAAGCTTACAAGAGTTATAAACTCTAAAATAAATAATTTCATTTAATTTTTATTCTATTTATAAGAGGAAGCATGCTTAATTCATATAGGGTGGTCGGTTTTGTTTTTTAAATTGGGGTGCTCGGTTTACGCTGAAAAGACACACAGTCATAGTGTATTAAGTTTTTGGCTCGCTGGCGAAAAAAAAAAAAAAACAGTTTTAGGCCCGCTTTTAAAATTGAAAACTGGTTGTTAAATTAAATTAAATATTATTAAAAAGAAAGTGGTGAAACCCTATCTTCATGCCTTATCTCTATCTCCGCATCTCCATCCAACCATCCTTTTCCTTCTGAGTCGCGATTTTTGCTGAACCGATTGCAGATTTCGATCTGCATTCAGCCTCGTCACCATTTTGTTTGCCGAAGACAAGTCCTCTTGTACGCCTTTTCCTGGGTTTTAACTTTTCCTCTACAAGTTTCGAGCCAGAGGATTTAGCAGGCGAACCAAAAAGATTAACATGCTTTCTGGGCGAGATGCAGAATGAACTCCACGGCCATTCCATTGAAGGTTACAAGTTTCCAGGTGCGTTTTCTTCTTCTTCTTCTTAATTTTATTCTGTTTATTCGATTTTCCCTGAAATTGAATGGTTTTGTACTGTTATGCATTTCTTGCTATTGCCTCCCCTGCTTGTTGAAGTGTCTGCATGAATATTAAATTTGTACTGTGTTCTGTTGATCTGTTCTCACCGGAAGAGACCATAGATTTAAAAGTTTTTTATATTTATCAAAATAAAAAATTATAGAAATTTGAGAGGCTAAGATCAAGGCTTTGACTAATGAGCTCATCAAATACAAGAATGCTAAATACTAAACTTGAAATATGCCTTGACGTAAGGTAAGGTCTTAAAAAAATCCCTGATAAAGCCAACCCGCTATCCCAAATGATTAAGGTAATTTTAATTTATGTAAGCTACTAGTACTATTAACGGAGATTGAGATTGATTGAATCTAATTGAACAGATTAGTCCTTTACCACGGGTTGGACTGAGATTTGAATCCTCACTTTGGATTGAGATTCTTTAATTTATAAATATAAAGTAGTAAATTACATGAGTTCATATTAATAATTATGTATAATTTCACATCAGTTTTTCAATTATAAGTAATAACATTAATTATTAAATTATTAAATTTACTTATTAATTTATTAATATTAGTTGTAAATTAATGACAGGTCTTATAATTTATTAATATCAATTGTAAATTACTTACCTGTTTTGCTATTTACAATTGATATTAATAAATTAATAAGTAAAGTTAATAAATTAATAATTAATATTATTGATTGTTTTGATAAATGAGTGTAATTTGCAAATGATATTGATAAATTAATAAGTGTATTAAGAAAATTAATAATTAGTGACTTTGTATAACAATTTTTTTTTTTGACTTTTTCTCTTAAAGTGAATTGAAATTTTAAATTTTTTTAAACTCACCTAAAATTAAATTTTTACAGTGATCGTTAACTGAATTTTTCTTATAAATATATTACATTACAAATGTTCTAATATTAATATTCGGGGAGTGGAAAATAAAAACTAGTATGGGAGACTTGCATGAAACATAATTAAGACATTTCTAAAGCTCTGACACATAATGAGACGTAACGCCATAAACTTTTTTTTTTTTTGACCAAAAACGCCATAAACTTGAGGTGCGGAGAAATTCTTTCGGTCCATCGGCATTTGAAACTGTGCCCGAGTAATGAACCGCAAAGGCAAAAATCAGCTGGTTGAGAAACTTAAAATTAAAAGGCATTTGAATTTCAATTAAATATAATTAATTATAAAAAGTTTAATTAATATGATTAATTTAAAATATAATTAATTATCTTATGTAGTATATAATTGATTTATAAAATTAATTAATAAAATTAATTTTAATTAAAATTGAAAGGAAGAATTGAAAATAGGGTAAAATTATAATTTTATAAAAATATATCCAAACACTCATTTTATATGTTAAAATCAATTATAAATTTAAAATCATATTTAAAAAAAATTCAAATACTCATTATGCATGCCAAAATTAATTATGAATTTAAAATTGTAGTTTTCTTAACAATATTCAAACACTTCCATACATATCAAAATTAATTATCAACCCAAAATCATGATTATTTTATTAGCTATTAATACCTACTTTTCAATTCAAATTTTCAATTATACATTTTTAAAAATTTATCTAAAAAAGTTTATAAATTATTTTACAAATTATATTTTTTTTATTCATAATTGATTTTGACATGATAAGAAGTGTTTGGATATTTTTAAGAAAATAAAAAATATAATTTTTTAATCCCTGCACATTTTTACGTTTTGCCAGGGTTCTTATATTTTTTTTCAATGTTTTAGGTCGTTACACTTTTATTTTTTTTTATTATTTTAAATTCTTTCATGAACAAAGTGTAGGAACTTTAGGAAGATTTAAAACAATAAAAACAAAAGCATAGGAATTTAAAACACTGAAAAAAGTGCAAGAATCAAAAAGCAAAATGCAAGTAAAGTACATGAATCCGAAGTTATGTTTTTTCTTAAGAAAACTATGATTTTAGATTCATAATTAATTTTAACATGTATAATGAGTGTTTGAATATTTTTCATAAAAATATGATTTTAAATTTATAATTAATTTTAACATGTAATATGAGTGTTTAGATATATTTTCATAGAATTATCATTTTGATCTCTAAAATTGATTTTAGATGTTATGGAAACAGGTACTTCCTATAAAACAAATAATACAAACATTATTATTAGATCGTTCTAGGAAGGGAAGACAGCCCAAGGTCCACTATAAAATATAAAATCAATCGCAAGCATTATGGAACTAACTTAGATTGCCTTCTGACGCCAAAATTCATCAAGCCTTCCACGTATACTTCCTTAAGAAATACGAACTCCAACTGCACCATACTTGACTCTTCCATTGCTTACAATTGAATTTGGACCACCAAGGCATTGAAAAATGGATCAGTTGTGATACTAGTTTAATGATTAATAATTAAAATTATAATTGAATTATAATCAAATCAGTCATAAATAAAAAATTTTATTAAATTAATCGAGATATTAGTTTAATAATTTCAATTGGTTGAGTTGACCCAAATTTTTATATTACATGTTGCCATCTTGGATGTTTGCCAACCATAGCTTAGGATAAAATCAGCTTATACGAATTAGGTTGGACTTATTCAGAAAGAGTTTAATTTGCGTTGGTTTTATTCAAGTTGGACTTAAAATATTTGAACATATAAAAAATATCATATAACCAAAGCTGGCAATAACACCTTAGCCTTTTTTGGACTAGCTTGAATATTCGAATTGTTAAATATTATTTTATTATTATTTAATTGATTTCAATTTTTATCTTAAAAAATTAAGATTTTTGATTTTTATCTTATTGTAATTTTATTTTATTAATATCCTGAATTCTTAAATATTATTTTATATTTTATTAGCTAATTTCAATTTTTATTTAAAAAATAAAATTTTTATTTTTATCTTATTGTATTTTTATTGTATTAATAATAAAAATAATTTGGGTATTCATGCTAAGTTCATTCATGTTCAAGCTTGGTTTGGATTTCTTTGAACGACTCAAATAAGGTTGAAGTAAAGAAAATATTTTAAACTCTTAAATTTGGTCCTAAGATTTTTCATGCTTATTAGGGTAAGCCCAAATTTCCTCCTCTAGCTTAGACATATATGTAACAAAATTAAAAATAGGAATAATTTAATATTAAAAGTATAAAAAATGATATATTAAGATCAGAGAGATATTATTATGACATATAATTAAGAAAGTATTTGTAATTATATTATAAATATTATATTATAATTATAATATTATGATTAACTCCTTGAGTGTTCTTGATTGGATTCTTGTTAGAGCAAATATACAGGCCCAACCCAGTAAGGCTACAACACGGCCCATAAGTCTGATACTATTGTTGTCTATGGGTTTAATTAGATTTTCATGCGTTTTCTAGATTGATTTCGTATTGATTTATGAGATGGAGCAAATTCTAATTGAAACCAACCTAGGACGGTGGTTCAAGATAGGAGAAGTCCACTGATGAGATATGGTGTTAATTATATTTAATATTTTTATTTTATTAGAATGATCTGATTTGAATAAATATAATATATTATATTACTGGGTTATGTTTTAGAGAATATTTGGATTGATGGATTTACATTCAGATTTTAAATTTGAAACTCATAGGTCAAATATAAAATATTTGTTCAGGTGGTTTACAAAATTTCAAATAAAATAGGAGAGATGAGTTGAGATTAAAAAAAATTGAAAACTAGAAAAGATGAGTTTATTTTTATTTTTTTAATTTACTAGAGATGGTAAAAGGTACGGGAGTCATAAAAAATGTGAAAATGTGAAGAAAATGAAATGTTTGAATGGTTAGAATTTCAAATTTTTATGGTGTAAAAGAAATTTAAAATTATAAATATTATACTTTAAAATGAATTTAAATTTGAGTCAAATCTAAATTCAATTTTTGTGTATCTAAATAAAAAATTTGTTCCAAATTCAAATTAAAGTATTTTAGAATAAAAATTGATTGATACTTACTTTAACTTGAGTTTCTATCTTCTCTCTAATCCTTTTCCCTTCCCGCTCTGCATCATCCACCCATGAAAAAGGACGTAGCTTACTGAAACGCAGATTCAAGTATAATAAATAGCTCAATATTTTATATTTTATATTATGATCAGTTTATTATATTTGTCAATAATATATTGTTGTATATAAATGATAAACCTCTCATAAATTTTTAAGTTTTCAATAATAAATCATGCATATATTAATGATAAACCCTTATACATTAATGTAAATCAGCTATCCTCCCATGTCAAATTATTTTTTGGCACAATATTTCTTTTGGCCAGTGGACCAACATAGTTATTATTACATCACCTGTCCCACCACTAGTCTAACCAGTGAGACCATAAAAGAATGTACTAAAAATAGAACATAAATTGCAAACCTTAAAGCTCGAACAGGAATCCTCCTCTAATAGGATACTTGTCATGAATTCTTCTGAATCCAGTTAGAAAATTTAGCAAAGCAGTCAGCTAGGGTTTCTATGGGAAGCCTTTCGTTTTTTGGGGCTCCAAACCATGCGTTGAGCGAGAACCCACGATGCACAATAACGCGATCTTGTTGCCCACATAGTGAAAAGCCTTGACCCGAATAGTTAAATTGAAGTCCAAATAAACCCCTTGCCAGTAAAGAGGAACCAACAAAAAACCAGAGTAGGCTCCCATAACCAAATGGATTAATTTTCTTGCAGATCGGAACAAGTTTGCCCAATTGCTCCTGTAGAAAAGAAGTATGATTAGAGTCAGCACTTACATGCACTGACACAGAATCTGCATTCGGTGGCACCGAAATCTCTTCTTCGTTTCTGATCTAAGCAGAAGTTCCAGTTGCTCCATGCACCTTGTCTGATAGGTTGTCGGGGATGGGTTCCGGGTCGACTAGCCCGATGGCGAGTTCGATGCAATTATTCAGAATGATGGCAGTGTTTTTGGCACTATTGTTAATGATTTCTAAGTAGGAATGCCCTTGGTCCTTGAGTATCTCGACCTGAATTGTGTAGTCATCAATTAATGCACAGTTAATTTCATGTCTATGGCATGGATAGAATAATAGAAAGGGGGGAGGACAGAACAAAAATAACCAACTTTTAGGAATGGGGAGCAAACAGTCTGAAACTAAGGGGGAGGACAAATGAAGAAAAGTAGTGGAAGCACACTATATCTTAAGACTTAAGTTTATGGGCCCTTCTTTATCATACATCAATTATTAAACTCAACTTTATTTCATGTGAGATTTCTCACATTGATTCAAGTCTAATACCCAACCAAATGCTCATTTGTCACGACCAACACAACAATGGTATATTAGTTGTCAGCGGTGGTTGATTAATCTCACACTTAAAATCAAGGCTTGGTTTTGATGGAAGGAAAATGGGAAGAAAATAAAAAAGGGGGAAACTAGGAGGAGGAATTTCAGAAAAAAGATATTTTTTTTTTAATCATCTTTAGCAGTTTTCTCCCCTAGTTCTCATTCCTCCTCAGTTTTTACCGGAAGTTAAAGGGAGGCCCATCATGCTCATCCCACGTCCCAATAGATAGATTAGTAGATAGAATGCCAGACATCCAAATAGATAAAATGGTAAAGAGCCACTACCTGTGCCCTCATAAATGCCACAGAGACACCAACAGTATACGGACAGAGTGAGCCAAGATCAAGTTGATCAGCACCGAATATGGACACCTCACGAATTTCACCCATAAGGTGAGGAAATTGACCCTTATGATACGCATCCCAGAAGACCAGGAAGTCATTGAATGAGTCACTGTGAGCTTTCTCAAATTCCTTTTTTTCATCTCCAGTGAAAATGTTGTAAACAGCCGAAAGCTCCTGTCCATGAAAAGAAACAAGAAATGTTATGGCACTTCCGAGAAAGACCCCATAGCATTTAACTTTGAAAGATAAGCATGAGAATACAACCTTAGTTGAGATTATTCTTGATGCAGTTCCGGTAATGCACATAGCAATGATCTTGCGAGCATGATTTTTATTCACTCCATTCTCAGTGCATCTCCTAAAGAAGTGCTCCTTAACCATACGAACAGTAATCAAAAAAATTCCTGAGGAAAAAAAATATAGTTAGGTTTTGTGTTTTTGGGGACAACACAATGCAAAAAATAGTCTTGCCTCGCTCTGGATTAGGATAGGAGGCTTTAGCTCTGCCATCAACGCGCTGCATTTCAAGATAGTTAACACTTGCAACAAAAGGCAAGTAACAATATAACTATGGGAGTGGACCCACAAGGAGGGAAGAATTAGAGAAAGAGAGATCACCTGGTAGACTGCATAGCCTGAATTAGTTCCAGCGCCATTTATCTCTTTTCCTTGGGCATCAAGTCTCTCACCATATGGATCCATTTTCCATGGACTGACAGCTTCTACATTCCGATTAGGCATAAAATCAAGTGGCGTTGACAGTGGGGAGCCAATACTGTGTCCAGAAAACAGCCTAGGTACTTCTTTAGCTGCCTGCACCGGGACTGACAAGTTTATGATTGGTTCCGGGTCGACTTCCTCCAAGGCGTGTTGTGTGCGGATGTTATCCAGTACAGGAGGACACAAGTGAAGCCTTAGAACGTCTACAGCTATAGCTTCACTATGATGAATGACATCTAAGTAGGAATGCCCTTTTTCCCCGAGTATCTTGACCTGAATTATGTAGCCATCAATTAATGCACAGTTAATTTCATATTGTACAGCATAGAGAGAAGGGGAGAGAACAGAATTCTAAAGACAAAAATACAAGTGCCCCTTTGTCATGACCAAACACAAAGGGTGCATTAGTTGTCAGCAGTGGCTGATCAATCCGACACTTGAAATTAAAGTCTACCGAAAGTTAAAGGGAGGCCCATTATGCTCATCCCAAGTCCCGATAGATTAGCAAGATACAATGCCGACACCCAAATAGATATGGTTAAGTGCCAATACCTGTGCCGCCATCAATGCCACACAGACACCAGCAGTATATGGACTGAGTGGGCCAAGATCACCTGCTGTAATTCGTGCAGCTCCAACGACCTTACTCAAGAAGGTCTGATAATCAATTTTATTCTCTACGTAATGAAGTACATACTCATAGTACTTATCCCCGATGACCAGGAAGTGACTGTGAGTGGCACTGTAAGCTTTCTCAAATTCCCTTTTTTGATCTTCAGTGAAAATGTGGTAAGGATCCGAAAACCCCTGTCCACAAGAAGAAAGAAGAAATGTTACGGCACTATCGAGAAAGACCCCTGCAAATGAACATGCGCATAGAAGAATCATAAGAACCCCACAGCATTTAACTTTGAAAGATAAGCATGAGAATACAACCTTAGCTGATTTGGCTTTTGGTACAATTGTTGTAAAGCACTCAACAATGTTCTTGTAAGCAAGATCTCCCCTTATCCCACGCTCAGTGTGCCACGACAATAGTATCTTCATCCAATTAACAACATCCCTTAAAATTTCTTAGGAAAAAAAATAGTTAGGATTTCCGTATTTGGGGACAACACAATGCAAAAAAAAAAAAAATGCTGTTACCTTCCGCTGGACAGGGGGGTAATCGGAAGGGATTGGAGGCTGTAGCTCTGCCATCATCGCACTGCATTTCAAGATAGTTTACACTCGCAACAAAAAGCAAGTAACAATATAACTATGGGAGTCATTCACAACAAAAAGGCTTAGAGATGTGCTGGTTCAATGGTTTCAGAAGCGTAGAGATTTATTGTGACTGTACAGAAGCCATTAACCTACTTACCAGACCTCGAAACTGGAATCACCCTTTTGAAGATATCATTCAGACAACTGTGAACTTCTTGTGTAGGGATTGGACTATTTCGTTAAATTTCATGTGCAGGGACTCTAATACTTTTGCTGATAGATTAGCTAGGTTCGGCCATACTTTAGTGAATGATTTTTGCATCTTTGATCATATTCCATCTTTCCTTGTAGATGGAGTACGATGAAAGAAGTGTTTTGTCTCCATGGTTTTCTGTTGTCTATTTGTTTCTTCATTAGGTTATTGTATCTGTTAGCTCCTTTATTAAAATGAAGCTTCAGTTTTTACTTAAAAAAAAAAATAGAGAAAGATCACCTGGTGGACTGCAAAAGCTGAAGTAATTTGCTTTGATCCCAAGAAAGTATCTGGGTTCAAAAGGGAGTCGCAATCTCCTTCGACGCTGTCCTGTAATGATAATACAAAGCATCCAAAAAATCAGCCAATTTTCACCAAATGCTTCACAAATCAGACACGTAAACAGGTTCCAATTTAGCTCGGAGAGAAAACTGAACAAAAGAGATTTTGAAGAAACTAGAGACAATGAAAGCTTGAACGACCAAACAAATCCGAGTCGTTGGAAGAAATTTCGGAAGACTAACTGCTTATCATGATTCTGAGGCCAGAGACGAGTGCTGAAAAGGATTCCGGAAGGAGAATTCAATTTGGTTCGAGAATCCATTTTGGCTTCCCGAATCGCGCAGGCTGGGCGGAAGAACATTCAACTGTGTTCGAGTACGAGCAATACTTGAAGCTTGAAAGAGAGACTCTGACCGCCCAAGAAAATGAATGCTGCGGACATTTAGGTATTTACAAACAAGTTTCTTTGACTTATTTTCAAATAAGTCCGACATATTTATAAAATTTCCCTTAAATCCTTAGAAATTTAGTTATGATTAGTTTTTCTTGTAAAATAACAAATGTTTTCGGACTGACACCCGTTTGACTGATGCTGGCCAACTACTTGTAGTCATCAATCTGTTGACCAGTCCAAAAATAAGTTTTTAAGAAATATTCTTAATGAAATATTAATATTTTAATATTTACAAATTAAATTTCACAGATTTATAAGTCAAATTGCTTAATAACTATTTTTTAAAAATTAAAAGCCTTAATATTTATAAGTCAATCTTTGAGATTTTCAAGTTAATCTCATAGATTTGCAAATAAATTTGTATAAGTTCTGTAATTATTCTTCAAATTTTATACATTAATTTCCCAATCATCCTATTAAATTTGCAAGTAGACTAAGTGTTATTTACCTTGTTCAGTTTTCATGGCTCAAAATAGAACATGAATCGAACCAATAAGTTTGTATGTTATAAAAATCAAAATAAATTTGATTAATAATCTGTTTTGATTGGTTCCTTTCAATTTGAGTCAGTTTGGCTTGATTCTTTTGGTTTAGCTTGGTTTTGAATACCTTAATAAGAGGTCAAAATAGTTTATTGCATCTCTAACAATACTTACAAGGTCGCAATGAATTTTACTTGTGGTTTTACAAAACATACGCAATCATGAATGTTTCAGAATTTTGTCAACTACTACATAAATAACCAAGGAGAGGGGGTCGTCACCAAATCCATCAATACTATGTAAATTCATCACAAAATTCAAATAATACATTATATTTTGGAAGAATTACTTTGAGATTTCACATAATATAATTAAATACTATAATATCCATTAACAATTGAGCAAAGGAAAATGATAACATATTGCATTGAATTTAGAAAAAATCATAACAAATATTTGGAGGCCTAAATTTTAATGAAAAACGATCCCTAAATAAGGGATAAAACTTTCAAATTGGGTCAAATTTATAATTACAGAAAATATATGGCACTAAACATAAGGGCTCAAATAATAATAAAATGGAAAGATAGCCAGTGTACCGTGCCGTTTGCCTAGACTGGAGCCGAGAGACGGAGAAAAAACTTTCATCTAAAACAAAAGAAACTTTTTAGAAAAGAAAGAGCAAGAAGTATATACCACAAGAGAGTTGACCAAACCATATCTAGAACCTTCTTCGCTTTAAAAAGTTTAAGAAATCATAAGAGACACCAGAGACAGAGTCGTGTGAAGGAGTTTTGAAACCTAAAGCAAATTATGTAAGAGATTTGATATATTACTCTCCTTCTACTCCTTATTATAGGACATGTTTTAGAAAAATTCTGTGATCCTTAATATAAGGTACATGGAGGATCATTTATTATCATTTTCTAATTTTATCTCTATTATAAATTTAATTTTATAACTCATCATATATTGTATATCTCTCTTTTTCTATTTTTAATAGGGGTAAAGTTGAAATTCTTTTTATTTTAAGATATTAAATGAGTTAATTGTCATTCCTTGATTCTAATAAAATTGTTGAAAGCAGCTAATAAGGACTGGAGAAAGTGTTATTTATATCTATCTTTATATCACTTTTTTTATGGCTCGTTATATAATACATAAGTAAGTAATAAATTCTAAATGTAAATATAAAATTAACATTAATGCTTTACAGGAAAAATAATGACAGTTATAAAGGGTATAAACTATAAAGTTAACAGATTTTGAAAACGAATAAGAAGATCAAAATCAGAGATGCACAAGAGAAAAGCCTCTACAATTTGATTTGGCATTGCGATTTATCTTGGTTTTTGTATGTGTATAATTATTGATTCCTAAGGTCCTAATACAAATTAAAAACTAGTTTTGAGATTAAAAAAAGAAGGAAATTAATATAATTCAAGATAGATTAGAAATAGGAATCATTTGACCGAAAGAAATAGATTAGGAAACTTATTCCATAATACTAATAAATCACTCTGTTTGCATATACTAGTTAAAAATTAATTTATTTAGAAGTCTTTCATGAGTTTGTGCAAATAAAAGAAGGCTTTGAGGGAAAATATAATGTTTATTTTTTCCTTAAAAAATGAAATGCAATATTTTAATTTAAGTATACTATATGCATCCATCAATATATAGATACAATCAATTTATTTATAAATTATGAATAAGTAATGCAACGTGCCTTGGTGTGAGTGTTTTGTGTGATGAGCAAGGTATTAGCCTGACAATAATTTTCTCCCAATAAGAAACCTCAACTTTGTTTCAAATACAAGCCTTTGAAAGTCAGAATTCATGATGTATTTATAGGCATGAATTGTTTAACTTGATAATCTTGTAAGTTCTAACACCCAAAAAAAAAAAATACTACTTGACGAAGATCATTTGGCCTGAAAATATCTTATAAAAATTCTTTTCTTAAATGATTTTGATTATCAGAATATTTAAATTTAAAATAATAGAAAAGAAATATAGAAATATATTTATAGTTATCTTTATTAAATTTAAAATATTTAAAAAATAACAGAGATACAATTTTAATTAAATTATCATACTGTAACCTAAAAATACTTGTTCGGCTACTAATTCAGGCTTTTTAATTTTTTTTAAAATAGAAGAGAAATATTTTTATCTAAGATCTCTCTGAAAGAAATCTACCAATTAACTTTTTTCACATTGGATAAACCCGATGAATAGGAAAACTTCTTCAAGTCAATGCTCAAGAGACAATTAAAATTACAAACTGAGTAAAAATCCATATCTAAAGATCAAATGCAAGGATAAAACAATATAAATGCAATTTTAATTAAATTATAAATGTTATAACCAAAAAAATACTTGTTCGGCCACAAATCGAGATTTTAAAATAATAGTTAAGAAACCTATTTATTGTTACTTTCTTAAATTTAATATATTTCAGAAATAATATAAACGAAATTTTAATTCAATTATAATATTATAATCTAAAAATACTTGGTTGACAACTAATCCAAGCTTTTAAATTTAAAATGAAATATGAGAAATATATTATTGTTATCTTTATTAAATTTAAAATAGGATAAAGTAGCAATTTGGCTACAAACTATTTTTCGAGGAGCATCTAGTAGCCTAAACTATCAGATGGTGCAAAATAAATCGTGAACTTTTAAAAATAGAGCATCCAGAAGCCCGTCGTTAACTTTAATTAACAGACATTATATAGGACCCACAATGACACATGGCACGATGCGACTATGACACATCAATATGATAAAGATGCAAATTTAACTATAAACTATTTTTCGAAAAACACTGGGTAGCTTAACTATAAAAAAATAGATCATCCAACACCTTTCCTTCATTTTTGACCGAATACTGTTTATTTTCATACTTATGAGATTCATGAAACATTAATCTCTCCAATCTTCTTGTTTTCATTCTCAATCTCAGCTCGAGAAGAAGAGGTTCAAAAAGTTCTTATCTAAAGATATTTATAAAAATGATGCTAACAAAGTGAAAGAAATAATTTGTAACTAAATTAAGCTAGAATCAAACTTCTCTTATGCGTAGTTAAATCAAGCTTTTATTTCATTGACATTATCTTTGTGTACGTTTTTAGATAAAAACTCAGTGAACCTCTTCTTCTGGAGCTTATATTGAGAATAAAGGCCAAAAAAATTAGAAAGATTAATGCTTTGTGGGCCTTATAAGTGTGAAAATCAATAGTATTTAGTCAAAATTGAGGGGAAAGTGTTGGATGATCCATTTTTTTATGGTATAGGCTACCCAGCGCTCCTCAAAAAATAATGCATGGCTAAGTTTGCACATTTTATCATGTTGATGTGTCATGCTCGTGTCTTGCCACGTGATATTGTGGGCCCCACATAACATCCGTCAGTTGAAGTTAACGGTGGACTACTAGATGCTCCATTTTTAAAAGTTCACGATTTACATTTAAGCTACCAGATGCTCTTTAAAAAATAGTTTGTGACCAGATTTGCTACTTTATCCTTTAAAATATTTCAAAATTAATCAAAATACAATTCAATTAAATTATAATATTATAATTTAACAGGATTCTTATGTATATTCATCTCTCTTAAGCTTCGGACTGAAGAAGATATGAGATAGGATGGTGAAAAACACCATGAAATGGGTAGTGTCATGTGAGAAATTCTTAGGTGAACTAAGTGCATCACGTCATTTATAATATGTTTAACAAAAACATAACATTTAAATAACATTAAATGTAAATTAATTTTAATATTGAAAGTAGTAGAGAGATAAAAAGTAAGAAATCAAATGTCCATTATGTTATAAGATTAAAATAAATTAAAAAATATCATATAGGATTTTTTTTAAATTACTTAAAGTATTTTAATTGAAAAGAGTACAAATGACGTAATAAATTTAATTTACTTAAGTATTTCTCAATGTTATGGACAACTGATAGATACGGAGCACATTTAGAGCTCACCTCATCATCTCTCTTATATTTTTTAAAATAAATATTTATAAAAAATTAATAAATATATTAATTATCAATATATATATATAATTCATATTTAACTAGCTCGGACTAAATTTAATATTAATTTTTCATAATTTTTATAAATTGACCATATATATCTTGTTTGGTTCAAATTCAAAATTTTTAACTTATTATACTGTTAGATTCAAAACGATCTAGAATAAATTTGTATGGTCAATTTATAAAAATTGTAAAAAAATATTAAATTTAACCAGCTTGATTAAATGTGAACTATATATTAGTAATTAATAGACATTAGCATAGTTGAGAGTGGGCAAGTATCCCCATTTAACTTGAGAAAATTTACACAGAAGAGGTGGAACTTTTAAAAATATGCTCCCATTATCCTAATAGTTTTAAACCCACTAGATCCAAATTAAAATATATTTAAGTATAAATTTTTTTTTTGATCTTTTATATTTCACTCAAGTTCAATATATTTTAAATTTTTGAGTAGATTATATTTAAATTTAGATTATTTTTATAAAAATATCATTTTAATTTTTTCCTTTTCTAATATTGTTTTATAAAACTAAATATTTATTTTATAAATATTAAATTATTTTTTATTATTTTTAAATTTTATATAATTATACCGACTCAGGATCTTACGTCCGCTGCTATACAAAGTTATTTATATTTTAAATCAAGATTAATTAAAAAAATATTTATATTTTAGATAATAGATTAGAAAGTACCTTTTAGATACCTTTATTAACATACTTGGAGGCGATTCTTCATGAGCCATGCAGATTCTGCTTAAAATGATTGCTTGTCTCCTTCCTGGAAGTAGAAGCGATATCTTGCTGTCAAATGATTGGACCATTTGACTTGTTGGAGCCTATCAATTTTATGTTTAGTTTTACTTTCTGTGCACTGTTGGCCCAATTTCTTTTTGTTGGCCTTCTTATGAATACTACTATCATTCTAAGGGATAAAGTTTGACCTTTAATCCAAAAAAAAAATTATAATATTATAACCTAAAAGTAAAAGTACATGTTTGACATGTTTGACATATATTTATCTCTGCATTTATTGAATTTATGATATTTCGAAAATAACATAAATACAATTTTATAATATTATTATAATTTTATAATCTAATATTATCATAAATTTATAATATTAGATTATAATATTATAACCACAAAAATACTTGCTTAGCCACTAATTCAGGTTTTAAAATTTTAAAATAATAGAAATAAAATTTTAATTAAATTATAATATTTATTGTTGCCTTTATTAAATTTAAGGTATTTCAAAAATAATAGAAAAATAATTAAATTATAGTAATATAAATAAAAAAACTTGTTTGGCTGCTAATTCAAGTTTTTAAAATTTAAAGTAATAGAATTTTTTGACCAAAAAATTTAAAATTATACTCCCTCCGCTAAAAAATATAAGGTATTTTTAATCAAATCTTCCTCCAATAAAGTAGTTACCTACTTTCAAACTAATCCTATCTTTTTATGTTCACCCCTACGAAACATCCAATAATAAATATAAAGTCATTTATCAAGCACTTAAAAAAAAGACAATGATTACACCTCAAAAAACTAAAAATACTTTATATTTTTTAACAAAGGGAATAAATAAAAATATAGTTGTCATCATCTTTACTAAATTTAAAAGTTCAAAAAAAAATAGAAACAAAATTTTAATTAAATTATAATATTATAACCTAAAAATACTTGTTTAGCAACTAATACAGGCTTGCCGCCTTTACCCATTCAATTTTAATTTTAATTTGCATAATTTAAAATTTTTTAAATAAATCATCAAAATTATAATTTTTAACTATGAAGTTTATTATTATATTTTTGTCGATATTTATCAATTTCTTTTTATCATTCTTTTATTATTGATGTTTTAAAATATATTTTTTTGATTTTTTTAAAAAAGTTATACAATTATTAAGACATTGACTAAAATAATGTGCTTCCAAATAACAAAAGAAATTTATTTATGTATTTGTTTGCTTAAGTATTTGTGAGAATTAATATAGTTCAAGATTACAAGATCAGTTAAAACAATGTATTAAGATTATAAATAAAGAGACACAAATGCACAACTTTAAACTAAGAATTTGTGAGATTTTTTTTTAAATCTCTCTAAACTCCAGAATCTAAGATTTGAATTGATGTCTGAGTTTTCCTGAACATTTCATTTCAATCACTTCTATCTTTTTCTTTATTTATTTCTAAACTTTATTGTCTCTCCCTATAAAAAAAAGTTGTTAATATTTTTTAAATTACATCAAAAATTACCTTTCTCGCTTCATTTTATAGCTTACCTTGGCATCCCGTTTAATTTTTTTTTTTTTTATCAAATTTGGGAGATTACCATGTAACTTTTCCTGCGGCATATTATCTATATATATATATATATATATAAAGTAAAACCACAAGCAATATTTAATGATAACATGTGTCTCATATTATATTATATTTTATTTATTTTTTTAATTTTTTATTTTTAAAAAATAATAAAACTACCTTATTCTCAAATATCTTCTCATTATCTCAACTTTCTAAAAGAGCATGCATAACCATAAGCAACACCTAATAAAAACATGTGTCTCTAATTTTATTTTCTCTATTTTTTTAATTTTTAAAAATAAATAAAAATTACCTTACCTTCAAACATCTCCTTATTATCTCAACTTCTTAAAAAAGTAGAACTACAAGCAATATTTAATAATTAAACGTGTCCCTAACTCTGTTTTACTTTATTTATTCTTTAATTTTAAATGTTCAAAATAGATAAAACTATCTTATCTTCAAATATCTCTCCATTATCTCAACTTTCCATTTACATATTCATAATTTCAAATAATAAATAAAATTCAAAATTTTAATTTTAAAATTAATGAAAAAAATTATTCTAACTTTTCATTAACTTACTTATTTACACTTTCGAGATTCTAATTTAAAAATAATAATGAAATTATGTGCCACAAGCAGCATTTAAGGGTATCATTGATTCTAATAAGCTTTTTTTTTCAATTTTAAAAATAAATAAAACTACCGCACCCTCTAAATATTTCTACATTATCCCAACTTCTTATTAACTTATTTATTTATAATTCTAAATTTATAATTAAAAAATAATAAGAATAAGAAAATTATGCATCACAAGCAATATCTTTTACTTTATTTATTTTTAAAAAAAAATAAAACTACTTTACATCAAATATCTTTCTACTATCTCAACTTTCCATTAATTCACTCATAACTTCACATTTAATTTAAAAATAATAAATGAAATTCATGTTTTTAATTGTATAAAAAATAAGATTTAAAAATAATAAGAAATTCTTTTTTTTGGAAAAGAAAGCAAAAATTCTAAAGGAGCAAAAAATTGAAATCCAACCCAAGAGTTTTTTGATAACCCACTTCATGTCTTCACCCCCACTATATTTTCTACACTTTTCCCACCTTTCTATAATTTAAATTCCAAGTTAAACCTTAAAATTTTTAAAACCTTTTTTTCATTGTAACTTCTGTACTCACATTTCTTTTTCCTTTTTTCTAGAGTGCTCACTCACATTTACACAAATTCTTACAAACTTTGCCAAATTATCATCTCATTGGTGTCTGATCAAAGGTTTAGGGAGAGTTGTTCTTGATTGCTGTGACAATGCAAAAAATAATCCAAATGAAAGTCCTACAATAAAAGCTCTAGATCCACTTAAACCTTGATAGTTAGCTCTATTTTTCTGTTCAGTAATATCCCATCTTTTATTCATCATAACCAAGTCATTTTGATTAAATATGTTACAATATCATTCTCTTTTATTTATTTCTGTGACTGAATTATTGTGATTAATTCATTTTCAAAGCAAGTGAGGGAATTAGGTGATGTCCTTTTTATTTTTGCTATTGAACGTCATTTAATAACAAGTTTTATGTGTAGGTGATAAGGATGTAAGTTTTGAAGGAAACATATTTTACATGCTTCAAATTATGCAAGTATAATTTGACTCTAGATAACATTTGACATATCTCATCATGGTATGTAGTTATATATATATATATATATATATATATATTGATTCTCATGCTCTTAATTGTCTAATGTATCATAAGAAGTAAAGCCAATGTTAAAAGTAAAATAATAACTTAGTATAAAACACATACAAATACTTGAATGCATTTAAATTAGTAAATATTGAACATTTCTAAATTATTTTTTGGTGACTATGTTCTTTTGTTCCTTCTATTCATTTCCTTTTCATTTATAGAAAGTTCTTTTTAAACAAATAAAATATAATAAACATTCATAAAATTTAGTGAAAAACAAATCAATATGAAATTAATTTTTGGTGTAAATTAATTTGAACCATTTTCAATTTTTTTAAATCAATACAAGATTAATTTTTGGCTTATCATTTTCAAACTTATTTTAAAGATTGCCTTAAATTTAATTGATCTTAATTGTATCATAATTACAATTACAAAAAATATACCTAAAAATATCATGTGCATCACAAACTATTTTAGTTGAAAGTTAATAAGAAACATTATTGTGATATTTATAAATTTCAATTTGAAGTTAGCTTATGCTTTGTAAAAGTCAATAGCTAACACTGAAAAATTTATTTTTACCAAATAACATCTTATATTATGGATGATTATTAACTACTTCCTTCATTTAAAAATATAAAATATTTTTTAAAAAATTAGATGTTTAAAAATGTAAAACATTTTTAATTTTTCGAGATATAATCATTGCTTTTTTTTAAAAAAAATACCCATATTGATAATGACTTTATATTTATTATAAGATAAATAAAAATAAATATGAAAAGATAAAATTAATAAAAAAATAAATAACTATTTTATTAAATGATGAAATTCAATTAAAAATATCTTACATTTTTAAACAAAAAAATATTATTATTTATTTAATTTTTTTTATTTTTTTTACATCCCACTCGCACGAGCCACATACTAGTTATCCATAAAAAAATGACAAATAAGGACATTACCAGAAAATTTAAGTCACACAACTAAAATTTCTAAATTCATTACTCCTTTTCCGATGTTTCATTACTTAAATCTTTAAAAAAAATAATCTTGATTTGATATTAATCATTGTATGAGCTCTTTACTCATCATTCCCCCTTATCCTCCTCTAGTGTTTCAAGCATTGGTTTGGGTGGGCAAGAAAATATTTAAAAAAAAATACTGTAAGAGAAAAACTTTCAAAAACAATAAAAAATTCATTTTTTTTAATATTCTCTCGACCCCATTTTTATTTCCTTCAAAGCCAAGATAATTAGGAAGTTCAGATTTGCATTGATCAAACAAAGGGCCCTTCCTAATGATTGGAGATTTCCACTAAACCAACACAAATTGAAAATTTCCAGAACAAAGTAGAACTAGTTTACTTTCTTTAGTAACAATAATAATAATAATAATAATAATAACAAACGAGTTGAGTCTTTGAAAAAAAAAAACAACTCATCCACATGAGGAAAAATCTCATAGTTTAAGAAGCGGTTTGAGATCTTTATATTATATCTATCAGATGCCAGATTTGATCCTTATTCTTATGATTTGGTCTAATGTATTTATAAATAGAACTTGGTTTTAATATCTCTTCCCAAATAAAACACTGAAATTCTATATGACAACAAACGTTTTTATAGTTTGATAAATAGAAACATGTTTTTTAAAAATAAAATAAATAATGCATCTATCCTATTTTCTAGTCAGATACATTACACTGTTTCCTTCCTTCAAAAAAAAAAAAAAACTTTTTTCATACAACCAAAGATGTAATCATAGCATTTCTTTCGCCACCAAGAAATATGCCTCTTCATCAAATGATCTGTTCTTTTTAGTAGTTACCATTGGCCAAGATGTTCATTCTCTCCTGCTAAGTTTTGCTGAATAATCCAACACAAGAACCTCCCACAACCAATAAAACCAGATAAACACAAAAGCCATCATGAACGAAAAGATTTCAGATTCCTAAAACAGTTGGCTCAGTTGATAAGATATAATATCTCTCATTACCAATATTGATATGAATCTTCACAGGAATACTCAGGCCAAGGGCTAAAATCCTTAATTCAATAAGGAAATATCAAAGTTTTGCCCTAAGAGGTTCCCCAAGAGGGAGCCGGACAAAGTCCAAAAATACATTCACTAAATAAACTAAAAAAGAAACTAATCACTAACAAGTAATGAGCACATCTAAAGTAAACTCTGTCTTCTAGGGTAAGATATGTGAGAGAGAGAGAGAGAGAGAGAGAGTAATATAACATCAAACAGGAACCTGATGTCCCTTTGAAAACATCCAATAAAATGGAACTACTCTTGCCGGTCTATTTACAAGGTCTTAACTCTTACCTATTGATCCTTAACATAGGACCTTCACAAAATTTACTTTTTACTAATTTCCATGATCTAATGAAAGTAGTTAACATGGCCTTATGAAAAAGACCAAGCAGGAGACACATATGAAAGGGTGACAAACTTAAGTTACTACTAGTTTATTACTATTTGCTAAATATACATCTTTCATTAGTAGCTAATTGTAAAGTGATACGGTCCTTCTCTGTAAGGACAATAATAGTAAGGAAAAGTCAGCTTAGAGTTGTAGTTTGTCAAGAATAAAGATCTAAGTAGACAGAAAAGTTGAAAAAATAAAATCCTAGAGAAAAAAAATTAAGGAAACCGTAGTATGCAGCACTACAGGTCTTAAATTTAAAAAAGTAGAAGCTATTCAATATTCAAACTTACCTGAAATAGTTTTTAAATTATGTAATTGGCAATGCTCACCTCAACATTGTATTCTGTCAAAGGAAAGCATTCTCCTTACTAATACAATAACATGGTGTTAAATCATTTTACAGAATAAAGTATTAATAAAATAATGTAAATTTTATTCTCTTTATAGAAACCTGCCTCCTTCACCTTCCCTTGAGATTTTGTCTGTTTCCTAAATAATGTCTCTCTCTCACGCTCCTCCCCCCCCCAATAAAAAAAAAAGGAAAAAAAAACCAGTCATCACAAAAATTATTTAAACAAACTACTTTCCCAGCAAAAATGCTACTGATATAAGCATTAGATCAATAATAGAGATTCATGTAACCGTGAACACATCTAAAAGTTTCAAAATACCTTTATTGATAAACGATATATTAGTTTCACTCAGTTTCACAGACAGACGAAGATGCTATAAAATAAAACAGAGAATTACCATAACAAGCCTCTCATGTCTTCACACCTCTTCTAACTGCTTTCAGCATTTCCTCTTTCAACATCAATGCAGTGGGCACTGCTTGAATTATCTCTAGAGCAATTTTGGGCTACACAGCTACACTATTATCTGGATGCGTTGTAGATCTTGATTCAGAGAATTGAGCAGTTGGTGTTTCTTCATTGCCAGACGGCCTCTGCAAAAATGATTTAATTGTCATTACTGTATTATAATCATTCATCTGTGCGATAGCCAGGTACAACTTACTGGTTTCAGATAAAAAAGACTGAGAAAGTTTTTAACTGCCAACACCTTGCCTCATCCTGTAACGTGATGTTGACATTTTGATGGGACACAAAATTAATTAGATTTACAATTTTTAGTTTATTAGAATGATCTTAGCATTTGATTTGGATAAATGTAATCTCTTATATTACTAGGTTATCTTTTAAATTATTTTAGAATATTTGGATTTAATTATTAGGATTTATAGAATATTTGCTTTTAATATTTTCATTTCCAGAATTAGGTTAAGGCCTATAAATAATGCCTTAATGTATTTACTTTGTACGTCTTTTTGAATGAATAATAATTGATATTGGTTTGCTTCCCTATAAATTTCTCCCTTCTGTATCTATCATCTTCTGTCTCTACACCCTTTCTCTTATCTTCTTTTTCCCTTCCCTGCTGCATCACATTCATAAACACACTATCTATAAATTTACTCTTAGCTTTGGATAAATATGTATTTGAGTGTATAAAAATGATGAACATGTGTATCTAAAGGGTTTAAAAACGCATTAAATACACGTGACACTGGAGTTTTTTTTTTTTTTTAAGACAAATGCGTGACCCTGCAGTTAGATGCTTGCAATTGCGCCATGATTAAATGATTATCAGCTAATTCATGATGAAACCAATGCATGTGTCCGAAGGGTCATACACAGAACTCTAGATATGCATCTCTCCAAAATGATAATAATTACCAACGTCTACCTGTAAATTAGATGTCTCAGTTGAAGATTTAGCAGAAGCTAGAAGAGACAAGCGGCATAGAGGGCAGGTGCTGTGGTTAGTGAGCCAAAGATCAATGCAGCTCATGTGAAATGTATGGCCGCATGCAGGTATCTGTTGAAGCTTATCCTCTGGTTGGTAGTCCAAAAGGCAAACTGAGCATCTGCCACAAAATAACTCGTCAGTGAGGAACGATAATGCAGGTCTTGATTCTTATTCCCCTAAACTTGAGAAGAACATGAGCTTCTCTTTATTACCAAGTTAAATCTCTTTATTGTAATGTTCTATGATCGAATATTCTTGAGATAACATTTTTTTTTTATACATCTTATGAGGTAAGGGGTAAATCCGACACCATGAGAGATGGTACAAGATCATCAAGCCAGAAGGCTAAGGTCAAGATATTAATTTTATAAGACATATAAACATCATCTAATGATTCCAAGAAAAGGTTAGCAAACTGCAAAGTCCATAAGCAGTAACATGGAATGTGTTGTTAAAATTCTCTCCACAACACTAAGTTTGAGATCAGGTGTCTTTCTCATCCCCTCTCTTACTTGAGAATATATAGAAGCTTAGTCAGTCAAACTTGTGTTCATTTTGATATTACCCGCGGATGATGCTGTTATCAAAGCAGCTTATATTCTCCTCAATTTTGCATTAGTTACCGAGTGTTGACAAAGCATAAAAAGTTGATTTCCGATCATGGCTACAATATGTCAACCACTAGTGAGCATCCATAGATTAATTCGGTTGTGAATGAAAATTTAAAGGAAAAATTTCATTGCAGATAGCACAAAGATTTTTACCCAAACTGTGTCTGAGAAAGAGCAAGTGAATGGAAGACAAAGGAAATTAAAGCAGACCAGTGGCTTCATTATTTATATCTGGATGCCAACAGATCAGTGGCTTATCACTTTAGTTTGACTTCAATTTTTTTCTAAATTCTAAAACTAGAAGAGGAATGAAATTAAAGTAAGCTGAAGTTCGAGGTATAAGTTTTATGCTTGGCAGTTTGGATGAATGGATCCAAAAATCAATCTGAAGAATAAAGTTTCACCAGAACACAAATTAAGTTTATATGGCTTTGGATAGAAAAGAAATAAATGCAATTCATCATTGGTGAGCATTCACAATAGGAAAAATGGTCTGAATGGATGTTTAACTTATAAGATAATTGAATGCCGCTGAAAGATGGGGTAAAATTAAGACCCATTAAGTACAGTTGTGTTCTTTTCTTTTCTTTTCTTTTCTTTTTTCACCTTCCCAGAGTTTTCCTTTTTTTAAAAAAATAACCTTCCTAGAGTATTGTTGGTCTTCTGGTTCTGAAATTGACTAATGTGCTGTGATATTAGCTCCAAAATTCCAGTTTCAGCATGATTTTGGACCTAAACAGAATTAAATCTATTTCTGCCTTCTCAAATAGAAATTGGTTTCAAAATTAACCTTCCATTTGCTGGAATTAATCTGTGTTGGGAATAGTTCAAGAACAAATAAATTCCCCTTTCACAGTGAAGATGCTTCAAAGGTTTGGTGGCTTTCAACAAGTTGCAGCAAAATTTGATTCCAATTTTGGATAAACAGAGACAGAAGAGAAAGGAAGCTTCTGAACTCCAATTCTAACTTCCAAGTTCCCCTTATTGGAGCTCCATTGCAGTCCTTATTCATCTAAGGGCCAAATGCAGAGGATAGGAAATTATATTGATTATCACCAGAGCAAGTACTTTTGCAACCATTATGAAATACTAAATATAAATATATTTTTTGGCCCAAAATAGAATCGACCTGGGGAGTTTTCAACAAACCAACTATCAGGACTTCATATTGGAACAGGTTAAATTCATCCAGCATAAACATGCATTATGTTATCAAAAGGGTTTATTGTGTGATGACGTCAAAGAAAAGCAGAAGTCTAGTCAGAGCTGAGGTTGATAATTCTAATATCAATTTCATATACCTTGAAGCATTTTTTTAATAGGACAAATACCATAAAATGTTGGAATATTTTGACCTAAAATTGTTGGGAAGGAACGCACAAATTCAGTCATGTTACTGGGGTTCCTAAGAGTAGAAAACACAATGATCAACTTAGTGAGCAGAGATTTCCATCATGGACACATTTGCTTTCACAGAAATTTTATCCAAGAGGATTATGTCATGCTCACTGCATTCAAATCAACTTGTCACTCTGATGTTCCACAATAACTAAGCTTCCTCCAATACGCAGTCTAAACCTCAAAGATAAACGAAGAAAGTCATTCAAGTTCTTATCAAATAGGTTGAGGATATCCATCCACAAAGTTTTCTAGTATATAAAGTTACTCAGAAGAAGCTTTAGAGAATATTGTTTCTGAACCAATTTTGTCATATAAAATTATCGTTGTGCAGTGAAAGGGAAAAAAAGTCAGCAGGTATCACGTGCTCCATTATTGACTCTAAAAATGCAAGGATACTTGCTTTTATTAGCTTATTCATATCAGAAAAATATCAACATAAGGCATACCATATGCCTGGTTTGTGTTACCCCTCTTGCAAAATTTTCCCCCCCACACATTTTAGGCAATGCCAAACTGTTACAGGTCAGAAACAGGTGAAAACCTTTCTAACCTGCATCAAAGCATTCCAGAATCCAAAAAAAAAAAAAAAATTGGTTTTAAACTGCTTTAAACTGCAATGCTATATGACAATGATAAAAAAAAAATGCTCTTAAAATGCATTGAAATATAATGAAATGACCTAAACAAAGGATTTAACTAGAACAAAACACAACAACAACAACAAGCCATATCTCACTAGATGGTGTCGGCTAGATGGATTGCACAAAGTCATGATACTCTATCATCAACCAAACTTTTGGGAATATTATTAACCAAGAGGTCTCATTAAACGACTTCCATGAGTATTCTTTTTGGACTTTTTCTTTAACCAGGACATATTTAAAGCTCAATTAATACTAAAATCTTCAATATTATTGTTAGCTTATAAAAACTAATATCTGCGATTTTAGTTTTTAATTAATAATAGACTGATGTATCTCTACCCTAGATTTTTCAAAAATTGCCATATACCCTAAACATGTTGTTTCAATTTTCAAACTCAAAAACCACACCCAAATCTGTGCATCATAGCTGCAGTCACTTTTCATGCGCTGAATATTGACTATGTATCATAATTCCTCCAGTGTTTTTTCCAGTGTGGAACATTGACTCTTTATGGAAGTCTTTTTCATATTAAGAATGTTGGTTTTGATCAGCATCTGCTGCATTAAAAGACAGACGTACATTTCCAATAGGTTAAAACAATGAAAATAACCATGTAATATGTTAGTTTTTGTGGATCTCACTTTTATATGTGCATTTGGTGATTTTTCCTAGGCTGTAGTCCATCAAAAATTAGAAGACCAAGTCTATGCAAGAATTTTCATTTCCAAAAACTGCTTAATTTGATAATTATAAAGAAGTGCAAAAGAGAAACAGATATATAAATATAGAGACAGGGAAAAAAAATAAATAATAATAGACACCACAAAAGTTGAAGAGGCCATCTAACTCACTGTGTATCCTTAACCGAGAAGCTTTCTTTGTATACGATAATCGGTAGCATCTCTCTCAGCTCTTTCTTCAAGCCCAATTCAGGCTGCAAAATCAATAATAAAAAAAGATAATAGTCAACATCAAACATGCACGTGCAAACTAGTTTTCATTTTCCTTACTCAAAAGTTTTCCTAAACTATTGAAACTAGAAATATCCAACAATATGATCTTACCCTGGAGTTACCGCCATTATCCTCCGCAGCCGCAAAAGCTCTCATCCTAAGAGACGACCAATCAACCCTTCGAGGTCGAAGGTAAAACACGTAGAACAGAAAGAGGAGGATGAAAGTGAAGAAGATGGGTACAGAGAAAATGAAGGCTCGGTAAAGCTTGAGTTCAGCTGAAGCCGAATCCAAATGATCCGATCTTGAGCAGCAAGCCGAAGAAGGGTCTGAACTGTCTTGAGACATTACCAAACGGCTTGCCAGAACCCAGAAATCCCATAGATGTAAAGTGATTCCCAAAATTAACAAAGAACACTCTATAAACTCAATTGTTATGAACCAGAATCTAGCAGAGCAGTCATGTTGAGTTCAATGCAATAACTGAAACCTGTAATGAAGTTCAAATTACCGGAACCTTCCGAAGAACGGTGTCCGAATCGGAGAAATATGAAAAAATGTGGTGAAAATAATTGAAGAGAGACTTGAAGAAGGTAGATTTGACCTGCGTGAGAAAAGGATCTAGCTTGGGATACTGATTGATGGCGGCTGTAGGCGGATGAAGGCACAGCTAGATTTATTGAAGAAGAAAGATAAAAAAGGAAAAGGAGAAAAATATTTATGGAATGGATTGAAGAGAATCGAAGGCAAAATAACGATGATGGAACTAAGAAGTAAATATGGCCCAGTCGCCCTGGAGGTGTAAGTAGGAAAAAGACAAGGTGTTGTTTGTGGGAAGAATGACAATGAGGGCCCTAAAACGAAAAATTATTACAATAAAACTTTATCAATTTTACATCAGATCTTGTATTGTAAAAATATGAATATATTGCAATCAAAAAATGAACCTTAATTTATTAAATTTTTGAAGAAGCCCTAATAAAAAATACAACCTAAGACATATCCGTCTTTTTATAATACAATATCTGACGCAATATTAATAAACTTTTATTGTAATAATTTTTTTTAGACCCTTCAATGTCATTCTTCTTTGTAGATAAATGTAAGTCATTTTGAATCAAACCTTATCTTCTAATAAAATAATTACTTAATTTTAAACTAATTATATCTTTATATATTTACTTCTATTTAATAGAGTATTTTTATTTTAAATAAAAATAAAGTAATTTATTCAATAGAGTTAATTTAAAAAAATAATAATTATACATTAAAAGATAAAAAATATTTTATATTTTTTTAACATCGTTCCTTCAAAATGTCTCTTACATTTTTTTATTAGAGGGAATAAAATTTAGTCAATTAAATTAAGTAGTGTCAAGATTAATGAATTTAAAATCTTATATTTAAAATCTCACATTTAAAATTAATAAATTTTTTTATTTGGATAGTATAAAAATATTTAAGAGAATAACTAAGATTTAAATGAGAGATTTAAAATAACAAACTTACCTTTACTCTTCAATCATTGAGAGATAAAAATGAGAGATGAAAGGTTAAGTGAAATTAATAGAGACACTGATAGTAGAAACATGGAGAAAACCAAATGATTGGGGTAGTTGAAATTTCAAATTATTATAACTTTGAAAAAATTTGAAATTATTATGAAATTATAATAAAATATAAATTTAAAATTTATATATTCAAGTAAAGAATTTGATTTAAATTTAAATCTAAAACTTTATATATCTAAAGGCAACATTAGTCCATAACCACTAACAATTGAATTACTGCTCAATTATTTGAATTAACCTGATTTTGACGACCTTACCAAGTAACAATGATGTAACTAATGCCCAAATAAATAATTATTGATTGATACATATAGCCACTTAATGGCTTGACATCTATTTTTCTTTACGGACGAAATCATCCGAAAAATGGATTTCTTGGTTCAGCTAGCCTTTCTCATTATTTTTTAAAAAAAAGTGGGAATTTGAGCCGATCTGAATTAGTTCAAAGGAGCTCAATTCATTTATTCTTTATAACTTATTTATTCTTTTTGTGTGATGGAGAGGAAATGAAAGATGATTAACGAAGCGAATTTGAAGTTGGTTGGATGGAAAGAACAAGATAATGCTTGTTATTACCTGAAAAATAAATAAATTAATATTTAAATAATAAAAAAATTAGAAGAAATAATTCGGACTGCAGGCCAGCCAGAAAAGCTCAAAAAGTTAGCTGGAGTTTGGCTCGGGATTGTTACATGTAGGATCGTTAGAAATTTAGAATACACATATAAATAATAATTTAATTCTTTAAAATATCAAAATTTTATTAAAATTTTTAAGAATTTTATATTATTAATAAATTTATATAAATGATTAAATTAACTTTATTGAAAATAAAATAATTTACAAATTTTATTTAAATAATCATAATTTTTTTTATATTCACAATAATATAATAGCAAATCAAAAATTTAACATGCGAAATTGTAATTTGTTGTGAATATAAGAAAAAAATTATAATTATTTAAACCAAACTTGTGAATTATTTTATTTTCGACAAGGATAATTTAGTTATTTATATAAATTTATTAATGATAAAAAAGTTTCTAAAAATTTTGGTGAAATTATGACATTTGAAGAAATTAAATTGTTATTTATATAATTTAAAATAATTTTATTATCATTATCCCTACAAAATTCTCAACTTTATTAATAGCTTAAGTATATTGGAAAATGATGGGAAAATGACATAAAAATCTTAAAAGATTAATTAATTAATTCAGTGTCAATTTTGAGTATCAAACTCTATATTTACAAACTTAGTTCTCAATTTTATAATTTTATTGTGATAAATTTATAATTTATATTTTAAATTTTAATAGAAAAAATAAATTTATTTATTTTTTAATTATATTAAAATTTAAAAAATAAGTTATAAATTTATCATAATAAAATTATAAAATTGATAACCAAACTTAAAAATTTTTAAAGTTTGATAGTTGGAATTCAGGTTGAATTATTAATCATTTTGAGATTTCTGTCATTCTCTCTGCTTAAGGTATTGGTTCGAGTCTGTATTATACAAACATTTTATATTTCTGATCCCCGCGCCAAAACAAAATTCTTGACCTCGCTCGTAGTTCAACGTTAGCTTCGCCCCCATCTAATTAGATAATCTCTGCCTTTTTGGAGCTTCATGACAATGGTTTACACTATAGCAGCTGGAAGGAATTAATTATTATTTTTCCCAATCTCACTTGGAGAAAGAGAATCTAGCTTTTTGTCACACAAGCCCTTGAGAAATAATCAATGAATTCGACCACTTTTAAGTTTTTATCTCATGGAAGTTTGTCGGTGGTCACAGATTCATAATGTTGAGAAATCTCCTTCTGTTGCATCATCATCTTCAACATCGATATTGAATAGTATTGAATAAATATTTAAAAAAAATGTTTCAATTTAATATTATTGATTTTTATACCTCCTACTTAAATTTTATATTTACCAACTTGGAGTTACAGCTTTAAAGGGGGTTTAAATCACCTTTTATTTGATTGAATAACATCGAAAGGTTTAATATTTATAAACTTCTCTAATGTTCAAGATCGCTCAAGTTATGAGGCTTAATTTTTTTTTAATTTTAAAGCCGGTGTTTGATGATTCATTAAGAAAAACTTCCGATTGTACCTATATATAGCCCAAGGAGTGCAGTGTATCAAGAGCCAAGCTTTATAGTTTTTAAGCTTCTTCTATAAATTATGTTGCTTAAGTATATTTTTTTTAGTTTTTATTACCTTGTGGCCTTGCTTAATTTACAAAATGAGTTTATTTAATTCTAAAGAGTTGCCGTACAAACAACCTAATGTGGCGGAATAGTTCTTAAAGATTATTCTTGGCACAACTCAAACTTTAAATCTACTTGCTTATTCCAACAAAATAGAACTCAAACTCAAGATGCTCATGTCAAATGGAATGTTAGAATGAAGAACTTCAAAACTTCTGGTTTGAATTTCTTTCTTGTCATGGTCATTGTGAATAATGATCATCAACACTGCTGTAAACGGTGACGTCCAAGAAATACTGATGCTGCTTGTTTTAATCTTCTATGTATTCGAATTGTCCTCTCTTGAATCGAAGAACTTACATATGAATTTCAATCAGGGCAAGACAACATACTAATTCAATGCTTTCGACGAAGGCTATTTCACTGTCTACCTTCAAAGCATCATCTTCATCAACCTTTGGTGCAAGGCATCCACAAGATAAGGGGTTCTGTTTTCGTGCCCATCACTTGAGAAGCATCTGGATTGTCTAGATTTATTAATTTTTTTATTCTATATTTTTTATTAAAAATTATAAAATTTTAATAAATTTATTTTATTATCAATATGAACAATACAGATTTAATTTAAATGATCCAATTTAATATCATATTTTTAAAAATTTTTATAAATTGATTATACAAATGCACTCTAGACAAACTAGATTCAGAGTATATATGGATAATCAATTTATAATTTTTTTAAAAAAATTAATATTAAATTGGACCAATCAAATCAAATTTGCATTGTTCAGATTGATGATAAAATAGATTTATTAAAATTTTATATTTTTTTTATTTTAGTAAACATAAAATTAAACTGGTAAATCTAGACCCTTCTAGATTAAAATTTTGACCAGTCCAAATTACTTATCACTTGATGAGCACTGAAACTTGACACCATGATAGGTAGCTCTTTTTGCTGTTTTTTTTTTTTAACGTATCTCAAGATGATCATCTTTCCAGCCTTCGCTTTCCTTTGTTTTTTGCAACTACTTTAACATTGTAATGTTAGTATTTTTTTTTCCTTTAATAATATTAATTTTTTTAATACAAAATAAAAACATTAGCTTCACCTTGATATGTGAATGTAAGAAAACGTTTTTGAAAGAACTGCCGCATAATTAAACCCGATAATCTTTAAATATCTGATTTAATAGTGCATGTCACACAGATAAATCTAATACACACGCACGGAGGATAATACTAACATGTGTCCATTTTCTTTTAAGTAAAAACAAAGATAGCTAAGGTCCGACATAACTTAAAAAAAGAAGTTGATGACATATGCTTATATAATAATACTAATACGAATGTGTTAATATCGTTGATTCATATGCCAGACTTGCATATAGAACCATTATTCAAAATAATATCTTTATTTATTTAATCCTAAATTCCTTGTTAATTAGGGAGTGGTAGCTTTCGTTATAAAAACCATATTTGATTAGCAGACAAAATGATATTTCTTTTTTTTTTTTTGTTGGTGAATAGACAATATGATCTGGGAGAATGATAGAGGAGTCACAAAAGAACCAATTAATTCAACATAAATTTCAAGTGTTAAATTTTAAAAATTTACAAGTTCGGCTCTCAATTTTATAATTTTATTATAATGAATTAGCAACTTATTTTTTAAATTTTAATTTAATTGAAAAGTAAAAAAATTTATTTTTCTTGTTAAAATTTGAAATATAAATTACAATTTTTTTATAATAAAATTGCAAAAATAAAAACAGGTCTTGTAAATTTTTGGAAGTTAACATTTGAGATATAAATTAAATTAATTGATATTTCAGGATATATTTGTCATTCTCCCATATGATATTTCTTTCGTAGACGAAATGTTGTCTTTTTTTTTTTCTATGCTGTGTTGATTTTCTTTTTATTATTAAAAAAATAAAATAAAATAAAATAAATGTTGTCACCAAATGCGGGTGTGGTTTGGTGGAATATGGAAGCATCCCTCCGGCATTTATTATTTGACATCCCAAACACTTAATTGCTATGCTTTCCTTCCGACTCGGTTTCTCTCCTCATGCCACCCCTTCCTCCCACCCCTGTATTAAATTTGAACCGTCCAACCATCTAGATCTACATTTGAACGGTTCAAATTTAATTGTTTTTATTTCTTTATTTCATATATTTTAAAATAAAAAATTAAATAAATTTTAATAAATTTGATTATCAATCTGAATAATTTAAATTTAATATGAATAGTCCATATTTAATTCATAAAAATTATAAAAAAATTTAATATTGAACATATATTATTCAAAATATATTTAGAAAGTTAATTAAAATATTTGATATTAAATATGGACCATTTATATTAAATTTGGACTGTACTGACGGATGAACAAATTTATTAAAATTTTTTAAATATATTTAAAAATTTAATTTATAAAATATTTAATATTGAATATGAACAATTTATATTAAATTTGGATTATACAGACAGTTGAACAAATTTATTAAAAATTTTGATATTAAATATACCTAAAAAGTAAATTTATAAAATATTTAATATTAAATATGGATCACTTATATTAACTCTGAATTATACAGAGTTACAGACAAATAAACAAATTTATTAAAAAAATTTAAAAGTTATATAATTTTTCATTTTTAAAAATTTAAAATAAAAAATATTAAATTTAAACTATTCAAAATTCGCGCGATGCGGAAGCGGGCTTCATCCAACTCCCTTTCTTTGGACTACCAACGAAATTGAATAATATTAATAAAATAGATGCAATAGAAAATTTCTGGTTATCAATAATTTATTGTGTGTGTACACAGATGCATACATATATGTTTATAGGGAAAATGAAAATTAATTCTTATATAAAAAAGAGAATTAATGATAATTAAGTTTTTGATATTTTTTTTAAAAAATCAATTGTAAATATTAATTTAAATAATGATATGTTTAAAATTTTAATTTTAAATAAGACATGTAAATCTCAATTTACAATTTACAAACGTAGGAATTTAGCATCCGAAAACATACTTTCGGTGATGATGAAACTTCTGCCACACGTGGAACTAATATTGAAATTTTTGATTGGCGAATAAGCCAAATTTAAATAAGCATAACTCTTTAAAAAGCTTCAATAATTAAGTTCGACTCAATTTTTTTTGGGTTTTGGACAACTCAAATATTCAATTTTTATTTTTAAAATCATTTTTAATTAAATTTTTTACTTTAAAATTAATTATTTTATTTTAAAAAATATATTTTTTATACTTAGATGATGTATATAACTCAAATATATGATATTTTAATATAAAATGATCTAAAACTTAAATAATTAATTAGTATTTATTATTTTTTATATATTTTGTAAAAATAAAAAAACTTATACGGGTATTTTGGACTGAATTTTCTTAGGCTAGGCCCGAACATAAAATATCATTTTTTAAGGCTGATCCTAATATTTTGGCCTTAATTTTCTTAGGCTAGGCCCGAACATAAAATATCATTTTTAAGTCTGACCATAACTTTTTTCAGGCGGGTTTAGGTTAGCCCTTTGGGCTCGACCCGAATTACCGGCTCTACATGAAACCCATGTTATAGTTATGAGTTTGAATATGGTTTCATAGTACATATAAGGGAAAATTACATCTAAATTTTACGTATGAAAATTTATTATTAAGAGGTCTCATAAATTTTACAAAATACTCTCAAGTTTCAAATTTTATATATTTACAACTTGACTGAGAACATTGATAATTGGATAACGGCTATTTATAACTTACTATTAATATCTCACACAAATCCTTTAAGGGCATTGATAATTAGGCAACGATTATTTATAACTTGCTATTAATATCTCATACAAATCTTTTACAAGTTGTAAATGATAGTTGTCCAGTTATCAATACCTTTAGTTAAATTATAAATGTATAAAATTTGATACTTGAAAATATTTTATAAAATTTATGAGATTTTTTGATAATAAATTTTTTTATGTGAAATTTAAATATAATTTTTTTTAGAGATAATTTAGTTTGAAGTACCTCCCATATTTCACGATAAGGATTTTTAGATAGTTGTCTAACTGCTTTATCACCACCATAATCATTTAATTAAATAATTGTTTAACGCAAGTTGGGCCCATGTTCACTTGAGCGAATTCATCAAGGTATTATCTAACCATTTAAATCAATATTTGCAACTCATTCTTTATTAAAAAAATTTGGAATTCAGCAAAAATTATGTATGTATTAATTGTATCTCTGTGTGTATTAATTGTTATAAGATTTATGATATCACTTATATCAATATTTAATAATTTTTTGTCCATCAATGTCAGCATACAATACAACTCATTTAAAAAAAATTAATGAGCATTTTGAACCCTAAAAAACATCATGGATCCTAAACTTTTAAAATGTGTAAAATGAATCCAAAATTTTTAAATTTATAACAAATTAAACCCTACTGTTATCTTTTTGTTAACACCGTTATTGTTCACCATGGGGCCCAGTCAAATGCTGATGTGGCAATCCCTTACTAATGTATCATTTGTTTATTAACACCACATACCCTAAACTATTATGCAAGTAGCATTCTAAACTTTCAACTTTAAAATTTCGAGCAAATCATATTCATCATTTATGTATAGAGTTTTGACTATTATGTATACTAAATTAGTCTTAGCATGATCCACCATGATGAATGCATTGTTAGCTTTGGCAAATGACTCATAATTTTGTGAAGTGATTTTCTTACCCCATTTTACAATGTGTTCCAAACGATTGGTATATCATATTTCTATACATTCTACAACTCTAATTTATCTTCATTTTGAATAATTTTTATTTATTTAATGGTGAAAACTTGAAATCTTATTAGAAAAGAAGTTTAAATATAAAAGAATTTTAAGTAACTGATTAATTTAGGTTTTAAATTTGTTGATGAAATTATCGCTTTCACATCTATCATTTATAAAATCCTTTAATACTTAAACTTTTTTTAAATGGAATATCAAGTTTTCATCATTAAATAAATAAACATTACTTAAAATAAGACTAAATTAGAATTATAGAGTATAAAAAAATATGAGATACTAATTGTTTGGAAAATATTGCAAAAAAGTGGTAAAAAATATCATTTTACAAAATTATGTGTTGTTCACCACGGCCAACGATGCTTCACTATAGCGGATTATATTAAGGCTAATTTGATTTATATAATAGTCAACGCTCTATATATAAAACCATGGAGGTAATTTGCTTGAAATTTCAAAGTTCAAGGTCCAAGATGCTATTCATGTAATAGTTTAGAGTCCATGGCGCTAATTAAAAAATGACCCAGTAAGAGATTGCTACGTCAGCACTTGACAGAGCCCCATGGTGAATAATAGCAGTGTTAATAAAAAGATAATAATAGAGTTTAATTTACTATAAATTTAAAAGTTTATGATTCATTTTGCACATTATAAAAGTTTAGGGTTTAAGACGCTTTTCGCGCAGCATTTCAAGATTTATAATGCTCATTAACCCTTTAAAAATTCTATACAAGATATACAAATTTAATTTGTATCCTCTTTTTGTTCCCACCCTTTCTTTTCTAAATTAAAATAGTTTTAGGCTAAAATATATAAAAGTACCTTAAACTTTGAGACAATTACAGTACAAAATCTTCCCACCTTTAAAAGTTTAAAATTAATTTTCTTGATCTTTTATTTTTTGAAAAAAATATAATCATAAATTCTTATAGTTTGATCAAATTTTACTTTTAGTTCTTGTATCTTTTTCTATATTTTCAATCCCTATAAGGATTGAAAAAAATTATGAGAATTAAAAGTAAAATTTGATAAAGATTGAAAACACTGAAAAAAAAATAACTAAAAGCAAAATCTAATAAAAAATAAAGGCTGCTGATTACATTTTTTCTATTTTTTTCAACCACATGCTCCTCTAATATTATTTCGTGATAGCTTATGTGATATTTGATGTGAGTTCTAAGAGAATTTGGCATATTTTAAGAATAGTCAAATGATTCCGAGCCATACAGTTCACTCCAAGGACCCCAACAGCAATAGATGATGAAAACGATAATTATAAATGTGGGCTCCATAAAACATGGGGTTTGTTGACTGGCCTATATGTTAATAATAATTTATAAATAATACAATTGAGAAGTTTGGATAAATTGGAAAATAGAAAGTTCACAATTTTTCAATCGCTCTTATCTGGATTGGGAAATCATGAACTATGATGATATAGTTATAGGACATCTCAATCACTCATGTTTAGTTATATTATCTCTCACGGTGTGTTGAAAGTTAGATATTTCCGTTTTGAATATTTAAGAGGTCAAGCAACACTTTGGTCTGACCCTCCTATATTCTTTGTCCCATCAAAGGCTAAATGAGGAAGCACAACCTAATAATTTATATGTAGTAGAAATAAATTCTCATCACTTACTATAATTTTAGAGGAGTAATGAAACAAATATATAGCAGCAAAATAAATTGTACAATTCAACCATAGACATTCGAAATTATTAATATGAAAAACCTCTCAATATAAGGTTAAAAACCACTTACCAATGAAAAATAGTTTCACTATGATCAAAACAGAGTATAAGAAAGTCTCAATGCACAAACAAATGCAAACAACCAACCAAAATACCAAAACAACAAGTTTACACAAAAAGGATGAAAAACATGCAAAACCAAGGGCAAAATGGTGAGTAAATTACTTTCACATCAGACAATGAATCAATAATCTAACTATTGAAAGTGAAGAACAATATGTTTTAAATCCATTGACCAAATTTCAACCCAATTCAACTACTAACAAATTTGTAAGTGCAGATTTACTAAGATTTTTCTAAGAAACATTTGAAAATAACATTCTTTCTTTTTTTCCTCTTAAATGGCTGCTCTTCAATCTTGAACATAACCTCTCTCTTATAACCTAATATGATCTCTCTCAACTTTAGTTAGTGAGAGTCATAATAAACTTTAATATTAGGCCTCTTTCTACATAAAAAGGGAGCCCAAACCTACTAACATTCAAGCCTTCTTTAATGACCATCATTTTCGCAATTGTAATCGAGCAATATCGCAATTCTTTATGAAGTTGTATCTCTAATTACCTTTCTCATCTCGTATAAGGCCTCTGAAGGTTGTTCGGCTTTAAAAATTAATTGATCCATCCACATCTAGTCTAATATACTCGGGGTCTAGTTTTCTCCAACTTGATCTTTCTGTGTTTTGCTTTCTTTCTAAGTTGTCTTTGAGCAATTCTAGTCTTATTTCATTGTTAACTGTGTGCATAGTTGAGAATGCTATGCGTGTCTATTCTTCTAGATCATCCAACAAACCTGAGCGAAGACCCTTTCCTAAGATACCCTCCTTGTTCATGTTGTTCCTTGCTTTTTTTTTTTTATTGCATTCTCAAGGATCCATTTCCACAAAGACAATCAAAAGAAGTTGGTGCTCATATAGTTGGTTTGATTAGGTTAGCCTCAATGGTAGTCTCTAATGATGGGGAGAGTAGTCACTTTCAAAGCGCAATCAAAAGCATAGAGATTGCACTCCTAAATATATAGTTTTTCATTTTGGTCCTCAATTATTTACTCATAAATATTTAGTATCCTAAATTTTTATATAGTATAATTTTATCCTTTAATTTTTAAAAATGATGCATTGAACACTCCAACGTTTAAAAAATTAACTTTGACTATTAGTATCCTAAAATTACAAAAAAAGGGGGGCCTAAAAATTACAAAAAGGACTCAAAATTGCAAATAAGTACCTCATATGAAAAGTAATATCGATTAAGTCCCTAAAATAATCATTTGTCAAAATTGTATTTTTGATCTTTTACATGGATGAGAAATAACATTTATATATTAAAAGACTTAATTAATGTTAATTTTTTATAGGATACTTTTGTGTAATTTTATGAATTCTTTTCTATAATTTTTAAGTCAACTAACATTTAAAGTTGACTTTTTAAATGGTAGGATGCCTAGTGCATTATTTTCAACAGTTGAAGGGCAAAATTGCTCTACAAAAAAATTTAAAATACTAGGCACTTCTAAAGATTTATGCTTTACATTAAAGGGCAAAAATGCCCTTTAATTCTTTTATTTTTTTAATTACTCATATGTATCCTTCTATAAGAGATAATCATATTTGAGACATGGGTGCCTCTTCTAGTAAGAATTTAAATATTAATTTATTACATTATAAAATACTAATTTCTTTTGCTATACCTGTCTCTAAGTGGTTAGCTTTTTTGATTTTGATTGTTATGAAATCCAGTTTGAATTCTACCTCATGCCGCTTTCTAGAAAAAGCATTTGATCTTTTCATAAGTCACTAAACATCCTACACGTATAAGAAATACAAAATATCATCATTAAGATTATAGGCATACTTAATAATTCTCTATTTGCACAATAATTGACTTTCTCATGAACATAATCTAAAATAATTTTCCAATCTTTAGATATTAGACATTAATTTATTAATGAGTCTCTTCATCAATGTAGCATTCTCTCTACTAAACTAATTAATTGTCTTCCAATTTTCAACCACAATATATTCTTTAACTATCTTTCATATTAATCATAATTGCATATAATTTTTTTGATACTATATTTTGATTGCAAATTATACTACTCATTATAAGCCATATATTATTCAACTTATTATTGATCATATTTATACAGCTAAAGTGATCCTGTGCATTTGCATGATTGCATGTAACTTGAAATAGGTCACATTTTTTGCAATTTATAAATAGTAAAAATATCTTTATTTTTAAATATTTTATATTTGGTTCAAATCGAGGCAAAGGGGTGTGAAAATTAAAGTTGAATATGAAATACACCGTTCAATGAAAGATCAGTTTTCATGAAAAAGGTCTAAATCACTTAAAGGAAACTTTTAAATATTAGTTATGAAATTGAAGATGGAATCGGTTGTCTCATGAAAGATCAGTTTTGTGGATCCAACTTTTTCAATCCCAAAAAATTTAAAGAGAAAAAAACAAAAAAACTTTTTCATGTCTAAAGCCACAGAAAATTTGTTTTTGTTTGGTAATCGGTAATAGACTATTCATCACAAGTTAAAATCAGTGGGCCCAACAAAAGACAAACATTAAGTCATTAACATTATCAAAGTCGAATAAAAGAAGGGACACTGAGATGTGTGGTTGAAATAAAGAAGGCCTGGGTTCATTTCAACGTCGTGGCCCAAAAGAATTCAGAGTTTATTTAAGTTATATTCCTGTTTTTTTTTTTAAGTTTTACTAGGTTGATTAATTGGATATAGTCAATTAATTGCATAAAACTATTCATTTTTATTTTGACAAAAGATTGAGTACAAAACGTTTCATTTTCAATATTGAGAGTTCAACTTTTCTTTTTGGTTTTTGTATGTTTTTACTTGAAACAATTTTTTTTAAAAAAAATTGTTATTTAATTACATGACCCGCGCTTGTAGGAATTTTTTGAATTATTAATGAAAAACGTTTTTATTTGTTTTGGGAGAATTGTTGTAACGTCCCACTCAACACAATTAATCGCTTCAAAGTTCACTGACAACTAAGCTTGAAAAAATGACAATAAACTTTAGAATAATTAATTATACTGAGTGAGATTTGTATATAATTTTTCTTATTTGTTTTGATATCCATAAAAGTAAATGTACAAGATTTAGCATAGTTATGTTGTTTTTATATAAAAAAAAAAATGCGAGTAAGATATCAAGACTCACCAAAATAAAAATAAATTTCAAGAACTAAAAGGTAGCATGACTTAACCGCCAAACATGAGGCGTCTAATTTAGATAATTCTATGATAGCAACACTTTATGGGGTATGAGTTACATGCTTGCTCATTGGATTAATTTTTAAATAACAAGGCATTTTTACTATCACCACCACCACCATATTTGACGGTTTACTGTTAAAACTTTAATATTTACAATTTGAAGATTCTTATTTTGTATTAATTCTCTAATAGGATCCTTAATTGTCATTTTTACTATAATTTAATATTCCCTCTTGTTTTGAAAAAAGAGTTAAAAAAAAAAAAGTGTAGTTGTTTTTCCCCACTTTCGGCCTGATTGTAACTGTTATATTCAAATCAAGGCAAAAAAGTATGAAATTGAATTCGTGAAAGTCTCAATCATATGTATGGGAAATTTTTTTAAAAGTAGGTCATGAAATTTTTTTTATTATGCACAGTTATCCTTGTACTAGAATCAATCATATTCAAAGCACTGCTAAGATTAAATGTGAATATGTCTTTTAATAAAAATTTAAATATTAGTTCATCATATTGTAAATGATTAATTAATTCTGCTAACCCCAACCTTTTGGTAATTTAGGGTATTGAATTTTTTTTTCTTATAGGTATCTTCCTATTGAAGGCAATCATGTTCAAGATATTATCGGACACTAAATGTAAGTACATTTCCTAATAGAAATTTAAATGCTGATTCACCACACAAGGAATCAGCCTCTTCTACTAAATTCAGCTTCAATATTGGGTATAGAATTAAAGATGGAATTAGTTGCCCAATAAAAGATCAGTTTCGTTGATCCAACTTTTCAAGCCTAAACCACTTATAAAAATTAAGGTTTTGTGTGATAGTGAACTGTTGAATTACAAATTACAATCAGTGGGTCCAATAAGACGCTAACATTAACCGTATAAAATTCGAATAAAAACTTGTACCAAAAAAATTCTAATAAAAACTAATGGGATTAAGTTTAGTAAAAGGAGCAAGTCCTTCACAATATAAAAAAAATAATGTTCAAATTATTACTGGAAGAGACACATATTTAATATTAGATGGTGCTTCAAACAGAAATTATCTTCGATAAAATGATACTTGTGGGTAACAAAATAAATTCGAATAAAACAATGTCCAAACTAAGAGACAAGATGTGTGATTGAACTTTTTTTTTCCCCAACATTTGCATGGAGCAAATGAATCTTCAAATATACATCTACAGTACACTAATCTTCACAGGTGCATCTGTGCAGGAGAATTATTCTTTAGAATAATAATATTGGTCACGTCTCAAGTTATCCTTTTATTTAATTTATCTGTTACAATTTTCTAATTTTTTTTTTGCTATCAAACCATTTGGTTCCATATCCAATAATATCATCCTCACCTTTTTCTTTGCTTTTTTTTTTTTCTTCTTTTATTTTTTGTTTTGCCTTGATCTCATTGTCAATCGGGCACAGAAAAAACTTTCATCTATCATAAAGAAATTGAAGCAATTTAGAATAAAAGACAAAAGTTTCTATTATATAAAAAAATTTCATGATAAATGGGGATGTACAAAGTCCCATGTAAGATTAGGTTGACTATCATCCCTTTGATTAGAGGTATCAATTAGGGCTAGTCCGACCCTAAAAGGCTGGCCTTCAAGGGTTAGGGTCTAAATAAGCTAATTCTTTTAAGTCCGATTATATCTCAAAACTCTATTTTTAACAGTTTGGATCTGGCCCTTAGGGCTGAAGGGTCGGCCCTCAAGGCCTCGGCTGTAATTATTTTTTTTAATTTTTTAATTTAAAAATTTTAAAAAATATTTAAAATCCTTACAAAGTTATTACACATCATATTAAATCTTAAAAAATAAAATAAAATTAATTTACACAACAAAAAATTTTAAGTCTGATAAAAAAATAACATCCCAAAAATCAACTTCAATATCAATTACATGTTGGTAGCATCATCAGCTAAATTTTGATGATTTTCATTATCATCAATATCAATATGATTCGATCATTCTCCTTGTGGATTCTCATCAATGGCAAATATGTTAAGCTTTTCATATCTTTCTTCTTCATCCTCATTATTGCAATAAATAATGAACCAAAATTATAATTTCAAGGTATTTAAAGAATGCAGAAATATTTAAAGTAAGCAAATAATAATGTGCGTGTCTACTTTTTGAATTAGAGAACAAGTGCTGAGTTTAAGTGATGTGGTGTCTTTTTTTTATTTTTTATGTTATTTTTTAAAAAATATATTAGGGCTTAAAAGGGCTTGCCTTGACCCTAAAGGGCCAGCCTTTTTATTTTCGGGCTTAAAAATGCCAATCCTTTCAAGCCTTATTTACCTTTTTGAAAATCAAAATAGCAACTTGGCCCTCAATTTTTTCAAGCTTAAAAGAGCCAGTCCTACAGGCTTGGCTTTAATTGACGGTTCTACCTCTGATCTATATGCATACACCCAAGCCTAATCAGGTTGGCCCAGTATACAATATTAAGTTTGGCCTAGTCATACATAAATTATTAAAAAGTTAAAGGAAAAATATAACCATTAGTTCTTATACTTTTAGAATGTTTTGGTGTTGATTTTTATATTTTCTTTTCGTTAATCCAAGTCTCTTAAGTTTTATTTGTCTGCAACTTTGGTCCTTACGGTCAATGATGGAATTAAATATATTGATGTGTATAAAACTCTGTTAAGTGTTAATTCTATTGCCGAGTTGATAAGATTTTGATAAATTAGATGTTGTATGAATAAAATGATCACTGACCCTTTTTGCCTGTCCGCCGTAGTTGTCTATCTTCTTCATGTTGAAGCTTTATCCATTGCAAATTTAAGAATTGTGATTTATTGCTTGTTTTCTTTTTTGCGCTTTACTTATTTTTTATCCATTTCATTATAATTTAACAAGTTAGCACAAGTACAATAAGTAATAAAATTTACGTACACTTTTTTCACTAAAAAAATTCATGTACACATTAGTCAAAATTAAGTTCTTATAAGATAAAAAGTTTAGATTTAAAAATATAAGGACTAATGTTGGAAATATGTAAAACTTAAAGGTTTGTTTTTTTTAAAGGGACTAATACCAAAACATACTAAAAGTATGGGGCAAATAGTTATAGTTTCCCAAAGTTTAAAATAAAATAAGAAATCAATTTTATTTATTAGCAAAAATATAATTCCTTGCTTCCAAACAATATTTGCTTAATTTAAAGAAACATTTTCTAAAATTTCAAATACTTAAATTATGCATTACTTTTATATAATAATATCAAGTTAAAATCATTTTAAAATTTTACACAAAATTAAAAGTTTGAATGCTCAAATTTTTTATGATGAGCATAAAGTCAATTTACAATTATGTATGATGTATTATGAATGATAATTGTGAAAAATTATAAGATAATACAAACTCATAATCTATCTAATCATATATATAAATCACTTTGAACTACTTCATCTAAACCTAAAAAAATATAATTAAATTATTAATGTTATTATTTTATTGGATCCACTTGTTGCAATTTGTAATGAATCAGTCTACTAACATACAAAACTTCAATTTTTGTAAGTGGTTTAGGCCCTGGTCTTTTATTGGGCAACCAATTCCATACCCTAAGTTATTAATGGGATTGAATCTAATAGAAGTGATTAATCCTTTATAATGTAACAAATCCAAATTTGAATTCTTGTTGAAAGAGATGCTCACATTTATTGCTCAATTATGTCTTGAATAAAATTCCCTCCAATAGAACAGCACTTATGTAAGTCACTTTGAATTACTTCACCTGGATCAAAAAAAGACAGTTAAATTATTAATATTATCTAAAAAAAAATTCCAATATACTTTGATTAAATGCATCATTTTTAAAAACATCTCCTCACGTTCTTTTTAGTCCACACATGGTAAATTGTAAAAGGTAAAATTGAAAGAAAGTAATTAATGATTTATATTTTTTTTATCCAAAGTGACTTTATATAGAATTGGAAGGGGCATGTAGACGAGACGCTATTGAGTTAACCTCAACTCTCCGCCCAGCCAAGCCTAGTCTTTTTTTTTTTTTCAATTACCCTCAAGTATTGTCCTCTTAAAAGAAATCATGTTTGCGTCCCTCTTGGATGCTAATGTGAGCATTTCTCCCAACCTAATCTTTTGGGACACAAACAAATGCACAGAAATCAATGTAGAACATTGGAAATCCCCTTTCTGGTTGTCAGTTAAATAATCACACGTCTACTGCTACAGCAAGAAGAAGAAGAAGAAGCTCAGTGACACGGGTCATCATTTATGTACAATGTTGCTATCATTAAGGAAACGTTAAATGAATGAATGATCAGTATTCTCACTTAGCTACGTAAAGCGACTATGAACTTTCTATACCCTGCCAATTTTCAAACATCTCTGACCTTTAGCTTGATTTCTGAGCTTGGATGACCCTTCTTTGGACTTGAAGGAACAGTGCCAAACTTTCGAACCAGAATCTTGAAGCACGGTATAAATACTATGTACAGCGTTCCAATAATAAATGGCGATTGCAACAAGCAACAAGCCACCCTACTATCTGCAGAAGTTCATCATGCACTATTTTTGTATCAATAATAAAATATAGATAATGGGTCGAGGATATCACTGATGAATTATGATGACATTTCAATAATTAACATGATGTTAAGAATGGACCAGTATCATAATACAGATTAATTGTCTATAACGCTTCATGAATAGTGAAGGTGGCATCATTCCGTTCTATGATAGATAGCTCAAATTGTGATACAACAACAAAAACAAGAAGCCTAGTCTCATAACTGACGTCAGCTACATGGACCGTGTGTAAACACCATTATTTTCTATTAGCAAACTAAACTTTTGGAAATATTGTTAACCAAAAAATCCCGTTTAACAATTTTTATAAGTTTTTTTTTTGTCTTCCTTTACCTCCTCTTTAATAAACTAACTAGGTCTGCCTGTCTGAGATCACTGGCTCATAAAGATGCCATTTAAAGCCAAATCGGGGATTCACAGGTCAATATTCACGATTTATCACGACCAATGAACCCCCCCCCCCAATCCACCAAAGGATTCTACGAAGCATGCAACACCACCATTTCTTCCAATAAACTAGGTTTATTCAACTCAGTCAAGATTCTTTCTCTAGTCACACTTTCGGTCAGTGAAAATAAAGGAATAATATGATGGACGCAGCGTCATTGGACTTACGATATTGAAGACCTATAACAAAAAGAAGTGAAGTGAGAAAGAAGAGAATTGCGCCTGAGCGAGCGAAGCAGTGGACAAGGTCTGAACTCATTTCAGAAGAGCCAAGCAAAGAAGTCTTGCAACAAAATATGCAGCGAATCCTGGGGAAGAGAGTGAACCCACAGAGAGAGACGAATTGGTTCAAAAGGGGATAGATTGTAAGGGGTCTGTCAGGAATGGAACAAGGAAGAATTGGCTGCTGATGGAGATTCTCCAGCCTTTTGAAAAAGCTAGAGGATGTCTGTTTCTTTCTCATTCAGCATTTTATATTACCTTCTGTAAATCCTTGAATCTGTCAATTCTAATCTTTCTATGATTGCAAAACGAATAAAGGCATCATAATATCAGTATCTGTTGGATTCCATCAGAGTGTCAAAAGCTATCCTCCTAATTTCGTTAAAATCCAAAGGCACCACGCACACCACAATTGGTACAGAAGGAATCACAGTTAATTTTGTTTGTTGTGAATGTGCCTAACATATCTGTCTGTTTGATGCAAATGCAAAAAAAATTGTTATCGTGCCTACCGCATGGGCAATGCTTGAGAAAACTTCATAAGAAGCTTGACCAGTTAGAACTTTCTTCAAAGCATCAGACGTCAAAGGGAAATGAGGTCCCCCGGAGATAACTTCACCGAACCGCAGAAAGGCACAATGAGACTGAAAATGCCATAAAAAATTAAATTATAAATTAAAATCAGTGTTCCTCACTAGAAGAAATCAAAATAAAAACAAAATAGGTGAAACGTCCAAAAATATGCCCCATGGGGCGCAGGGAGCCATTACAAGAGAAGGGCCATAAAATTGAATACCCGACATATAAGGAAAGTGGAAAGAAATATGAGCCTAATCAGGAGATATTTTGCATTCTCTCAAATTTTTAAAGAGTTCAAAACTTATACACTTGGCGCATTTCGTTTAAACTTTTTTTTTAAAGTAATTTTCAGATGTCTAAAAAGAAAATTTGTTGTTTAAGGATTTTATGAAAAGCAGAAGTATTCCATGCTTGATTACAATCATAAAAGGATATTTTATTCGAAAGTGCTTCTCAAAAACAATCAGAAGCAATTCAGAATAGTTTTCTCACAAGAATCAGATTTTTCTTAGATTTTGATTATTTTTCAAAATAAATATTCTAAAATTTCTCAAAAGTACTTTTTTTTTTCCCAATAAAAAAGGGATTTTTTTCATAAAATAAGCTGAAAGAAATGGACCCTTATTCCCTGAAGAATTTTAATACAAACATAGATAAGGGTAGGGTTTGTATTTGGCTGTGGGGACTCCCTAGCTAAATAGGATATGCCTATGCTAGAACTATTTGCTATGATTTTATTTGCACCCTATTTTCTGAAAGTAAAAATTACATTGCAGCGTCCCCATAATCATCATGGTGTACAACAATGCATGACTATCTATTGTATATTACATACACAATTGTCACAAAGTGTTCTAATGATGCAAATTGCAATCAACAATTTGCCTTAAGAAACTAAGAAATAAGAAAGTCCTCTTTATAAAGACATACGGAAGTTGTTTATCATATATTTGACAAAACACTTGAGAAAATAAACAAATCACCGAATCACCATTGCCATAAAAAAACAATACAAATGGATAATTTTGAATGTACAGCACCTCAACTCTATTGAGTAGCAATGAAGTTTGCAAGCATTAAAGTTGGAGCATGACAAAGTGATCTAAGCAATGCAATAGCCATCCCACAAAGGAATACGGTGACACCTGCATCATAAAATAAGCTTGTATGTGAAACATAGTAAAACATCATGGAACTATGTCAGCTAATAATTAGTAGAACTATGAAACTGCTCCTTGGCCATGATGAAATAAAACACAGTTAACATTGAACCATACAAATCTTCATTTTCCATGAGCTGCATCTCCCTAACTTCTGTAGGTACTGTTTTGGATATTTCATATAACTGACTATGCAGAGCTATCAATATTATTAAACGGGGTTACCTATGTGCGATCATGCAAGACTAGTTGATTAGAGTTGGGAAACCAAAACTCACTCTAACTTACATTATGCAGTAGTTGTATAAGATTCAACTAATAAATTAGCATGGCAGCATCGATTCTAACCTTACTGAACAACTAGTTACTAATGATATAAAAAAGGGCACTCTATGCAGCAGCCAATTTAATTTTTCCATCACTTGAACATTCAACCAATCCTATCATCTAGCATCTCCTCAGTTGTTTGATGAAATAGTTAAAATTAAAAAGTATATTTATGTCATCACCCTCACTATAATACCTGCTAAATTTAAAATAAAATACTACTCATTTCGGCAGGTATATAGCCTTTTCTTCATAACTGCATCACACTTGTCAAACTTTAACATTGTCAATCAGAGGGAACAAATAAGCACTCAAGCAAGGTGGACAAACCTTCCTCAAAAATAAACTCTGCTTAAATACTCAATTGAGCACCCAGACATACTACTCAATCACGGACTTTAGGCATCCATGACCTTGGACCTTATCAATTGGCATCCCTTGTAACCAAACATCTAGTGGCAACACTATGCAACACTTCACTCAAACTTTATTAGTCAAAACTTTCTACAAGTAGCAGCCAACCACCAGTTCTATTACCGAATGATATGCACTCAAGCAAGGCCAGAAACCCTTCTTCTAGCTAGTGAGATGGGAAAACCATTTTATTTAAGCATTCCATTGAATAGTTCATATTACTCAATACAAGGTTTAGACATCCATACTACTTTCCAATCAGTTGGCTAACCCTTAGAAGGCTGACATCCTTAAGCTTACTTTGTGACATTTCACTCAGCCATCCACTAGTCAAAAACATAGAACCCTTCCTGTAGCAACTGACCAATAGCTCTCATACCAATGATAGGCGTTTAAGCAAGGTGAACAACATTTTCCCAAAAGATAGCTATTAAGGTGAGAGCTGCCTAATTTAAGAACCCATTGGGCAGTCTATGTTACTTGATGTAGGACTTAGGTGTCTCATATTACTTGGTCCTCGTTAGAAGATCAACAAAAGTTCAGGGAAGTTTCTGAGCATGAAACTAGGACACTGCTTCCTATCATGCAAACTAAACAACATGAATATTGGTTACAAGGGAAAAATTTCTAATTCCAACATAATGAAGATTGTTTAGTAGCAATGAATAAGAAGAAAGACAATAGAATGATAATGAATATCCGTGTAACTAATGGTCTCATTCATTAGTAATTCTGCCATGCATTTCACAGAAATTAACTTTTCAAAAATCTAGAAATGCTTAATAATAACGTACCACATATAGGAAATATTCCCAACGTAATGCCAAGAGCAGCTGAGAAAGCCAACTGTTTTGGCTCAGCACCTCTGAACAAAAATGGAGAACATTAAAACATGTAAACCAATTGCTGCTGTCTCTGAAGCCTCATTGTTGAAAGGATATGAGGCATAATATCATAAAAATAGATTTCCAAATTTTTAACGATCTCTTCCATGAAAAGATTTTACTTTTCAACTTTAACATGGAAAAAATACAGTATGTGTGCCAAAATGTGGTAAATAAAGTACATAAAGTTATAGGAACTAACATTAACACACTCGAATTCTTTCAGTACAATAAGCAATGAATGCCTTTAGTCTTGACACAACCAAACACCGAAATCAGGCAAGTGAAGTTCACTAGCATCAGTTACAAGGAAATTTATTATGGAGTCCAGAAAATGAAGGCCCCCATTTCATTTCCACTAGAAAATAAGTAAAATGAATGAAAACGAGAGAAACAGTTAATTTGTGCTTTAGATGTCACTAGGCAGACTGGTGCATATACTGACCAACTTAACTAAGAGTCTTCACCACAGAAAGCCAAGAGATGAGGAAAGAGAAAGAACTACATAACACCAAATCATAGACACCTTGGAACTCCATCATTCCACGCCAACTATTAAAGGAGAGCTTTCTTGGACCAAAATCCCTAACTACGGGGATGAGGGTGTTACCAAATACAGTACAAGGCAATAGAGGCAAGACAATGGGCAGCCTCGTTCACTACAAACCCCAACCACTGAGAACGTACTGAAAATCTGAAACGCCAACAATATGATATTCTGAGAAAAGAATATAGTTGCACAGTAAGCTGGTTATCTCATGGAAGCACCAATCCACCATTGCAAGCCAAACAAGATACACCATACGTTAGAGAGAAACCCAAATGTGTTTTATATAGTTTGAGCTTCTGTCGCAGACAACACTAGTTTCAGTGAAATCGGGTTATACTCTAGATTGTTGATATTCAAATAAAGGTAAACAAACAAAGAATGACAGTCGAATCCCACGAAAAAGTTATAAGAAGAGAGAACTACAAACGAATAGTAGTATATCACGCGCTGAACGTGAGAACTGTGAATTACAATTTGGAAGGAAAACTACCTGCGAAGAATCAGAGAAGAGGATCAATTATTTTGTTTTGAACCAATTGGTGAGACCCATACTTCTAATCAGAATCCTGGTCCAAATCCTAACGAGTTTCAACTAAATTGAGAAGAAATAATTTTCAGACCCCCCGCTTTAAAAGTTCTTAATTCTACAACATTTTCGATTTGCCTTCTCCGATAAGCAAAAACAAAACATGACGTTCATGATATTTAATTCAATTCATTGATCGGAAAACAGATGACAGATCCAAATCTTCGGATTCATGAGTTTACACGTCTTCGTTTAGGAAAATTACAGATAAAAGGACCCAAATTTCGTAATTATAATAATAAAAGAGAGAATTGCATTCAAAAGCCCTTTAGAAGGAACATATTTATAAATAATACCAAATGATTTTGCAGATCCAAGGGTTTCATTTACAATTATGTACATAACTAAAATGACCCAATTATCCTTTTTCTCCTCTCTCTTCTCTTTTGAATTCTCTTTCTACTTATAGTGGTTAATGCCCTTATGGCTTTAAACACTCTTGGTTATTCACATCTAATTCATTGTTTCGCAAATGCAAACTCTTTTGAGAAAAGTAAGCCTTGTTTAGTAACTTAATTTGGGAATAGCTTTCTAAAAAACAAAAAAAAAATTATTGATAACATATTTTTTGAAGGAAACAAAACCAAATGTTATTCTAGAAAATAAAAAAACAAAAATATCTTTTAAATATTTTAGAATATTATTTAAACGACAAGGGAGTATGCAAAAAATGCATGTTTTTATTTTTATTTTTATTTTCAGAATATGTTTTACAAAATATTAATTTTTTAATAATAAAAAAAGCGGGTTTCAAACAAGCCCATAAAAAACTTTTCAAAATATATTTATTTAGGAAATTACATTCAATGCAAAGTGGCATTCTTTCTAAAAATATGTCTAATAATATTTTTGGATACACTTGAATTGGATTTAAGCCAAATTATTGTTTGAGTAATTAATATTGTAAATCCAAATCCAAGTCTACTTTAAACTCTTTGTAATTTGAAATCTTTTGTTTCAAATCTTGACTCAATTTCTTTTGTAATTTGACCTAAATTTATAAAGGCTTGATGGCCGCCCACGATAACTAATCGGACCATCAAAGTTGACGAAACAAGCTGCCACTGTTGACATGTACTGTTTAGATATTAAACAAAGCATGATTCAAAATTTACAAGTTCAAATATTCACAAATAATAAGATTCATAAAGTGACAAGTAAAAGTTTAGATTTTTTCCAATTAAAGGTTCATGTTTGACAATTTCAAATTTATATATAATAAGTAATTATTATTTCTTGACACATATCTTTCATTTATCTTTTGGGAAACTAATATTCTTTATCCACTATGTAAATGTAAATGCAAATGCAAATGGAATTAGTAATTATTTTAGGATTGTGTGAACATTGTCTTAAGTTGCTTTTTTTGTCACTTTTGTAAAATGTAAATTGTAGGGAAAATTTTGGAGAATGGACCTAAAAGTTGTAAGGGAGATAATTGGACTTTGTTTTCTTTATGAACCTTCTATTGTAAAATTTTTTCAATTAACTTATGCTGCTTATCAACAATCAAAACCACATGGGCATGATAGATGAACATCTTGTTGGAAAATGATCAGACTTTGATTGTTATTTATAAATAGTCTATTATAAATTTCATTTAAGTATCTTGTGAAAAATATACCAAAATTTTTTCACTATAATTTACATTTTACAACACTGACCCCAAAAAGCTACTCGAGACAGCATTGACACAATCCTAAAGCAATCTCACTTTTATTTACATTTACATGTTGGATAGCATATTAGTCTTAAGAGATATGAAGTTGTCAAAAAAAAATGAATAATTGCTTGTTAAAATGTGTACTTGAAGTTGTCAATATGTCAACAATCATTAACTATAAAATATGAACTTTTAAAGGTTAATATGCAATTTGAAACCTGAACTATAAATTTAGGACGATTTAAACCTAAACTTTTAAAAAATACATTCTGAACTCTAAAGAATTAAAATTGAGGGCAATTGCAGTCCCACTATTAAAATTTGAAACAAACGTTTGTCAGTTTTTTAAAAATGAAGTCTGATATTTGATTTTTATCAAATGAGAGTAAGAGAGAGGGATAGTGAATTTTGTTCAATTTAGCACAATTACCTAACTTTAATTATTTAGGATTCAAAATGTACCTTTTAAAAGTTAAGGTTCAAATCACTTTTGGATTTTATAGTTCAGCGTTTAAATCATATACTAACCAAACTTTTAATTGTCACTTTATAAACTTTAACTTGAGAATAGCTAAACTAAAGCTTGTCAATGTATGAATTTTTACTTGCAAGTAATTGAATTTAGACTTGTCAACATGTGACCTTTTTTTGTTAATATTTGAACTCAAAGTTGGCAAAATCTAAGCAATTACTTTATGTGATTTAATAGTTGTGTAGATTGATTGCATTGTTAATTTCTGTAGGTTTATAAAGTGGCTAAGGAGAAATTTACAATAGAAGGTTTATAAATAACAATCAAAATCCAATTATTTTCATTAACCATTTAAGCCTGTATATGCCCCCCAATAAAAAGTGTTGAAAATTTAAGAACTAATCATTCATTGGATTTTTTGATACAAATTTGAGCTTGATGAAGTTGAATAGATAGATGCTTTTTTTCTTGTTACTTGGAGGCTCACTCATCATGTCTAAGATCAATGCTTGTACCTTTGCTTGTGAAGTCTTCTATTCTTTTGCATCCCATTCTAGTATTCTGCAACAAGTGACCAAATTCATATAGGTAGTGGCAAATTTAAGACCTTTAGGTTAGGGGAGCACAAGGACAAACTATTAGAATTGAAATTCAGTAGGGTCAAAATATTAAAACTAGTAGGGTTCAAAATTATATTTTTACATACCTTGCATGTAATTTTTGTAAAAGTGAGTGGGGATAAGTTACCCTTACTACAATGTAGGTTTGTTACTGCATATAGATCTATTTGAAGAATGAATTTCACTTTATATTGAGTGTAATTTTCCTAAACTATTTTTTTTTATGGTATTTACCTTTCTTTGAAGTTTATACTTGCAAAACAAAGTGACCTAGAGCTTATACAAATAACTATGATGCTAGAAGTGCTTATGGCCCTAAAGTATCGACCACTTTGAGTAGAAAGAGCAAATAACTTCGAGTAGAAAGCGCAAATTGAAAGATGAAAAGAAAGAAGGAAGAGAGAGGAAAGAAAAAGAGATGGATGAAGCGTAATTAGGTCATTTTAGCTGGGAACATAATGTCAAATAATGTCTTTGGGCCTGCAAAGGCATATCATAATCATTTGGGTCATATTTATAACTATATTCCTTTTAAGGGTCTTGAGTGCAATTCTCCCATAAAACAGAACATATTTTTTACGAAAAGGAAAAAAGAAAAGATATATTTTTTACAAGGAGATAACGAGGCTAGACAAAAAAAATAGGAGAATTACTTTGAAGTTTCAGATAATATATTTAAATATTATAAAGTCTATCAATAATTTTATAATATTTTAATATGTTATGTGAAACTTATATATAATTTAAAAAAAAAAAAACAAATCTATACATCTATTTATTTATTTATATTTTTTTGAGTGAAAGGAATTTCATTAAATAAAATTATATATGCAATATATACAAGAAAGTAAAAAACAATTATATTAGACATTTAAATGTAGAAAAAGACCTATATTTATTTATATTTATCCTGTCTAATCCTTTCCCACGGGGAAGGAGGTTTCACACAACCGCGCCACACACAAACAACATCACCCTACACACGCATCCAATATAATTTTTCTCCCTCGATCACTTGGGAATTTGATCCGATGACTCCATGCATCAAGGAATATGAATCATGCCAATCGAGCTATAAGCACTCGGCCTATATATCCATTTATTGCAGGTCCTTGGAAAGTTCAAGATAATGTTGCTTTTGTAAATAATAAATAAAAAAAATTAATCATTTTATTTTTGTAATTTTAATTCAATTATAACTTAATTTTAAATTTTAACTTGTTATAATTCAGTTTTTTAGAGTTTTAATTTAATTGTAGCTTAACTCTTGAATTTTTCTTCTTGCAACTCAATCTATATAGTTTTATTATTTAAATATTGGTCCTTAGCTATATTTTAAAAAATAAAATTATATAAATTAAAATATTTTAAACTTTTAATATCTATAAAGATTAAAAGGATTTATTAATTTAAAATATTAGTAGTAAATTTTAACATAATTTTAATCTTATATATATATATATATAAGATATAGGGACCGATATTTAACTGATTAAAAATACGAGAATTGAGTTTCAAGAGTTAAAATTTAAAAACTGAGTTACAGTCAAGTTAAATTTTAAGAACTAAATTATAATAAATTAAAATTCATAAATTTGAGTTATAATTGAATTAAAACTATAAGGATTGATTAATTTTTGTTAATAAATATAAACAAAAAAATAATTAAATGAAAACTTGTGAATAACTCAACGGAGCTAATTTTTGATATTTCACTTGTTAAAAAACACTTGACAAAATGGTGATTTAAAAGATTTGTTGTACAATGGTTAATTCAGGCTGGACAGGTTTGTTTGAATCCGACTCAAGTTTAGGACAGGTAAAATACCATAATTTTATTAAAGATTATTTTATTTTCTTTTTCCGTTTTTAAATTGTGTATCACATTCATGACGGTTAGATTACACGTACGGTGCAGATGGCCTCAATGAGACGCACTGCAGGCCAAAGCAATGGACGTGATATGCTTCACCTTCCATGGCGGGGTATACTTCTCCCGCCAATTTTGTTCAATGCACCAGATTCCCTCCTCGACCCCAACATCTTCTCACAGTTCTCCCTCCGTCACTTCTCATACCTACCATTTCTCAAGTTCGCAAGCGGGCAAAAATGGACAAATATCTAGTCAATTTCAAATCCTCCGCCGAAAGTGCTCGCTCTTTCGGAAGGTAAAACATTTGTTCCGAATATACTGAAGTTTCTTGTGTAGTTGACAATTGTTGTGAAATCTTGTTTTGGTTGAAAGGCGTATTTGGGAAAGGCAAGCCATAGAAGTAAATGGAAGATTCGATCCTAATTATCGACATCAGATGTTTGATATGTTAGTTCGTTCCTATTCTGAGGTTTGTCAAGTTTTGTTTAGGTTTTCTGTAAATTAATCTAGTTTGGTGTTTGAGCACACTGTTTGTTGATTTTTGCTTGAATTTGATAGTAGTTGAAGTTTAATTGGCGATGCTTAATTCTGTCAAGGTTGGGGCTTTCCCGCATTTGTATCATGTGAATGGAAATGGAGAGCCTTGCCAATCTCATGTATGTGTTATTCAAGTCATGAAGTTTTCGTCTAGTAAGTCTATATATGGATTTCTTTCACTTCCATTATTTATATTTAGCTAATGTCTTTGGCATGCTGTCCAGGTGAATCGACTTGCAAGTGAGGCAAATACTGATCACAGCGTGTTTTTTAGGAAGTTAGTCTCCAATTCTTTCTGTCTAGTGAAATCCATTCTGATCGTTATGCAACGTGTATTCAATTCTGTCTGCGGTGATGATTTCCAGTATAAAAATTAACTTCATTTTTTTTTCTAACAGGCAAGGCATCTCTGCCGTAGACTTTGACAAGAAGGTAATATATAGGCAAGTCGTTACCTCTGCAATCATGAAATGTAACAAAGTTAGAATGAATTGCTGATACAGCTAGCAGTTGAATAGCATTGCAAATTTCTAATAGCCCTGTTAAATACTTGTTGCTAGATTTGAACAATCAATTCTTTGTAGATCAGCTGTTCTTCCATGAAAAGTATAGGATTTTTTGTATGAAATTGTAAATCATAGTGTAACTAGGTTTCATAGATAGTTGACTTGAAAATTTGATTGGCTGATCAAATGTCAAAGCCTATGACACCGAGTTGAAATGTTTACCAATGTTGACACACTGATCATTGTGCACTGTAATTTTTGCGCAAATTTCTTGCATCTATAATTATGCTTTTTTAAGTGAATTTTCTTTTTGTTTATTGCAAGGGAAACATGGTTAACTTTATGAAATTCTTGATGGTATTCTTTTCTGTAATTTTTTCATTTTATACTTTAATGATTCATTCATATTATTTTTCGGCTGTGTTCTAGGGAATATACCTGGTCTCTGTGACAAAATCAGGTTGCTTAACAGTTCATGACTTTGAATCCCTATATTGCCGGATACATGAGTTAAAATGTAAGTTCTTCTTTGACAGTTTTCTGTTTTTAATAATTTCTAAAATGCTGTTCTGATTAACAAATTCCAAGTGCAAAGCAACAAAAATTGTCCATGCTCTGTGAGCCCAATCCTTGATTTCATACATTCTTGGGAATTAGAACACAATTGTGTTGTCGTCATCATTATTCTTTCATTAATTTTCCTGGTAGGCTTGGAAGAAGATGAAAGCAAGCATGTAATGCATCTCTCACTAAATCGGCAACTTGATGTTGTACAATGGAATCCACTTAACCAGGACGAGGTTTCAACTCAGTTAAAATTTATTCTTATTCAGCATTTTACATTCAAGATTATGATTGAAGATAGTTTACTTGAATCTTATCTACCACAAATTATGGAAATTGCTTTGATTTTAACTTTCCTCTGTAGTATTCTCATAAATCAGAACCCTTTGCTATTTGAAGTTAGTGTCCACATGGACCTCTCACACATTTTGCTGTTTTAGGTTGTCTGTGCATCTGTAAAAAGTAATGAAGTACTTATATTTGATGTTGGCTATATCTCTTCTGAACCAGTTGAAGTAAGTCTCCACTCTTATATAATTTTATTCTCCTCTCTTTTATTCTGCAATCATGGATTTTATTTTTTACATTGTATATCTTTCATGAATCAGAACATGTTTCTTCTGTTATTCACAATCAAATTGGTCCAATACTTTAACCTTTGCAGACCACAATTATGATTTTTCTCTCTGAATCTATCATACAGGTTTTAAGAACAAGACAAACAGCCACAGTACATGGATCTAGCATTCTCAAAGGTCTATCTGATATTGCCCTCATGTCAAATGACTCAAAGTGAGCGAGGCCTTGATTTAATGGAACTAATTTTGTTTTCACTAAGATGACAGGAACTGCTTGTGTTGGTACATTGAATAATGAATTTGTGATTTAAATACTTATGATGTCTAAACTTATAAATTAAATATGGTCCTGTTGACAAAATATTCTCACCATTTTTCTTATTTTTATGTCGAATTTGATTTTTTAATATGTCTATCATGACAACTAAAAGAGTGATGGGTATGTGCTTGTTTGACTGATAATCGTTGTTGCTTTCCTGTCCCTTAGTTTGATTGTGTTCCTTGCATAATCATACATAAAATAGTTTGGAGGCATTCTACAATGATGTTTCATACTTAGTAGATGTGCTTCAACAGAAAATATAGCTTGCTTGAAATGTTCGATTGAGGGTTTTACATCTCTTTGAGAAACATGACCTTGTGTTTTTCCTAAATCCTAATCCTTCATGATTCATCAAGTTATATATTTATCTATTTATTTTTGACATCATACATGAAAGCTTCAGGGCCTTTCCTTCCAATTTGGGATGTTACTAAGCTATCTGTTGTTTTACAAAGTCATGGTAACGGATGGTAGTAAGACCAATCATTTATAGTTCTTTTTTTTTGGGGTGAAAAATTGATTATAGTTCTGACACTGCAGTTCTATGCTTTGTTGGTTATTTTCGCCAGGATACTTGCTTCTGATACACATGGTGGAATCAATGTATGGGATAGAAGAGTGAAAGCTCTCCCTTGTCTTGAGCTTGCATCTAGTTCCTCTGGTATGCTTAACAGCATCCAATTAAATGCAGAAAATCAGGTTAAGTGTTGTGTCTATATTCTATAATGCAGTATTTTATGCTTTTTCTCAAATTTGGGTGTTAATGTCTGATGTTTCTAAAACTTTCCTAACGTAGATTGAATTGAAATAGTTCCAGAAGCAGGCAAGTTTATCTCCAAGTTCAAAACTTTTATATTGATTATATTGAAAAAGAAACTGTTTTTTCAAAAGTAAATTACCATATTTATAATGAAATAAGCAATTTAATGGACCAAATGTCTAAATGTGTTTTCCAAAGGCTGATAAACCACGTTTCCATTGCCCCATTGTCAAGTCCTGAGAATCAGGGTATTTTGAAAAATACACATAATCACAAAACTCCAGTTGATGGCACACATGAATTGCACTTGTGGTTTTGATTTCCACATGTTTTGATAGATGTCTTATTTTGTTCTGTATATTCAATACTTTGAGAAATTATTGACAAGGAATGTTACCTTTATTCCAGATCATCTTTGGTGCTGGGAAGGATGGAATGGTGTATGTATGGGATATTCGGGGTGGAAGAGCATCTTCTACTTTCCAAAGTCACAAAGAGGTTGTAGCTGAGATTGTGTAACTGCATATAGTTAGTTGATATTCATTATATTTAAGAAGGGAGAATAAGAAAGGATTGAAGATTCAAGGCTTTTTCTGTGGCTGAAGCAAATTGCATGCAAGTTAAAAAGCTTAGTCAGTTCTAAAGTCTGTGACTTTGACATAATCAATAATATCTCTTGAAGTTAAGCATGTCTTTCATGGTTGAGAAAGAGAATAAATCGTACCATGCAAGCTAACAGCTGCCACAAGTTTTGTTCATTTTAAATTTAGTTGAGATAAAGACTTGTTTGAAACACAAAAATGAGTTCCTATATCGTAATCAAATTGGTCCATTGTAAGGATCTCAAGCTCACTGTATATATTGCATATATTGAAATACTGCTTTACTCTTATATTTTGGGTGTCCATAAATTATTAGATATAAGCTTGTGACATCTTAGTTGTTGTGTAACATAAATTTATGCCTTTATGGTGTTAACAACATTATCCCCATTCTATGATTTGCAGCACAAGATGCTTGCAAATTATATTTGTTCCTCGTTTTAATTAAGCATTGATTTGTTGGCTGTGTCAATTACAAGATGTATTCTATAATATGTAGCTTTCTTATTCTGATTTAACTTCCATTTAGGCATGCCATCCACCTATGATGTCATTGAGATTGGCATCGCTGATGGATAAGATTGAATCTCTGAAGGTAATATTCATTGCACTCATTTCTGTTTTTACAAGTTTAAACTGGAGCAGAACTTCTTCCTCATTACCATGTGTGGCTGATACAGATTTCTAATTTTAAAATCTGTACATATATAGGCTTTATATTTGGTTCTGTAAGATAATAATTCGTTAAGCTTGGGTTTAGTATCTGGGGAAGGTAAAAAAAATAGAAAGCCATTGGAGATAAATAGTGCTAGAATCCAAAAATCACTATTATTCTAACTTCAGTTATGCTAATAACCTAAATGAAGAATCTCAAGTACAAGACACAAATTACGAGTTACCTCCTATACAGCCCCTACATCTATTTATAAAACAGAAATAGACTCCTAAACACACAACTACAAGCATGCCATAACTGCTGTTAACTGGTACAGCGTGCTTTGCAGATGACTCCCTCTCCCACTCCTAGTACTGTGCTGTCCTGAAATGGCACTTCTCTACTACTTTCTCTTGTTAGGCCTTCTGTTGCTCCAACTGTCCATGTGCCCTTGAAAATTCACCCTGCCATTATGGTAACGGGAAATTGCTCTGATGAAAGGAGCTAGATTTTACAATTGGATCTTGATCATGTGATGGACCATCACCATGCTTCAACAGCCTGTTATATTTGCAACCGTGGCTTTTGCAGGTGACAAACTTAAGCCACCTGACAAGGGAGTTATACAGGCACGCAGAGACAGTGAGACAAAACCCTCTGTTGCAGAAGCAATGCATTGACAGAGCTTTGACATTCAGCTTAGATATTGAATCAACGTACAAAATGAAAAGTTATGACAAAGACCGTCAAATGATTCTTTACAGAAAGGAATTCATTCCAGCCAGAAATGTGCTATTCTTAGGTTATAATAAGAGCAAATAAATGTCTCAATTCTATCTTATTCATCTGGGTTCCAGCATTCAGCAATGTGCTATTTAATATTTCATGCTCTCATTGACAAATCGTAACTACATAGTAAATGAAGATTTCATATTTAATGCAATAGCTTTGTAGAAAATGTAACTTAACTACTTATACTTAGTTGTCAAAGAAGATCCTAAGGTCCACCAGGTTATAGGATATAATAAGACGTTGAGATTGTACTACAATACTATTTATTGTGCATGCTTTAATTTATGCTAAACCACAGATATTGTTATGCAGGCGCAATCTGATATCATTCCAAAGGAGATACACTCTATCAATCTTAATCCATCTTGCCCATATCAGTTGGCATTCCACCTTGATGATGGCTGGTAAGTTCTCTCTAGAATCCTATAGACTAGTTAGCTCTCAACAAACTAACTACTAGTTACAACAGCCATCTATTCCTTCACATATTAATAACTTAACATGTTCTTCCGTCTTTAAGATAGTTTTTTTTGAAAGTGCTTGATTTCTATCTCTCCAAGAATTATAATGAGAATTTTCATTATTCTATGCGTACAGAAACTACCATTATTTTAGCAAGGATTAAGGCTCTAAAATCATGGGATTTTATGTAGTTATCACTTATTGTTACTAGATAATGTTATGCCAATATCAGTAGTTGTATTTGATGTCATCATGATGTACATCTAACTTTGTTTCTTTATATTGAATTTTATGAAGTAATTGTTTCCTATCATTTTTTTTTTTTGGGATAAGTCAGAAAGAATTGTTTACCATCATTTCTGATTTTTAGTTAAAATTTCCATAATAATTTGACGTAGGTCAGGCGTTCTGGATATTTATAATCTTAAAGTCACGCATATTCATTGCCCCCCACCTGCTTGGTTGTAAGTTCATAACATTTATTGCTCTTCTACTGTTTATCGAAAGGCCTTCCGTACGAAATCTAATTTTGTATTTACTGTCCGTTTCTTGTTAGAAATGATTCTTACGTTTCAGCTGAGCCATCATATATTAGAAAACCATCATGGTTATCCGCATGTTCGGTGAGAATTTCTAATGCACTTTTCTTGTTGCACTTGTACATTTTCACCTGAGTCGTCTTACCTGTTTCAGTTTGTTTTCTTTCTTTTTTCTTTTGTATTTTTTGTTATGGTACTTTTTTAGTTGTGGAAGCTGCTTGTATTATTTTGAATAAACTTCAAAAGGGAAAATGACAATTTGAAAAATAATAAAACTCAAAGACCCTCAATTTGAAAAATGACAGCTGAGGGTTGATGTAACACTTGCCCCGAGTGTTATCCAAAAATCACACAATTCAAATAAACTAAGTGTGGTTAAAGAGTTAATCCTAAAACCAACTTAGGAAACAAACCACTTAAATCACTAAGCAAATATACGATTGCAAAGTAAACATTTAAAACCTTAAAAAAATTATAGGTTCTAACTATAGCGCACGGAAGCAAGTTAGACGAAAAAGAAATAAAAAGATACTGTCATGACAGCATTTAAATTGCTGTCATGACAGCCCTCCCGAGTCAACTTCTGGGAGGCGTCGTTTCGCCATCCGACCTCCGATCGAAGTGATTTTAAAGCTCACACGTCACATTCAAAGGGTACTATAAGTATAGCAAATTTCAAAAAGATCCAACGGTCGGATTTAAAATTAGACATGTTAAAAATTTGATTATTTTTGCTGTCATGACAGCACTTCCGGACCAACTTCCGGAGTGCACCATTTCATCATCTGACCTCCGATCGGAGTGATTCCAAAGCCCACATGTCACTTTTAAAGAATACTATTAGCATACTAAATTTTGAAAAGATCCAACGGACGGATTGAATTTTGTGCAGGTTATAAAATCAATACTGTAGCTGTCATGACAGCAATTTAATGCTGTCATGACAGCACCTCCAGACCAAATTCCGGAGTGCGTCGTTTCTCCGTCCGATATCCGATCGACGTGATTCCAAAGCCCACACGAAGCTTATAAAAGGTTTTACTTGTGACCCAAATTTTAGAGAAATCCAACGGTCGGATTAAGATTTGGACACCCGGATGCAAAAGTGCAGCTTTTTGGTAAAAACCATTTTCAAAATTGTCCAAATCTCATCCTAATGGTCACAAACCTGTGGAAACACTTTGGACACGTCAAATAAGATTAAAAACACCTAATAGAACATTCAAATGATGAAAACCCCCATACATCAAAATTTGACCACCCGGGTGCCATTTCCCAAAATGGACCCTAAACCCCCAAAATGCACAAATCATACAAGAGTGGTCACAAATCAATCCAAATACCATGTATTTATATAAATACATATGCTAAACATTTTCACTTGGCTCAGAGCTCCTTGTGGGGCCCACGCACCCACTCTCTCTATCCAAGCTGTATGTTTGCCCATAGACACCATTTGCAATGCAACCACTTTGCATTTGCTTATAAAATCACATATATATCAAAATAAAGATTTGCTTGTAATAGAAACTTGGTCTACTAAGTAAATCCATCAAAACCACACACCATAACCAAGTTTCCTAGCCACAAGTCTGCAAACAGACAAAAATTCATACACAAGCACACAATCCACACATATTCACACACACACACATAATCATATCCTACTGGCACCCTAATCTTAAATACATTACAATATATTTGCTCAAAAGAAAGGGGTTGCAGTTCTTTACAAATCACAAGCAAACCCCTAGCTTTGCTCCTTTCCCGTCCACCACTGGATCCTTCGCCTGGACCTAGAATATTGAAAAGAAAGGGGTGAGACAACCACAGTCTCAGTAACAGCGAAATTTACATTGATTATTACAAAGTAAGCCATAATCAAATAAACGAATAATAAATTCAACAGAGTATATAATTTAGCCATTTAAAATGCATGAATGCATGACCTAGGCCGGTATGGCCTTTCATGACCAACAGAATGCCCCCTGGCACTCTTTAACTCGCAGTAAACCTTATACCTACTTATACCTCCACAGGCACAAAACATAATCTAAGGCATGATCTAATTCACTGAACCGCCTATGCCCCTTCGACGTGAATCCTGAGCAGTCAAAGCTAACTCCCTCCCAGAGCCAGCCCGACTTACTCTCCATGTGAGGGCTACCTTGGCCTAGGCACTCAACCTCACACTTCATATGTCGGATTCCCTCCCCCACTGAGAGGTGTCGAACACTCAATACACTAACCACTTTAGTGCACTGAGCCCACAATACGTAAGACAACACTGAGTACTGACAGTGTGTCATAGAATATCAAAAATCCACACCTTCTCATTGGTGAACTCCCACCGAGATCATGCCTTTTACTCTTGTCTACCTTTCCTGAGTATTGACCATTCAACACTCTAAAGTAGTATAATATTTATAAATCTCATTTCCATAAAAACATTGTTATTAAACAATTAGAAAACATATTTGCACTATAATCAAAGTAGTACCCCATAACCCCTTATAAAGCACATTTAATCTTTTAAAACATGTAATGCATGATAACTAGTAATATTTATTCAAAAATAGCTAAAACAAAGTAATAAGAAATATAAATTTCCCTGTTACCTCAACCCTTTGGTACTAAAAGGGTTCCCCTTGTACAAAATAGGGCTCGGCTTGTTCCTTACTTCTCAATAAGTTCCACCAACAATTTTCTACAACATATAAGTGATTCACATCACTTATCATGACAAATAGCATTAATGAAGACTATAACTCATACCACACAACTTAGGTCAATGAGTCATAATCCACCCTAATGGTCCATATATTAAACCAACCATTCACATAGTATCACTTAACCACCAAAACCATTTATTAGCCATCACTAGGCTAATTTTCAATTTATATAATTTTTTAATTAATTAAAAACCTTTACTTAGTGCCACCAACTTTCACCATTAGCCCTTATAATGAAAACCAAACCTTAATTTAAATCTTATTGGGTTCAAATAGCAAAATTATAACTAAATCAATAGGCTTAAACCATTGAGGAGCAAAAACCCAATTTCTCAAGGTTTATTTTGTGCTCAAAACACCTTTTTTCATCCAATTATTCACTCAAAACATTAGATCACTATATAGAAACTCAAAACATGCTCCCTAGAATCCAAAGAAATAAAAGCTTACAAGAATAAAGCCTTTGGGATCAAAATCCAAAAATTTTCTCTTCCAAAAATTGAAGAAAATCAAGAGAAAGAGAAGAGGATTGAAGTAGGGAGTTTACCTATCGTGTAGCCGAGCTCGCAACGGTCGCAAAGACTCCTAGATCCAAGCCTAACTCCCTCCCTTTCTCTTCTCTTCTTCCTCTCTCCCTCTCATACGTTTCCTTTCCTTTCCAATTCAATTTCTGCGTTTCTGCATCAATTTTGGTCTTTAAATTGCTGGTCAAAAAGTTTGGGGAAAATTACAAGAAAGGGCCCAACATTTTTTATGATTGCACAAAAGCCCGGTTCAACTTTGGTAATTTTTCCCATAGTTAAAAATCAAATAAAACCAAACTTTTTCTTAGTAAAATTCAAACTCTGGGCCTCTATTAAATTATTCTAAATTTTAATTTAATTATAGATATTTTATTTTATTTTTATTTTTTTTAAATAAATTTGAGTCTTAAAATTTTTAGGATGTTACAGTTGAGATCCTAGATTTTATAAACAATTCTATGGATCAAAATTCAAAATACCCCTACTCGCTCAGAAACGTGGTGACGTTTACAAAACAGAAGTTCAATTGTTAAAAACTAATCTTCTATTATTCGCAATTGTATTGTTCATGATTTGTGATTAAACTTCTAGATCTTACAAGTCAAATTACACCAAAATTTTGAAAATGGGTTTTGAATAGTCTTCAGCTAAGTTTTGTGTATTTATAACGGAACTTCTAATTGCTGTAACTAAGTTTCTAGTTCTGACAAGTTGCCACGTTTTCAACCGAGTAGGAGCATGCTAGTCCTTGAAAATTTTTGTGGGAAAAAACAATAAAAGTCCTTGGTCATTAATTTTCATTTCTTAAATTGGGGATCATCGAGTGTCATTATTTTCCCTATAGAGGTCCCCTTTTTAATTACTTTATGGACCTGCAAGCACCCTTTTTTTAATTTTTTGCTCAAGAAAACATGAAATAAGTATTTGCTGTAACGAAGTGCAGATCTATGTAGTTGGTTCATCATCAGAATGTGGCATTCATCTCCTGGATTTCTATCCCAGCGCAAGTTCATCATGCCATGTGGATTTCAAGTAAGGCACTGCGACATTGAGAACATAAACTCAAATACTTCATCTGAGTTATTGTCTTGCTGTAAAATATGATTGAGACTTGCATATACTTACAAGAGATCTTTATGTTCTATATATCTTTTCATACCTATGAAAGTATCTTCATCTATCAAAATTTGCTAGGTGCATAAATTTTGCTCTTTATATGTACACTCCCTCCTGTCCTATTTGTAAGGCGAGGAGCAAAGTTTTTTTTTTTTCCTTTATTTATAAGTCACATCATTAACTTTTATAATTTTCTCCTTTTACCCTCTATCAAATGTTGGTAAGAGACAGTATGCTATTTAAGATATATTCTGAGACTCGTGACGCTGCTGTTAGTAATAATGGTCCCACACAGTAGGGTTTCGGATTAGTCTAAGTGGGAAGTGGTAATACCTCAGGTTTCCTAGGATATTAGGTGATGAAATAAAAAAAAAAAAAGAGATATATTTAATTGGGATAAGATGAAAAACTTATTAAATTTTTGGATAGAATTCATGAGTTTTAAAGTTTTCCTTAATCTTGGTGAATTATTTTGGAAGTGTTGTAAATAGAACCAGATGAGTGTATATATACATATATATATATTAACTACCTATTAAAACTTACTTTCAGGGAGGATAAACAGGAAATGTCGGGAGTGAAGAATCAAAACAGATTTGTTGGTTTATCTGAAGGAGTAACTGCATGTGCTATTCATCCCTTATATAATGCCATCATAGCTGGTACGAAGTATTCATCTTTGCTCATGATTTCCCAGAAACGTGAGTCATACAGAGGTGGAGATTATTAGTCTCCATCATTCATTTTCGCTTGTTTATTCTAGCTGCTCTATTAATGTCTTATCCTCTTGCAAATGAGTTAGTCTTTGTAACAAGTCCAGTTTCTCTCCTCTACGTGTCTCATCTGAAACTGTTAAATTCAATCATTGGATGGTCCAACAATGTAGCGGACAGTTCACTTAGCGGAGGGATAACTTTAGTCAGTGTAGCAAGCATTTAGATACAATATTTTCTAGTTCCAATCTCCAAATGGTACTGTGTCTGGGAAGAAAAGAAACCACAAAATAAAACTCATGGGCATGAAAGACTACTTTACAACATTATCTGAGTATGTAGCCGTTGGGCTGCGCATTCTTGCAGATCTCAGACATGCTTGATGAAAGAGTTTGCAATCTAAAGCCATCGCCTTCCTACATTTAATCTCCTGTAAATTGTAAATTTCTGGAACTCTGCTTGAAGCAGATCTCCCCAATCTTATATCTTATTGGGTATTACGACCCAGCAATTCAAATCTGAATGACTATTTCGCTTATTACCAGAAGAATGTCTCACCTTGCTGCTCCTCTCAGATTTTGATTCCTTTCATGCCACTGCCCTTTAAATTCCCAAATTACATTAGTGGGATGCTGCACAATGATACTTTGATGCACTGCCATGTTCCTTTTGTGGCAATAAACTTTATAATAATAATAATAATAATAAAGGAAAATATATTTGCAAGTTCTTATAATTTTTCTTCAATTTTAAATTAAGTCATTATAGTTTTTTTTTTTATTGATTCCTTGTGGTTTGATCAATTAAAATTTTTAACTCTTGAGAAATAAAATCCTTGAATTATTTAAAAAAAAAACAAAAATAAGAACTTTTATAATTTTATTAAATGATTATATAACTTTAGAATTAATTACATAATTGTTATAACTCTTAGGTTGTCTTTTAAATAGTCTTTATGTTTGTAGAATGTTCATAAAAAATTTATAAAAATTTAAACAGGAAAAAGTGTACTAAATCAAATTTTCTTTTTTTTTTATTTTAGTTGAAAGTATTAAATTAAATTTTCTATAAACTCTAAAATTATTTTTTGTGAAATTTAATAATTCATTATTAGTTTAACCTTCATTGATTAATAATTTAATAGATCTTCAACATTGAAAAAAACTATAAGGACCTCCAAATTAATTCTCCTCAATAATAATAATAATAATAATAGAGATATAATTTCCAACCTTTTGGGTTTGGTTTGGATGGAGGAAACCTAGGAAGAAAATAGGGAGGGAAGAGTTAGAAGAAATTCCAAAATTAATAATTTTTTTAGTATTTTTTAAAAATTTCTCTTCTAATTTCCTTCATCTTTTCACATTCAGAAGTAAGATCAGGGATAAGAATATTTCAATCATCCATTGTGGCCGGCTAGCTTGAACAGCTACAGAAGATTTAATGGAAAGTCAAAGTGCTACAGACCATACTGCCTTAACGCTAAGGAATGAGAAGAAAACATGATCTAGAGATTCATTTTCTAGGCAACTAAAAGGACAGAGCCAAAAAAAAAAAAAAAAAGCACAGTGACAGCATTCAAATGATGAGCTCTAAAAAGTTCGTTGGCCGGGAGAGAATTACGCAGTAATTTCAATGTTTGAAGCAGATATTTGATAACAAAAAAAAATATAATTCGTGAAAAAAATCACATTATTTATAACCAATAAAGCACATAAAATTTATAAAAAAAATCATATCATCTGTAAGTTATAACTAATATAATTTTTTTTGAACTCTATATAACCTTTTTTTAATTTTTAAACTTTGTTAACTTAGTTCAAAAAGATGAAGTTCAAACAATATTGCAATGTTGGAGAATTTTTTCAAGTGCACGAAAGTTGTTCAAAGAAAAATTTTTGTTGCATCTGCTTTAAGACAATGATATCCTTGTCATGCGTCAATTGTTGTCTATTGCAATTCCAAATTCCAATGTTAGCTTCAATTTTCATCATAGATAATTGCTCCCTGTTTTAACAACAAAATTGTATTACTGAGTCTACATTCAATTTGAACAGCATAAATTTGAAATTTTTCATTTCTGATTTTTTAAATTAAAGAATTGTGTTTATATTACATTTGGTTCTTCCTGAAATAATAATAATAATAATAATAATAATAATAAAAAATAACAACATCCATATTCCTGAACCAAATTCCAATGTTAGCTTCAATTTTCATCATATATAATTGCTCCCTGCTTTAACAACCAAATTGTACTGAAATTTTTTTTTTTAAAATGCATTTCAAGTACTGAGTCTATATTCAATTTGAATAATCTAAATTTGAAATTTGGCATTTCTAATTTTTTAAATTAAAAAATTGTGTTTATTTTACATTTTGTTCTTACCGAAATAATAATAATAATAATGAATAACATAAAATCCACATTCCTGGAACCAAAATTGAAAGACCTCGAGCTCATATTCCTAAGCAGCCATAGATGCGGAGGGAGAAGTAAACAATTGATGTACTGATGATATATTTGTGGATCTGGTTGCACACAACCACTGCCTTGGGGTTCCATAATCATCATCACTCACTCTTGGCACATGCCAACTACCATTGGCTGATTCCTGCAGTTCAGTTATATTAACCACAAATGTTAATCCTCCATTCCATGAACAGCATCTATTCCCTCCATTTTATATTATAAAGCATTTTTTCAAAAAAGTTAGGAAAAATACAGCTTTTAATCTCTGTACTTTGCTCCCATTTTGTTTTTGATCTTTGTACTCTCTCTTTTTTTTTTTGTGTTTTAGGTCCCTACACTTTTGTTTTTCATTATTTTCAGTCCCTTTATAAATAAAATTTAGGAACCTTAAAGGGACCAAAAATAACAAAAAACAAAAATATAGAAACCTGAAATACTGAAAAAAAAGGCACAAGGATCAAAAGCAAAATGAAAGCAAAATACAAGGATCAAAAACTATGTTTTTCCAAAAAGTTATATGTTTTAATATGTAAGATATTTTACAGAATTTTAAGATCAATTAATAGCTCTTTTTTTTTCATCTAAATGTCCTTAGGAGTATATCAAAACCGCTTGCCTAGGAGAAGTAATCATTATAAACAAATAATCAATAATTGGTATTAAAGGCAAAGTTGAAAAACATAGAGGCTCTTAAAAGGTACTGAAAACCAGACTACTCTTTGAATTGGTTCATGGCTTAATAACCAAAATTGTAGTTGAAGTGTGATCAAACCAATCATCCACAAAGCATTTTATTAAACCGATCAAGACACAAGTTTAATAGGTTAACCGGGCGGTTTGACTGAGATTTCCATGCTCTTAACTGTTTATCTTGGCAGATGTGCATTGGGTAAGAGTTTCATATAATATGAAACCAAGGGAATATCGATAAAGTATGCAGAAAGGCTCCATTTTATCTGTTTAAAATTTTTCTAATGTGGAATCAGCCCATGTTTCTTCATAGCAAGCCCCGATTCCGGACGAAAGAGAGTTAAGTCCTTAACTGTCAATATAAAACAGATTTAACCTATATGACATGAGAGTATGGCAGAATAGAGATATATAAATGGGAGCAAATCCTCTAAAACTGAGATCTGAGATCCATGAATTTATGTAAAATTTTCCTTTCTTGATATTTTCCCTCATTTTATTATTTTTTATAAGACAAAATCTTTTCCCTTTTCCTTGTAAAAGGTAAACTTCAAGTAATTCATGAATTTCCAACTTCAGAGGATCCACTCCCTAAATAAACCAACTCCTAACTGTTGGTCAAAATAAAAAGAACGAAAGACAGCCCCCAACTTGTCAAGAATTAAATATGAATGATTTCTGAGGCCAACCCACCATTTTTTTTATTTTCATTCTAACCCAATTGACATCAAATAATGAAAACTGGATGATCACTTGATAAGAGGCCTATTATCTTTTTTTTTTTTTTTTTGAGCCAAAAGATAAGAGGTCTATTATCAGTTATCAAACTTATCACATATTCCAAATGGTCTGTTTCTATCTTCACGAGGCCATTGGCCTGGTAAAATCCAGAGAATGAAAATTTGGGTCAACCTGCCTGGTTGAACCAGTAAATTGTAAATCAGTGCCTTAACCAATTAAATAAAATGCTTTGCTTCTGATTGATTTAATCACTGTTCAATTACAGTTTTGAGCATTAATTCTTGACCAATACCTTGACCAATTCAATGATCAGTCCGGTTTTCAATACCATGGTGAAAACATACAATTCTATATTCAATCAATTGAACAAGACACAAAAAGCTGTACCTGAATAACTGTTGAATATGGTGGAGGCATGATGAGGGAAGGCCCATTATTTGAGGTTGACAGCCTAACCTGCAAGTCATCAAAGCATCTCGATCCTCTCACTCTTCGAGTCAAAAGTACAAATAAGCTTGGTCATTAATAGAAGAGAGGTGATGTACAAGTAATACACTAGTGCTACTGGCTTAAGCTCTTGAGAACTACAATTGTGTGGTTATGAAATGAAGGATAATTACATTATCATATGTCAACTACATTACCTATAGTTGAGTAAAGATGAAGAAAGATAACTACATCTTTTTCATTGCAGAGTGGCTATAAGTAGCCTTAAGTAGAGAAGACCTATAGATTTCACACTAGCCTTGTGATGAATTCGTTTTATAGGATTCTATATGAAATTCCCTGAAACAAGAAGTACCTGATGCTTTTCCTTCCATCTTGGAAAAAAACTAGAACCTAATAGTTGGAACAAGTGATCTCTCATCTCATCATTTGTCACCAACAAGCTTTTACAGCTAACAGCTGCATATAGCCAGTACCTGTGATATATTATTGACAAACAAAATTGAAAAATTAAAAGGAGAAAACAAAACTTCGGGATTAGGAAAATGAACTTGTTCCGGTCAATACTTGTTCAGACCAATGGCATGAAAGACTCTACAATGTATAATGAACTGAAATTAGACAAGTCGATTTACTTTAAATACTTAAGAAGTATTTCATTACCAGTCATCATTGGAACCTTGAGGTGTAGCGTAAAGAGCGTCATTTTTCTTCCAATATTCTAAGAGTTTCTTGTTATGTGGCTTCCGAGCAGGACCACTAGTAACCCGACTTATATGCAAGATTACAAGTGGCAATCTTTTTGAGGGACTCATTTGTTGCAATTGCTGTACAACAGTGTTAAGCTGCAACCAAGAGAAAAGTTTTCAAATGGATTTCCTAGCAATGTGCTAATAAAGTTAGCAACTTAGCACCCACCTGCAAAAAGCTGAAATTATGCGTGCTGACAAGGCCTACATTGGCACCATCTACAACTGCATCAAAAGGACCATGTTGTTGAAGCCACTTCTGAAAAAGTTTAACTTTCCATATCAACCACTATATCATGAATAATTATATATATATATATATAGATAAGAGAGCTCAAGAAATAAAGTGTAAAACCATCATCAAAGCATGCCTCCCAAGCAAAAAGGAGCTTTTCAACTAAAAGCATGAAGTTTGTTCCCATGGCAACAACAACAACAACAACACCAAGCCTTATCCCATTAGGTGAGGTCAGCTTTTGTTCCCATGGCAACAGCTCTAATAATTAGTTTGATTATGACTTTCCTACCCCCTGCATCCTAATGTTTATGACTCATGTCCAATTGATAACACGTCATATATGTAGGTCACTAAGTTCAAAATGACCCTTTATTGTCTCATGCAATAAACGCCATAAAACTAAAATGTTTCATAACAAACTGAAGTAGGAGAATCCATAAATATTCATATGAAAATAAAAATATCCAACCATTGACACCAATGCACCATTACTTCCCCTGATACTACCATGTATTCTTTAAGCTAATGAACTTAGGTTAAAATGAATTTTCGTATCAAAGTATTATTACTGAATAGTAATAATGATTAGGGGTAGATTATCGCCATGCAACACAACAGTAAGGCCAGTACTTTGCCAAGTAAAGAGACCAGGATAATAAAACTTGGCATTGTAAATATTTATCTGTTTTGGAAATTTAAGATTTCTATTGGTGCATCATATATCTTATAGCTGGTAAAATATAGATCATAGGGAAAAGAGGTTAAGCTGAGATCCTCAAAACTATCAAACAACCCTTTCTCTTTTAGGCACATTCTTATACTTGACTTGACCCACTTTGTTTACATAGAAAGTACTGGTTTACTATTTGACCTTTCCAGGTGAAGTTGATTTAGGATTATATCGCACTTCTAACCAATGTTTAGAAGCATTCTTTTTCTACACTTCTTATGCATCAGTGCTACTCATGATTCCAGCAAATGATTACTTGTAAAGAACAAACTGATTTCTGTATACAAGTCTAATCAATTTGCAAAATGAAAGTGAAAAATGACATAGCAGCATATGAATATATTCAGCTCTATGTGCAAAATTCTTTTATGAATCCCAGACATATGTTATACCTGAAAATGGTTAAAGTTTGCCTTAGTTTCTCTTTCGCAAGCCAATCTAGTTAATGAGGTAGCAAAATTTTCAGTCTCTTTTGGATCAATGTCAATGCTCACAAGTTTCTCATTGCATGAGAGACACATGCCAGCATCATTTACATGAGTCTTCACCACCTTCCATTGCCCACTTCCAAGCCATCCTTGCCCATGCCATCCTCCACCTCCCTGAGCAATCCCTTTTCTTACCATGCAAACATCCCAATATTTTTCTCCAACTTTTGCTGCATCTTCCGAGTTGAACCAATCTTCAATAATTTGAACAGTTGATTCTGACACCTGCCTCACAGTAGCACGTAAACGGTGCAACATTTCATAGACCTTGTCTTCCTTTTTTGCATCAACACTAAGTTTTAGAAGAGCAGAAAGCTCAGGCTCTTCAGCCAGAATCCCAGAAGCAATCATATCAGCATCAACTTCATAAGCTTTATCTGCATCTCCTCTCTCGCAGAATCCAAAAAGGGAAGGTTCATATGATCTCAACTTTGGTGCAATACCACAATTTTTCATTTGCTTCAGTAATTCAAAAGCCATTTCAGGATCATCCCTTGCAGCTGCAAGCCTGGCTGTACTTGTAAATGTAGCTTCATTTGGAGCAACTTTGTCGACTAACATCTGCTGGAAAATCTCGAAACCCCTTCTAAGGCCTAAAATCATTGTATTTTCATCATTCTTGTTGTCTATTTTGACATGAGCATGAGAAGAACAAAGGTATAGTAATGAGTTATAATGGTGCAGATTCAATGCAACACCATTACTTCGTGCCTCGTCATAGAGTTTAAGTGCCTCAACAATGTCCCCACCCTTTGAGCACTCATTTAGCTTATGCCTCAAGATTCCCTCAGGAGATTCGTTGATAGCTTTTCTCTTAGCTTTGTTAGAAAGTCTACTAGTAATTCCTCCAGAGCACTCAACTACTGATGTAGCTGCTTGACTCAAAGTGCTCAAATGAGATGTCTGGTCTGCTAAGAAGCTATAGGAAAACTGTTTGAGAATGCACTTCATATTGATAGAAGAATTGTAACAATCAAGATGAGAAGAACCATAGCGATGATTCCAGCAAATGAATGGTCTTGGGTATTGGGTGAAGAATGACAAATGTGGAGCCAGTTTGACCATCAGACAACTGCGCAACATGACTTGTCAGGTTTGAGCATAACAATTTGAACATACAGCCCCCCTTCTTTGTGGATAAAAGACTTTTATATATAGCTTCCTTAACCACGATTCAAAGCAAAGCTTGATCAAATAAACTTTGGTAAAAATACTATTTACTAATAAATATAAGAAAGAACTTCCATTCTTAATGAAAACCTTGCTTAGTGGCAACTTGTCTCTGATAAGGGATAGAAAAGCATTTGCATGCAAAGTGAAAACATCCGTTAAGATGTCAACTGGATTTGGAAGAGTTGCATGGTGTAACGCGCAATGATCCACTCTAAATCAGAAGAAGATAAAGAAATATCATCAGCAAAAAAATGCACAGCTTCTTTGGCTCCCTTATAACCACATTCAAGAAAAAGGAAGAAAAGACAACTGCAACAATATAGTTGAAAGTTAAGATTCCACAATCTTTCAGCCCAAAAAAATATCCAGGGACTCGAATTGCAAATTTAAATACATTTCAAATCATTGTGAGGATTCAAATTGCATCCATGTCCCAGATAAAATCAATTGCAGATTTACACCTATATCGTTCTAGTAATTCAATCAACACATACCTTGAGCTTATGTTTGGGTCTGCATTTTGCAAGCTCAAAATGAAGCTAGCAACCCAAAACACAGTTAACCTGTCTGAAAACCAACAAAGACATGGCAAAATTGAAACTATGTTCTTCCTCTAAACCACGTTACTGTAGAAGCAACCCACACCCTACTTCTGTGCTGAAGATATCCGTTGAAAGCATTAATTCCAAAATAAAAAACTTTCAACAACCAACAATACTCTCATCTCTATTCCATTCCTGCTTCTCCTCTTCATTCTTGATAGAGGTAACAATCCCAGTTGCAAAAATGTGAATTCAAAAGGCAACAATTCCATTTCCAAAAATCATCATTTCCAGAATTCACATTCAAAACCCAGGCAAGAAAAATAGCCACAACACTGAGAGGGAAGAATCAGAGGATACTAACCAGCGCCTTTCATAGCTTCACATTCACGTCAGTCCAAACCTCACAATAACAGAGCCACCGGCAATGGAATAACAGAGGAGAGGAATAGATAGATATTTACGGAGTCGTGAAGATGGAGGCCTGTGAGAGATAAGTGGATGATGAAGAAGCTGAGACAAAGTGAAATGCTGGTCGTTTTGCAAGGCACTTAAAAAACACCAATCAAGACAATGGTTCAAGCCTCAGTGATCCAACCGGATAGACCAGCGATGATTAAAAAATTTACAAAAATAATTACATTTGACTATAAAAAAGTAATATTTAAATAAGAAAAGACTTCAATCCTAAGATAAGTAGCTAAATAGCAATCCAAGAATGGGTATTTTTTTAACAGCAAAATTAAAACCTCATGGAAGAAACAACTCAACAGTAAACTTGTTGCAATGTGTGTGTGCGTGCGTGTGCGCGCTTTCTTGCCAAAATGACGAACCTCATCGAAGATACGGTACTGAAACTTGATCCAATCATTTGATTACAAAAAACAAACACAAGTTTATTGGGAGGTGAACAGAACACCCTCCCAAGATTTAGCACAATTACATAACTAATACAATACTAGCATACCAAAACATGGAGAGTGAGTGGGAGGGAGAGCAAACCAGAATGGAGAAAAAAGAACGGACTGTGAGCTTGACGGGGAGAGAATGACAAACTAAGGACACAAGCTTGACAGGGAGAAAACAGAACGAACTCCGAAGAAGCCACGACGGCGCGGCGACGGACAGAGGTCACAAGCAGCAGCCAAGAGAAGAACAGCACCAGGATTTCGACAAGATGAGGTCACGGGCAGTCAGTAGCAAATCGAAGAGCACATCAGCATTCAAAAAACGGATAATGTTTGAGGATGACGCTGTTGAAATGCTTCAGACCAAAACTGAAAACCGAGGCGAAGACAGGAAGCAGGGTTAAGGATGGAAGGGTTTACTTAGGGACTTTTGTGACGTGTAGACAGTAGGGCCTAAAATCAGCTCTTAAAGGTCTCAGACCTAAATAAATTCACCCTAATAAACAAGATTATATTTAAGGCTCATTTTATAAGTTCTAGCCTTTAAAGCCTCGATTTTATTTTTTTTATTTTTTTAATTTAAAATTTTAAAAAATATATTTATAATTTTAAAAAATTATTATATATAAAATTAAATTTAAAAAAATAAATTTAAATCAATTTACACCACAACAAATAAAGAAAACTTAAATATTCAAGTTTAATATTAAATAGCAATATCAAAATTAATATCAATAAAAATTAGACTTGACTAATATTATCAATTAAATCTTAATGAATGAATAAGGAAGGGGCAAATAAATTTAATATATTCATTTCTTTTAGTTATATATTTAATCTTCTATTTTTTTATATTACAATTTTAAAAAAACTAATAAAACAGTTTTAAAATGGCCGGTCCTTTTATTTTTAGGCTTAAAAGGAAAGCCTAAATTACCATTTTTCTGCCCAAAGTAGCAGCCCGAATCTAGTTATTTTCAAGTTTAAAAAGATTGATCTGACAAGCTTGGCTCTAATTGATAACTCTATGCATAGAACAGAACGACGCCGTTTAGTGGATAAGATATACGGGGAAAGGAAGTGGAAATCATTTATTTATTTATTTGTTCTCAATAGTTAAGACATTTCCTTCACTTTTTATTAGGCTTTTTTTACCAAAATGCTGTGTTTAGTAAAAAAAAAATTATGTTGAAGATTTCGCAAAATGATAACATATTAAAAAAGTATAAGGATTGAAGATAAAATATCAAATCAATAATAATAAGTTGAAATCATTCAGGCAATGAACGATTTCACGTTTAGTGTAATAAAAAAATAATTTTTTATTCTAAAATCATTTCAGGCAAGAACGACTTCTTTAAACCCAAAGTCGTTCTTCCTATAAACAATTTTTGGTGTAGTGTTTTGAAAAATATTTTTCACACTGCAACATTTCAAAAGAAATTTTACTGTATGCAGCATTTTGGTAAAAAAGCCCTTTTTATTACAAGTGCTCTTTTGTTTTTATTAAATATTGGTAGCAAAATTTGGCCAAAAAAAATATTAGTAAGAAAAAGTATATTATTAAATTATTAAAACATGTATATGTATATACATATTAGTTGGTGGGAGAAAGCATGTTAATTGGTTATTTATACGTTGCACGGGGATGTTGTTTTTGAGAATTCCTTTAGTGTTAGATGAAAGCAATTAGTGTATATTTTAAGTAGTTATATGAGTAAAGCAATAAAAAAAATTATAAGATCAAGAAAAAGGTATAATGATACTATGATAGATAAATTTTAAACAGATCAGAAAGTTAAATACAACAAATCGTTATGCTAAAGATAAAGAAAAAGAGATGGACAAAAAAAAAATAATAAAATAAAATAAAAAGTATGGCATTAACAGGGGATGGTGAGTGTCGTACATCATTTAGATTATTAAAAATCTCCTTGCACACTTATATTGAATGTAACATTCGTCGGTTTATCATTTGTGTTAAGAGTTAACGTTTTTGACCCTTGCCTACTTTGCAGTTGAGATACAATAACACTTATTTAGTCATTTGTAAAAGTAGGTTTTGGCAAATATAACCCAACACTAATCAAGCTTTAACCTTTATTTTTGTTTATGATCATAACAGAAGACAATAAAACAAGAAATTGTCTTCTACAAAGAGAAAATAATAGTTAAGAGTCAAAAAATAACATATTAATTCTTATAATGTAGATCTTTATCTCAATATTTAATTATGAAATTGTTTATACTTTTAAAATATGTTTTTCTGTTTAAGTAGCAATCAAATGCATGCCATTACATTTTACAAAAACCAAGATATTTATCAATATTTCTAAAAAAACATAATAACCTTAAGTTTCAATACATGATTTGAGAGACTGAATACTGATATTGAATTTAGAAATCCAATAAAATATAAATTGTGCATTGAGTCATTATTTTCATCTTATTCATACATTATTTGAGCTTAAATGCTAGAATTGGGAAACGGACGGGCTTAGCCCTTATGGCTTGACCCATAAGGGCTTGAGCCTTTAAGCTTGATTTTTTATTTTTATCCATTTTTTGAAGTCTGGCTCTCATTTGAAGGAACTTAGGGTTGGGTCTGTATGCCTTATTCTAAAAAAATTTAAAAAAAATTAAGCATTATAAATTAATTAAAATATTCTAAAATTAAAAAAATTAAAATCCTCAAAATCTTTTAAAAATTAAACAACACACATTTAAAAGTTTAGTAAGAAAATTAAAATCTTGATTAAAAAATAGTTCATTTTTTTATAAATACACAAACATAATAATTATAGAAAAATAAAAAATGTTAGAAATTTTATAATGTACATTAATATTTATTAAATTATATTAAATTAATTTTAGAATAAATTAAAATTAATAATAATGTAATGCACATAGGATCAAAGCTTCAAGCAAGCAGGTCCTTCTTAGCTTCAAATGCATGTTCTATGAAAAAAAATTAATAATAATATAGCAGGGGTTTGAGTCCTTTTCTATAGGGCTTATTAGGGCTAGACTCTCAAATTCAGTTATTTTAAAAAAATTAATTTTTAAAATTCAAACTCTTATTTAAACAGGGCCTCCAGACTGGCCTTCCAGGCCCGGCCTTTATTTCTAACTCTATTAAATACAACACATTTTCTCTATGAATCATGAATAACATATGTTCATTAATCTCATTCATAGTAAACAATATGAGCATTAACACGATCTTATATGTGAAATAAAGCTGGGAACTGAGACGACCAATAATATTTGACTATATAGATTCAGCCACACACTATCGTTTTACCCCGAGCATGATATAAAATGCCATCTATAACAGTGATCTTTGTCTTCCCATCAATATCCCTTCCAATTGTACCATCTCTTAAGAAAATAATCTATTTTATCTCATCATGATGACTTTCATTAAATAAATTTTTTTATAAGCTTCAAAAATATTTTTGATTCAAAAAATTTATTATTCATTAATAATTTTAATTTTTAAGAATTAGCATGTATAGCAAATCAACATATGAAGATTCAATTCAAACAAAATAAATTTAAAAAAAATATATAATTACGCCATGTCTTAAGGCCCTTTGGGCTCAAACTCAAATCCATGCCCATGATGGTGCTTCTGAAAGTCTAGTCCAATAGTCCTGTCATATGAAGCAACCTGCTCAACCTCCAGACATCACTTCTTTTGGTCGCTACTTGACCTTCTTAAGCAGCCGCCGGCAACTCTATTTTAGGTTTTGATCCTAGAGGTGAAGGAGACTGCGAGCTATGTCCTGTCTCGCGATCAGAGATTTCTTCTTTGATTGTTACATATTATTGGAAACTTGAGGCACCAGGTAGCCCCTTGCATCGCAAAGTCTCGTTGCAAGGAAATCACGAGAAAAAGGTTTATAAGGTGCAAAATTCAGTGTTGGCACGACCATTTTCATTATCGGCGACGAAAACTAGGGTTTTCCTCTCCCCGGTATTTGGTTTGCCATAAATTGTCAATCTTGATTCGGTTGATGTAGTGGAGTGAAGTGATACTTTTCGATGAGCAAAGCAACATGATGAGGACATTTTAATCTGAATATGATGTAGAATATTAGTCTCATATAAGGTCTTCAAAGTTCTCTGATTGCTTTGCTACCATACTGTGAACTTGTAGTTAAAGTGGTTCAGTAAGTCCTGATGTAGAAAGACGCAGAGTGATTATTTTTTACTTTTGGTTCTGGAGTGATGTTCTTCAATGAGCAAAGCTAAATGATGAAATCACTTAGATCTGAATTTGATGTAGATCTAATGTAGGTCTTCAAAGTTCTCTGATTGCTTTGCTATGATACTGTGAACTTGTAGTTAAGAAGTTCTGGAAGTCCTGATGTAGAAAAACGTAGAATGATTTTTTTCTTTTCGGTTCTGTAGTGATGTTCTTCATTGAGAAAAGCAAAATGATGAAATCAGTTAGATCTGAACTTGATGTAGATCATTTGTCTAATATAGGTCTTCAAAGTTCTCTGATTGCTTTGCTATGACATTATGAATCTGTTCTTAAGTAGTACTTCAACAGCTCTGATATTGGTGATTTTGATATGAAGTCTTTATACTCTGAATTTAATGTGAAGCATCTGAATTTAATGTGAAGCATCTGTCTCCCATTCGGGTCTTCAAAGTTCCTGTATCTTGAAGATCTGTAGTGTGCTTCAATATGCCCCAGCACTTTCTTTTCCCCTAATTTCTTTTGAGTTTTTCTCACTTCCTTGGGAGTTTGTATAGTGAGAAGGATTTCTTGGGTTCATAAACTGTCTAGTATTGAACTTCAAAGGCACACTCAAGCCTCTGGTTTCCTATGATTTGATACTCTTGATATATGATAGTGAAAATAAGCTTACTAACCGCACTTTTCTTACAGAACAAAAGAATGATCTTTTCTGACTTTTATTTTTATGTAGTTTTTTTCTTCCCGGAAATTCTTTTTCCCCCAGCTAATTCTTTGTTCTCAATAGAAGCTGAAAATAAATGAGAACTGAAACTGGTCTTTAAGAGCAAGGAAAGAGAAGTGATGGGATTTAAAGTTATCTGGTTTCTTTGATAGTGTTGCTACTGGTTTGACTAATAACAGTGGCTTTCCAATTTTCACCCTATCCAACAAGGAAGCTGGGATGAGAAAGGGAACAATGTTGTAGAAAGAGTGATTTTACCCTTTTTTGTTAGATTTTCTATTGAACATGGATGGGAAATAAGAGTAATCAGTAATGTATGTCTCGAACATACTGGAGATTGATGAAATGTTTTAACATTTGGAGGTGCAGCAATGACTTAAATACTTTGCCTACAGCAAGAAAACTCCCAAACATGTGTTGGGGCACTTCTCTTGCCCTTTTATCCCCCTTTCCACATCTTATCTCCCAACCTAGTTATTCAGTTAGTGAGAGCAAAAATAATTCTTGGTTGGTTTCTCATAGCAGTGAATGAAGATCAAAGAGAATACTTATGGAAATTGTTGAACGATATTTCTTAGTTACCAATATTTCTAAAAGTTTGGTTGATGATAAAGCACAATAACGTTGTACAATCTATGTAGGCAATCTTTACCTAGTGAGATAAGGCTTGTTTATTGTTTCTTTATTTTTTATTCCCCTTGTTGGTTGGTTTCTCATAGCTATTCAATCAAGGGTAAGGTCGTATGTGCTTGCTCTTGGCTGCCCTGTTAAATTTGTAACAAATAGAGGTGAGATAGAATGGGAAAAAATTAGGGTCGAAATAGTTGTGTGTTTATCAAGTGAAAGCCATTATTATGTAGCAAAATTTCTCATTTTCCTGATCAAGTAATCTAATGTGCATTCTGCATTGTAATATATTAGATTATACAAGCATGGTACAACAGAGATGTCATTCTTCCCTCTGTTCATTTGTCTTAATGAAATGAGCATTAAAGTACTATTGGGGCAGGAAATGTGAAACTTTTTATCAGAAAATCTGATATCAGCTTTATTAGAAAACTTGTGGGGTTAGTTTCATTCTTTTGGATGCATTGCTTAAGTGATTTTCTTAACATATGTTCCACAATGACATCTTTCTTTGAGAACTGAGAAGTTATTTATACAACGAGCCAAAGAAATTGTGAACATCATCCTTGTGACTTTGATTGCTTTGAGACTCATCGTGTCTAGTCTTTTTGTATCGAATGATTTTTACATTTGACTTGTTATGTTGAACTAAACGGAATGAAACATTTGCCAAGTTTAACTCAGTCTCAATGTGACTACTAAACTATAATGAAACATTATAATTTTAAGGATTAATGTTCATTTTGCCTCTGAACTACTTGCTTAGGAGTGTCTAGTATTATAAATTTGTATGTGGTGTAATATACCCCTTAAATTATAATGAAGCATTATGATTTTAACCAAAAAACCTTAATGTTTCTTGTGCATATCATGATGGTTTCTGTACACGTGTCAATATCTATGCTTTGTAGCTTGGAAGATTTGGATTGAGGGCTTCTTCCTTCTAGAAGCGAAAAAATTTTGAAGAGCTAACACTACCTTTTCTTTTATCTCAGCACTAGCTCTCACTGCTACTCATGCTTGGGAAAGCATGGATAATTCAAAAAAGTGAACGTATCTATATTTGATACGATATTCATAAGATATTTTGGCATATGAATTGCATATTTTAATATTTGTATTATGATTTTTTCTAATAAGTTTTTTTATATTACTTAAAAGACTTAAAAGAAAAAACTTGACATTTTAATTGATTGTTACAAATATCTTTATATTACTTTAGAAATTATTGTTTAAAAATTAAAATAATTGTACTTATATCTATATATTATAAATATTCACATACTTGTATTATAAAATTTTGAAAATTGATGTATTCAATCTGATAGCTTCTACCTCCTCATCTTTAAAGATATTAGAGAATAATAAAGAGGTTTTAAAAGAATTAATTAATTTAAATTAAGTTTAAAATGTTAAATTTTAAAAATGTATAAGTTCATCTTTTAATTTTATAATTTTGTTGTGATGAATTATAACTTATTTTTTAAATTTTAATATAGTTAAAGAATAAAAAAATTATTTTTTTGTTAAATTTAAAATACAAGTTGTAAATTTATTACAATGAAATTGTAAAATTAAGAGATTAAGTTGTAAATTTTTAAAATTTGACGCTTGAAATTTAATTTAAATTAATTAATTTTTTTGAAACTTTTTTGCCATTCTTCCAAAAATATTTATACTAGTTATGTACTCCTTTTCTTTTCTTTTTCTGCTTTTTTTTTTTAATTTGCCAGTGTAATTAGGGATGTTGATCCAAGTTTGTTCTAGGTTATCTTTTTGATAATCATACAGTGAGGAATGTTAGTGTGTGTTTGGATAGTCATGTTAATCAATTTTTTTTTAAAAAATAATTTTTGCTTCAATTATTCAAACACCAACTTTTCCAAAAAAATTGATTTTTGCTTCAATTATTCAAACACCAATTTTTCCAAAAATATTGATTTTTAGCTGAAGCTTCGGCGTTCAAATTTACAAAGGTATTGGAAAAAATTATAAAAAAGACTAAAGAAAAAATTATAAAAAAGTATAAAATTTAATAAAAATAAAATCAAATTCTCTTCTCTTTTTTTTTTCTGTTAATAAAAATTAATGTTTGATATTTAAGAATTAAATATTTTTTAATTAAATTTATTTTAATTAAGATATATTGAGTTACTTATTTACATAAATGTAAATGTTAATATTAATATAATTTAAAAAATATATTTTATTTTTTAAATAAAATGGAACAACTTTAATAATATTATATACAAATTTATTAATAATTTAATGTTGAAAAGTAATGTTTTTTGTGGTAATTTATACAGTTAAAATTGATTCTAAATAAATTATTCAAATATTTTTAATTTTGTTAAAATTAATTTTAAAAAAATAGTATTCAAATAAATGATGTCATAACATAATTAATTATTATTAAAATTTATTATTTAATTAATTATTTTAATAATTTATTATGCTGAATTGAAATTCAAACGATCATTTAGTGGCGTTTCCAACCAGTTTTGTCAGCACTGGGATTATAATACATGTTGCTTCTTCAGTACTCATGGTGGTAACTTCTTCAAAAGACGACGTTTTGCAACGACTTGTCATGCATAGTGTTCTTCCATATGCTTGCCAAAGGCCCTATTTGGTATGAGGTATTACATTTTGAAGGATTGAGAATGGGATTGGGAGTGAGAATAAATTTTAAAATGTTGTTTGGTACACCGAGGGATTAAAAAAAATGAGTCTGGGATTGAAACAAACAAATTACAAAAAAGACACAAATGCCCTCATCTTATTCCTTCTACTCAAATTTTCCAGCCATCCCTAAACCATTATTCCTTCCATCAGCTACAACGTGCTTTACTTTGTTGCAATTTGAAAAAGTTGTAAACAAACAAATAACCACCACCCAAAAATTTATGAAGCACAGATTAAAAATCTAGCAAAATTCGCAAACAATTTCAAGGGGCGAGGAGCATGAACAGATCGAGCCAATACTCAAACTCCCTCCGTCTCTATCTCCGTCGAGGAGGGCGGCTTGGTTTTCACCTGCCCTTGCTTCTGCCACACTGCTTGTGACCCAGAAATGGCGAAGATGTGATCTACATCTAGATCTGAAGAGAAGGGAAAGGGAGGAAGACAAATGGATAGACTCGAACTCGATCTCTAACCCATTAGACATGGTAGATGCAAGGGAGGTTATTTGGTTGAGGGAGAGAGATGAGAGGGCGGGGGAGGGACAAGATGGCGAGAGGATGGGGGAGAGAGATGAGAGCGCAGGGGATGACGAGGGCAGAGAGAGAGAGGAGAGAGAGAATGGGGTAATTTGGTCAGAAAAAAATCAATCCCAGGATTGATTTTCCAATACCAGTTGAGAGGTGGTACTGAATAATCCCACCTAAATGGGATTGGGTTTGGTATTAAATTTTTCAATCCCTCCTACCAAATATAAAAACATGGGATTACTCAGTCCCAATATCAATCCCACTCTTTCAATCCTTCGTACCAAACAGGGCCTAAGATTCTTGCGTTTGCATTTAGCCCCGAGCGCCCATCATTACGTGGCTAGAATGTAGCCTTTCATTTTATACTAAAATGATCTCAATCGTTCATTTTAAATTAATTTTTAAATATTTTAAATATTATATTTATTAATATAAAAATTATAAAAAATCTTGATATTAAATTTGGGCTGTCTTTTGTACTCATTCAAAAATGAGAATTATGATACTTATAATATTTGATGAGATCTAAACCATCTAAATTTAATTTTTTTATATTTATCATAATCAAAAATAATAAAAACTGTAATCAATTTGTTTATTACCAATTTGGCCAATACAAATTTAATTTAGAAGGTCCAATTTAATATTAAAAATTTTTATAATTTGACTATTCAGATATACTCTGAATAGTTTAGCTATAATTCAGATGACTTATAAATGTATTCTAAATAGTCTAGATTTAATATCAAATTTTTTTATAATTTTTATATTAATAAATATAATATTTAAAATTTAAATTAAAATAAACAGTAAAAATTATTTCAAGGTAAAATCCAAGGCCACATATGAGCACTTGGTGCTCATCACTGTGATGAATACCAAATGTGAACGCAAAATTCTTTCTATTCTTTCATAGGGTGATGTCAACAATTGTAGCTTGGATATCTTCTTCTTCTTCTTCTTTTTTACATGTATCTTCTTATTAGAAATAATCTTATTTGATGTATTATTAGACATTAAATATGAGTATTTTTTTGAGTAAAAATTCAAATATTAATTCATCACATTATTAGATATTAGTCTTTTTCACTAAATTTTTTTTTTTTGTGTGCTTGCAATTGCTTGGGCCTCCACATCTTATGCTCGAATTTAGTTGGGCCCCAGTTTTTAGTTGGTATATTTTTATAGTTTTAATAAAAAATGATGTTTTTTTGGAAAAAATTAGTCATTTCATTCTTGTAATTTTAATTTAATTGTAACTCAATTTTTAAAGTTTTGATTTTGTTGTAACTTAATTTTTAAACTTTATATCTTGAAATTTAGTCTTTATATTTTAATTATTTAAATATTAGTTCCTAGATCTTTAAAAATAAAATTATAAAGATTAAAATTATGTTAACATTTATTATTAATATTTTAAATTAATAAACTATAAATAGTATTTATAAATATTATAAATATTAAAAATTTAAAATATTTTTAATCTTTATGATTTTATTTTTTAAAATATAGAGACTAATATTTAAATGATTGAAACTATATATACTAAGTTACAAGAGGTAAAACTCAAAAATTGAGTTACAATTGAGTTAAAATTATAAAGGTTAACTTACAACAAGTTAAAATTTAGGTATTAAGATATAATTAGGTCAAAATTATATAAATCAAATGATTAATTTTTTTTTAAATTAGAAAATGGCGTAGAAGTTTGAGATAGGTTTTGCACGCAGATTCACTGGTCTTATCTTGTCTTTTCTTTTCTTTGGTGGGTGATATTCTATCCGAAGGCATATATTTAGAAAAAAAAACTCATATACTTAATTTTATATACTTAAAGTGCTTGTTTTTAATTAAATCAAGATATGTATATCTATTATAAATTATTTATTCTATAATAAATTTTTTTATTCTACTGTGCTGACAAATTTTTTTTAATAATATCATAATTGAAATGAAAAAAAAATCCATTTCTAGTTCTACAATTGAAATTAAAAATCACATGTTATATGTTTTTTCCCTATTTTGATAATTAAAGATAGCATTTCCATACTGAATAAGGCAAAAAGTTAACAGCTTTTATAATAAAGTTCAACCATTGCCGGCATCTAAACTTATAAATAAAATGATTGGATCTCCTTCCTAATTTGTGCATATCATTAATTTTGAAGTAATATGAATGGATATAGACATTTCCTGAAAATAAAAAGGTACATAAAATATAGTACGTAGTACATATTATATAAATACGAGCCATTCTACCAATAAAATAAAAAAAATAATAAAACACTTCAAAAGTCCTTTCTTTACCAAACCACAAACACAGAATCAAAGCAATATATGGAGAAGCCTTCCTTCAAGTCCATCACCTTCTTTACTGTCATTTTGACCATGGCAGCAACAAGTATGTTACTCTGCTTGTCTCTACTAGCCTTTCCTTATAAATAATTATTGCTTAAATAACATCCCAAACCCTTAACTTTTGAAATATGAAAAAATTTCTTTCAATTTCTAAATTTTAAGCATCTAAAACCTCATTATTAAATTAAAAAACAGTCATTACTTTTATAGTTGTAGGGCCTAGTTACATATTGATGCAATACTTATCTTAACTCTTAAAAATAACGATCGTTTTCTCTAATTTAATAGTGAGGTTTCAGTCACTTGAAATTTAAAAGTTGAGAGGAGTTTTTACATATTTCAAAAGTTTAGGATTTAGAATACTATTGGCATAATAGTTTAGGATTCAAGATGCTCATTAACTCAATTATGAACATTTTGACTCTTTTTAGATTCTGTATAATTATTTTTTATTTTGTCTTTTGTTTTTTTTGCATATCAATTGGGCTTCTGCAATTTTTTTTTTAAATTTCTTTGTGTTTTAACAACATTAAAATTTGAAAAGTTAGTAAGAAATTGACTCATATATAAAGATGTGAGTTTAAATCCCACTGCTAATAATGTAAAGTATATTTGTGGGTGTTCTTTGAACTGCAAGACATCTAATTTGAAGATGGTACTTTGGGAAAATTAAAAAAAAAAAAATCTTTGCATATCGCAAATAACTAATCAACTACAAAATTATGAAACTGAATTTTTTTAACATTATTATTTTTTTGTTTTAAAAATAATATGTTGACTAAAATGCCTTGGCCGGTGACGCAAATTTAAGAATAAAAAAATTTTCTAACTCAAATAAAGTGATTTCAGAATCCATTCAACTAAATTTCCACACAATTAAAGTGATTTCAGTATCAACGAATTTTAAGTTGCCACTAAATGAGCACTTTGGTCAAAGTACTATTTTTAAAACTACCAAAAAAGATTATGATCCTAGAATTTAATTTTATAATTTCATTGTTCAGATGTTCTTATTTGTGATTTTCCCTAGTACTTTTGTAGAAGATAATTAATTGTCTATCAGAAGTTGACTCTAAAATAATGTTTTAAAACCCAATGCTACACTGCTACATAAATTTTAAAACATATTTTTTTTCTATGGTTCTAAAATTGGTGTAGAAAAAATGGTTATATATATATATATATTTAATTTTTTTTGTACCTTCTATATCATATATTATTCGTTAAATTTTTAACTTGTGTGGAAAGTTTTTTTTCTTTTACTAGTGCCATCCTGTTTTGAATTTCCCACAAAACTTTATATTTTATTCAAAGTTCATTTATTGTCATATCACTATTTACCTCTCTCTCTCTCTTTTATTTGTATATTCATATATAAAAGATTTTTTTTCCGATTTATTGAGTGCATTAATTAACAAATGAAAAGGTTCAATGGGGGAAAGAATTGAACGAGTTGAAGGAAGATGGAGTGATGAAATTGATGATCTAAATAAAATTGATGACATTCCGAGCCAAGCTTCATGTCAGTTCCCACAAAATTGCAACACACAGTGTCCTTCTACTTGTACTTCTTACCAATGTATTGGAGGCAGATGCAGGTGTTGTTGATCTCTCAAAGTTCTTGTGTTTCATGATTATCTATCAAGCATATATAATAAGAATGAAAATTATTATTAGTTGAATAATTCAATAATTTTGTTCTTATTTTTTTTAGGGATAATTAAAATTTTATTCCCTCAAATTTATCTCAATTATCAATGCTTATAATGGAACAATAAGTTAAAAATTAAAATAATGTCACTATGGTGGTAGTATACATGATCTAGATGATAATAAAGTACAAGAATTATTTAAAAAAAAAGCAAGAAATTAAAAAGAGTGCTAGAATGCACAATATGGTTAAGTGTGGTAAGAAATAATTTTAAGAATGTGATCAAACTTGCACTATTTTTTATCAATATATAGAAGGGGTCTTTTTTTTTTTTAATGGACTCAGTTTTTAGTAGACTTATTATAATTCTAAAATATTAAAATGATTGGGTTAAAGGATCGGTATTTCGCCATACTTTCTTAATATTTAAAATTGCAAGTCATCATTCATTAAAAAGATCAACAATGTTTAACCAACTAAAAGAAGTTGGCAAAAGTGATAAGAGCTCTTGTTATTTGGACAAATGATCAGTGATTCAATTCTCAATTCTTGTGTGTGTGTGTGTGTGTATAACAAATTAATTGAGAGAGGATATTCCTTTGCTTTCAGTATCTTTATCAGGAGAAATAATCTTTGGATTAATTTAAAACCCTCTATAACTAGGATTAGCTCTCATATCTATTTCTTTACCTGTTTTACTTTCTAGATGATAAATTGTGTTATTTTCATATACTTGATTTTCTTTTTTGTTGTTTTCATTTATTTTGGTATTTTTCCAGAAAGAAAATTAAAGTACTTATCTTATCAAAATATTGAATCCCTTGAAATCAAATTGTGACAAAACGAACGAAAGTAAATTTGTGTTTCAATATTTTCCACCTTTTATACTGCATTTTTTCTTTTATCTCTCTCATTTTTTAAAAATCTCTTACATATTTCACATACCAATAAAATTTAATTATTTTTTTATTCTCATAAAAAAATAGGGTTAAGGTGCAATTTTACCTTCAAATTATTCTTGAAAGAGTAATATTGTCCCTAAACTATTAGTTGTAGCAATGTTGCCTTTAAACTAATCAAATCGGAGCAATGTTGCCTCTACCATTAAAACGTCCGATACTGTAATTTGTGGGACCTACTTTTTATGAGTTAAGATGCAATTTTGCCCCTAAACTATTCTCAAAAGAGCAATGTTGTTCTCACCGTTTAAAAATCTTAAAATTATAATAATATTAAATAAAAATAATATTAATGTATGTATAAAATAAATATAAGGAAAAATATAAATTATAATTTTATAACTTATCAAATATAAGTGGATCTTAATTAAATTAAATATGAGTAGACTCAAAAGTATCTACATTTATACTTATAATTATCAACATCTTTATAAAAAAATAATCTCAAATTATATTTTATATATGTTAATTATTCAAAAATAAATTTGGCTTTTAGTATGATCTAATTTTTGAATTTTTCTATTTTAAAATTTTTTTAAGCTTTTTTAAATATTATATTTAAAACTGTCCAGTTTTCTAAAAATTGCTTCGATTTCTACTTCAACTTCAGTTTCTGACTTAATAGACGCTTAACTCTTGTCCAATCCAGCTCAATCATGAAAATATTTTTTTAGTCCAAATCGAGTACGTAATGACAGCTCCAGTTGATAGTTATAGATACAAATAAAGATATTTTGAGTTTATTCATACTTAATTTAACCAAAATCTATTTATATTTAACAAGTTATAAAATTATAATTTATAATATTATTAATTTATAATATTTTATTAATATACTATAATTTTTTTCCTTATATTTATTTTATATATAGATTTAATATTATTATAATTTTTTATTTAATTTTGTGATTTTTAAAGGTGAGGGTAACATTACTCCTTTGAGAATAATTTAGAATAAAATTGCACCTTAACTCATAAAAAAGTGGATCTCACTAGCTACAGTAACGGATGTTTTAACGGCAGGGTCAACATTGCTCCGATTTGATTAGTTTAGGGGCAATATTGCTATAATAAATAGTTTAGGGACAACATTATTCTTTCGAGAATAGTTTAAAGATAAAATTGTACCTTAACCCTAAAAAATAACATGTATTTTTTTCCTTTTGTCTTAATCCGGCTGTCATCAAATAAATTAAATTTGAAGGAGAATTGCGAAAAGTGAGTGAAAATTAATTGATAATTTTAGGCCAAAAAAGAAGTAAATGATATTTTACATGCAATGTAAGAAATCCACATTAATAAATTCTCCTCTAGCCTATATTATAGGGCATCTTCTAGACAAATTTTTCTATCTTTAATATAAAGCACATTATTGGATATTAAATATATTTTTATTATCATCTCTATTTAAACTTATTAACCACAAGAGAGAATGTAATACAAATTTTAAAAAAATTATTTAAATAGGGGTAAAATTAAAGTTTTATCATATATTTTCAAACAAAATTTTAAACTTGATTATCTCTATTAAATCTGGTAGGATAGTTAATAGTATCTTATAACAATAATATGAAAGAGTAAAAGGCAAAGAGTAGTGCTGCAAATTGCATATCAAAAGTCAAATTGGGCCAGCACAAACATCTTTCTTTTCAAGCTTTGGGAGAATTTCATTTTCGTACCTCTTGTAGAGACTTAATTTTAAGTAGGTTTAAAAATAATTTTGAAATTTTAGTTCAATTTAGGGGGAAAACGTCAAAAGAACTTTGCTCATGAAAAGACCAAAATATCCTTCATTTGTTATGTAGAATCACAAGTTATTAATTTTCTTACTTCACTTATTAATTTATGAATATAAGTTATAAATTACAGGAGTTGACATGTCAATAATTACATAAAAGTTAACATTAGTTTTTCAATTATAAGCACAGTGATATCAATTGTTAAATTGAAAATTTTACTTATTAATTTACTAACATCAATTATAAATTACTGATAGGTCTTGTAGTTTACAATTATCAATTATAAATTATTGACAGGTCTTGTAATTTACAATTGATGTTAGTAAATTAATAAATAAAGTTAGCAAATTAGCAGCTAATGTTACTAATTATTTGGCAAACAGATGTAATTTACAAGTGATATTGATAAATTAACAAGTGTAGTAAGAAAATTAATAATTAAGGATTCTGTATACCAAGTGAAAGGTACTTTAGTCTTTTCACTGGTGAAGTTCTTTTGACTTTTCTCTCTTAGAATGAACTGAAATTTTAAAATTTTTTTAAATTCACTCAAAATTAAGTCTCTATAGAGATATTGAAATGAAATTCTCCCTCAAGCTTTTATTAGGCCTCTTGTTGAGGTAGCTCCTTTGTTAATTGTTAAGGTTTTGATTTTGGCCCTAGGACTTAACCTTGCACTTTTTCTACTTCCAAGCTTATTCTTGCTTTAATATTCAAATAAATAGATAAATAATCAATGAGGATTTGGGCTTAACTAGTGGAAGGGGTTAGTACTCATTTATTGTTTGACAATGTCTTGAATATAATTGCTTTTAATAAAAGGATACTTATAAATAACTAAAATAAATAAATAAATATAAGGATAAATTTAAAAGATATTTTCTAAAAATATCAAGTGTTATGTATTTTGAACCAAGTTTAATTAGTTGGAGAAAAATGTCTTACAAGGTTTGGATGAGGCTTGTTAACCTGTCGAATGTCTTGGATTTGACCTGTCAGTGGGCCTCAATGGGTCGATTGTCCACTCCAAGTGGATGAACTATGGCTGAACTTAGACTTTTGCGGAAACAACGCCACGTGTGCGGGCCCATGAGGGTTTAGATTCTCTTCGATCATGAACTGCGACAAGTTTTTTTTTTTTTTTTTTTATAAACCATCCGGTATCCTAAAATATTTTGAATTTATTGCCCACCCCAGACTAATCCGGACCTCCCACGAAGAGACCTTACAATGATAGTGAGGTATCGATGAAACAACTTTTTTGAGATTGCGTTAATTATTGCGTCTATTACTCTCCAAAGTTCAAACCCTCACTCTAAAAAATGTTAGTAGTAGCCCTTACCAACTCTACCAAATTTCCATTGGTACTGCAACAAGTTGATCGTGACTCCAAGCTACAAGGGATTGTCCATCGTGGAAGCATTCTTCAGAAACAAGCCAGAAGGACTGCACACTGCACACTATAGACTTTTCAGTTATAAAGCGTCATTTCTTAAATTACCTCACATATTTATATTGGTATTATGTTCAATATTAATAATCATCAATATTTTTTTGATATCTATTTATAAAGTATTGAGATATTACCTTATGATTTTTAAAATTTTTTATTTTTAATACGTTTCTGTTATTTTTAAATTGCAAATTGTTATTTTAAAGTTGATATTTCAATTCTAGTTTTAAGAAATTAATTTTTTTAAATGTTGCAATATTAATATTTTTTTCTTAATATATTTTTTTGACATTTTCTTTTAGAATCAAAGATTAGATTTTTCTTAAAAAATAAGTTTTATATATAATAAAAATATAAAAATTATATTTTTTAATTATAAAAATAAATGAATATAATCTTTTGACATTCAAATCTATGGTGAGGAACTATTAGCAGGGACTAGTTAATAGATAATTAGATATAGATAGAACAAAAGTACAAGTAATGATTATGTTTTGTTCGATATTATTTTATAAGACTATAAATATATATGCTATTTTGAATATTTTTTAAATTAAAATTATATTTTTAATGTTATTTTATTATTTTTTATAAATAGGTAAACATGTATAAAAAATTCATGGTATTTTATTTTTTTAAAAATAAAAATATGAAAATATTGGATATCTATCATGTTTGATACATATATCAGTACCGTGGATCACAACTTTGTCAGCCCAAACATAAGCTTTGACGGGTCCAGGATATTCGCGCCGAAATCGATGAAGGTGAAGACGTTGAAGATCGATTCGACGGTGGAGATTGTGCTTCAGACACAGCATTTCTGGGTTCGATTTCTACGTACTGGCCCAAGGGCTTGGGGCGTTCAATACGACGCGAGAGATAGCGGAAAGTTCAATGTTGTGAATCCTCAGAGGCATAACACACGATCGCCGTGCCGACGGGAGGTTAATTGAGCTGTCTGTGATCAGATTCAGAGTGAACAATCAGGTGATTTTCATTTCTTGAGAATCAATGTAAAAGAAAAAGAAGGCTAGTTAGATTGTGAAAGATTGATATAGTGATGAAAATGGTGGTGATCTATGCATTTGCAGGCACATGGTTGATTCAGTGCCATATAGATGCTCACTTGCCGGATGAAGATAGCTTATCTGCTGAGCTGTGGACTTTGTCTCACTGGGCTTCCGGCAAGTAATAGTTAAGAGCAATTGTTCTGAGGCAATTGCTTTAATTAGGTCAGCTGGTTCCACTGGTTTGCATGAAGATGAAGTCATTTTAACAAAAATCAAATCTTCTTATTCAGAGGGATTGGCAAGTGCAATTGCTGCAGGTGCCACGTGAGGAGGTTGCTGAGATGCGGATTGTGTAGCTAAGATTGCTCTCTCTCTCTCTCTCTCTCTCTCTCTCTCTCTCTCTCCCCCCCCCTCTGTTTGAACTTCATTTGCTTTCTACCAATTCTCTTCAATCCATCCGGTTGTGTGTGTTAGTTTTTCCCCCCTCCTGACAAAAAAAAATCTTTTAATCTTTTAATTTTTTACTTGATTAGGACTCAATTTCTTAACTATGATTCAATATAATTGCTCTTAGACGAGCTTTTAGGGACTCTTAACCTAGGTTGGAGGATGTAAAGCGCGTTGTGGGATTTCAGATCTTGTTTGAATAAAATCAAAAAAAAAAAAAAAGAAAAAAAGAAAAACTGTTCTGGCTGAAGCTGGTTGAAGTAGCTTCTCACCATGCCATAGGTGGGTGGACATTAGGGCATTCTCTCTATCTTGCTTATCTTTGCAAGTCACAAACCTCTTAACCCTCTCTATAGTTTCCTTGCTTTGCCTTCGGTCTTTAGAAGCTTTTCACTGCCTTCTTCTTGATGCAGTCGTTGACAGCCCCTTGTGCTCGCCACCATCCTCATCCAACAAGGTCTTGCGTCTCGCCTTCTGTGGTTTGTGTTGCTCGCCATCCATACTGCATCATCCTTCTTCTTGCGTTGGGACTGTGCTGCTCACCACCTTCTTCTGATTGCCGGATCTGTCGGATAGAGTAGAGAGAGGAGGAAGGGGATGAGTTCTCAGGTCTATCTATCTAATTTTTTTTTTTTTTTTTGCCTTTTCCTTTCTTTTTTTTAAATACGAGACCACAGTTAAAATTGTGCAAATAGACTAATATCAAGTCAAGTTAGAAGTTATAAGGTTTTCACAATCATTAGGCAATTTGCTAAATAACATAATATCAAAATGTTCTTGGAAGTCCTATGGGTTAAAAGATTGGTGCATCTATTAACTTTCCTGTAGACATGATCAAACACGATCTCCTTGTCTTGTATGGTGATATTCCTAATGTGTTTTGATAATAGCTGAGAGAGGGTGGCTATTAGCGGGATTGTAATCAATGAGAGATAGAGCCTCCAAAGAATTTAAATAGACATTTACTCTAATGAGCTTAGCATTCCAGCAAAGGTTTAGCCCTTCCATTATTCCTAAGAGTTTAGTAGCCATGCTAAGTTAATAGCCAAGATTTTTGGAGAAACTCTTAATTCAGTTACCCTTATTATCTCTTATAAGTCCTCCACAAGCAGTTATATCCTAAATCCCAATCTTTTTTCTTTCTTTTGCCAAAAGATAAAAAAAAATGTTGTCATTTGATTCATTATAACCGATTGAAGCTTTTAAATTTATTTAAAGAAAAAGCAAAAGCTTTCAGAAAAATATTATTTTTGATTGGTTTCTAATTTTTAAAATTTTAACAAGTATAGCATTGACAAGAAAGCTCCAAATGAAAAATTGCCCCCCCTTTTTTGTTTTCAGGACATAGCTTATATTTGAAAAATATCAAAACAAAGTTGATAAAAATGTAGACTCTTTTTTGAAAAATATAATTTAAAGTTCAATATTCATGTCCTTTTATTCATTCATAAAAGTTTATTATTTTTCCAAAAAATATTAAATGATTAAAAAATATATATAATAAAATTCATGTTCTTTTTTATTATTATACAATGTCTAAACTAGCTTTTAAATCAAATTATTTAAAAAACTTCAATTACATGTTTTTATATTTGTAATCTACTCCCTTAGAAACATCAAAAATTGGTCACAAATATATATAAGAAAAATCATGTCCACTTTTCTCATTATACATTTCAACTAACTTTTGAATCAAATCATTCAAATAAATTTTAATTTGTCTAACTAACTTCTAAAAAAAAGATATCCAAATATAAACTATATTAAAATTATGAATTTTTTTCTTAATCTCAATTGTGAATTTTTTTTAATCCAAACACATACTAATGTGCTAAAACTAGGTCCTCAATGTTTTCTCCATTTCAAAAGTTGATTCTAATCATCCATAAATCAAAGCTGAGTCATGACTCAGTTATCCCACATGGCCATAAATATATATATATATATATATATATTTTTTGAATGAGCATCATATTAGCCACATCAGACAATGATTCAGCCTTGGGAGGGAAAGGAAAATAAAGGCTCAGAAATTAAGGATTTTCACATCAAAGGTTAGAGATGGTGAAAAAGAAAATCGAACTTGTTTTCGGCTCTGAAGAAAATCAAGAAGAAGAAGCTTGTCATTAGAAAAGGAGATCGATCTTCGGGTTTGTTCTTGGCCGAAGAAGGTTTGTAACTCTCATTGTGGGTTCTTTCCAATGAGAAATACTTAGATAGATTGGGTGCATCACGTCGTTTGTGATCTGTCCAACAAAAATATGACATTTAAATGTCATTAAATATAAATTGAATTTTGATATTAATGATAGTAGTAGAGAGAGAAAAGGTAAGAAATTAAATATACATTTTGTTATAAAAATAAATTTAATTTAAACAATATCACATAAGATTTTATTTAAATTATTTGAAATATTTTAATTGAACATATCACAGATAACATGATGCATCTGATCTAGCTAAGTATTTCTCCTTCTCAGCATTCGTTTCATCTTCTTCAGAGTTGTTCTTCAAGCTTATAGTGTCTCCTTCAAGCAAAAAGCAACTATTGTGGTGGCTATTGCTGATTTTCCGTGCCTTCTATGCAATATTTTAAAATCGTAACACCCTACATTACCATTTATACTAGTTTGTGGACATAAATGTGCAATTTGATGAAATCCTCTTTTTTTTCCAGCATATTATGTGATTTGATAAAAGTAAATTACTTATTATTGATGCTTGATTTACAAGTTATGTGGTTTGATTTTGTGGCCACAAAATGCATCTTTTTGGTTTGTTTATCTAATTTTCTATCAAATACAAGTGGAACTTACTAGGAAGCCACAATAGTAATGTTTAACGAGGTTAGTAACGTTTTTTGCTGAGTAGGATGACTGGTGATCACTCAAGAGGTAAGGATGTTAAGGATTAATTTTTAAAATAGTTGAAAAATGAAGCATTGAGTTTTAATCAAATTAAAAGTTTAAGGACAGAGTTATATTGGGTTATAGTTGAAGAATTAAGTTATAATTAAGTCAAAATTTAAAAGACTAAAAAATTAATTTTCTCTCTCTTTTTGTTGTTGTTAATTTTCCTTTCTCTTGTATAAAAAAAAATGTCTTACAATTTAGATTGGAGGAAGAAAATTTTAATGAAAAAAAGTTAATAAGTTTTAAAGTTCTTTTAAAAATACAGAATACAAAAAGATATAATAAAAATTTAAAATAATTAAATAACAAATTATTTTTATAAAATAGAAATCAATGAAGATATCATAAAATTTAAAAATAAATAATTCTAATAATTACTTTTTATTATTGTGACTAAATATAAAATAATATGTGCTTTTTATATAACCTCTACAAAATAAATTTCTTTTATACAATATTTAAATTATTTAAAAATTACTTATTTTTTAATCTTAAACATACAGGTCTTGAAATATATTACTGTTTCTAGTCCTACTTATAAATTACTTCTAGCATGTTTTTCTAAAATCAAGCAAAACTTTAAACTTTATTAACTTTGTCTTAAAATTTAATAAGTTTTCACTTTTATCCTTAATAAATATTATTAAATCTCATTACTCTATTTTTATTGAAAGCATTTAACAAAGGCAAAAATAAAAAGAGAATGATTAAAAATTAACAAGTGCTCTATAAATAAAATTAATTTTTTTTCTTTCTCTACCCTATAAAAAGAATCAAAGGAGTCAAATTGACTCATAAATAACATATTTATTTTCCTTTTTTCCTTTAACTTTTACTCACCAACTCAATTGAGAGGATCCAAAGTTCCAAACATTAATGATAAGTTTGCAAGCTATTAATTGATAGTGGCCCTACAAAATTAGTATAGCAAATAAATATAGGACAACAACTTCTATTGGTGATAATAAATGACTACCCTGTAAAGGGGAAAAAAGACTACTTTAAATTTCAATGAATATAGCACGTATTACTCTCGTTTATATATATATATATATATATATATATATAAACCTCCATTCTACTCACACCAAAACAAAAACAAGCAAGGTTTCTACTCACACCAAAACAAAAACAAGCAAGGTCACTCATAATTGAAGGAATATGTCTAGGCCTTCCTCCAAATTCATCATCTTCTTCTTCATTCTCATGGTGACCATAGCAGCAACAGGTATGCCCTCCCTCCCTCCCTCTCTCTGCGCGCGTGTATAGAGATGCACATATACAGAAACAATTATACACTACTCCCTCCATTCTCATATACAGAAAAAAAATAAGTACTTTATTAATTTATTTTAAAAAAAGAGACCCTTTTTTATTTATAATAATTAGGGATAAAATTAAAATGTTGTTATGCTTTTAATTAGATAATCAACTTTTATTAGTTTACGTGATTTGGTTAAAAATATCGTATATATAGGGATGGAGGGGGTATATACAAGTTGTCTTTAAATTTTTTTAAAATTACAAAATTAAAATCTTCTTTTTAATTTTAAAAGATAGGAAAACCTCTCCTAATTCTAAAAAAGGATGTCTATATATTTTTTAAAAGAATTATCGAAATGCCTCTGTGTGATGTAATTATTAATGTTCAAAAATACATAAAATGTTCAAATAATTTCAATAAAATTCAGGAGAGATCAATGTTCTATGTATTTATACAATGAGTTTAATTTCTAAATTATTTGGTGGATATATATTGATATAGTTTGATTTCTATAAATTCACTGGACCTTAAAATTTGCAAGCTGGTGACTACTATCCCTAAATTCAAAATTCATAATCTATAAATTCATAGAAATATATATATTTATTCACAATTAACTTTTCATTTATTCACAATTAATATTCCTTAAATTCACAATTAACCTTATTTACATTCATGATAATTTAATAATTTAAAATTTTCAGTTGTCATTAATACATTCACAAGTCCCTAATTGCAAATTTAGGAGAGATCAATGTTATATGTATGTATATAATGGGTGTATGTAAATAAACACACACACACACACACATGAATGAATAGTTTAATTTGTACTTCCTCCGTTAAAAAATATAAGGCATTTCTTGAGGAGTTGGATGTTCAAAAATATAAAGTATTTTTAGTCTCTTTCGATGTGTAATCATTAATTTTTTTTTCAAAATACCACTATTAATGAATGACTTTATATTTACTGTAGGATATTTAATAGGGATAAATATAAAAAGATAGAGTTAGTTTGAAAGTAGGTAATTACTTTATTAGGAGGTGAGATTTAATTAAAAATATTTTATATTGTTAAATGGAGCGAGTAATCTATTTGGTGGATATACATTAATATTACAGTGGAAAGGGCTGAAGGAGTTGAAGGTAGCGTGTGTGATGAAGATGGCGTGGAGATGAACAGTGAAACTGCATGTTTGACTCACATTGATTGTGAAGGCTATTGTCCCCCTCACTGCAATTCTTACAAATGTAATCGTGGTAAATGTCAGTGTTGTTGATCTCAATCATATATGTACAACAATATATTATCAGTTAATGAGTTAATAAAGAGCAAATTAATCCGTGTGTCCCTATGTATAATGTGTATCTCAATTTTAGAAGTAGTAATTTGAATCAAGCCCGACAGACCAGCCTGAATAAGTTAAAAATTATTAAGAATTGGTTTGAGAGTTTAGAAAATTTTCTTTACTTTGGCTATTTTGGGTCACCTAACTAAACTAAAAGAAATTTGGGTTAGACTTGAACTTGAATGGACTTAGCCTGAATATTTGAATTCCTTGTTTTATTATTTATAAAATAATGAAAAGTAAGATAAAATTGAAAATATTAATTTTTTTAAATAACAATTGAAATTACATAAAAATAAAATAAAATAAAATAAAATAAAAATTAATAATGCAGGTATTTGAGGTAGTCTGAATAAGCCCAAAAGCTTGAGGGGTAAAGGCAGAGCTTAGCTATATAAGCTTTTTTATATGTTAAGGTATTTTAAGCATAATCCAAATAAGACAGACTTAAATTGAGTCCTATCTAAATAAGCTCGACCTATCCAAAATACCACCTTTACTAAATTTTCAACTAGATCTATAGACTTCAAAAAGCTTATAAAGCCCCCTATTCATGCTTTTCAATGGTTACCTATGTGCCTATCCCAAATCATCAACTATCAACAATTAGGACATAGGGTTTACCCTAATCCGTCCCAAATCTTCAAATAAGTAATTCGATTAAACACTTAAGGAACCTCCAAATTGTAAATGACCCCAATAAGAGGTTAATTGAGTTAATTAAAAATTGTAATAAAATTTGCAGAGATAATAAGATAAGTAAAGGAATAATATCACCAAACATAGAGATGAGAGAGAAAAGCTTGCATAGATTATTTATCCTAGTTTGACTCCTATCACTTGAATCTACGCTTAGTTTTTAGAAACCTCTTGAGATTTCTAACTATAGCACCAAGATTAAATTAGGCTTTTGGTTGCCTCAGTACATTAACAAACTTCTCACTAAGTTTGAATCTCTCTCCCTTACAATGGTAATAGTAAATCCTCTTAAGCTACTACTTTTATAAACTCTCTCCAAGAGTTGATATGTAATCTATAAAGCTTACTAACAATAAATGTTTCACAGGAAGTTGGTAAAAATTGAATGCACAATAATGATAAAATTTCTTTCCTTTTAGCTCGACCACTCTCTTTATTCATTCTTTATAAATGCACCTATTTATAACTGAAAATCATAAATGATCCATTAGACTCATAAATCTTCTAGTTGGAAGTCAGTTGCGCTTGACTTCTTCTTTTCTCATAGTTTTTCTGGATGTCTGAGCTTCTTTGAGTTTCTTTGGTGAATGAAGCAATGAAACATTACTTTTTGGTGAAGGTTTCTTTTTATGTAAGGTAATGTCTATAATATTAAATGCTCTAACAGAAATAAGTGAAGGTTTATACTGGTGTAGCATTCTAGCATAAGTGTTATAAATCAATAATGAATCACATAGAGTTTAAAGCAAGCAATAATTGTGTTTAGAATGATTTTAGGAAGAGTATAGAGTGAATATAATTGATTATCACATAGAGTTTGAAGCAAGCAATAATTGTGTTTAGAAGGATTTTAGGAAGAGTATAGAGTGAACATAATTGATTATAGATGAAAAGAATAGCAAAGAAATGAGTTTCGAAGAGTTTAAAATTGAGAACATAAAATAGAGCATAAAATATCACCTTAGTTCCAGTGTTATTTGGATTAGCACCGATGTTGTGATGAGAAACAATGACAGCATAGTGAAAATAGCACAAGTGTTACTTCGATAGTACCAGTATAAAGCTCTTTGTAAATTACGATGATCTTTTTCATTTTAAAGAAATAGAAAAATTTTCTCAAGGATGATTAATAGCTTAGATGCGAACAAAATAGTACAGTTGTTAGTGAACTCTAAAAAACAAAAATGGAGAACAGTATTGATGCTATAAAATAGCATAGGTGTTAATGTAACTCAAAAGAATTATTTAAAGTGCAAGTTTTGTGAGTGCTGAACAATAGCACCGATGCTATTAAATAGCACAGGTGCTAACTATTAAAACTCGAAATCAAAATAACTAGAAATTTTGAAAAAGATAGAAATAGCACAGGTTTTAATTCTTAATACAAGTGCTAAAGAGAGATTTTTGCCAGAAGTGAAGAAATAGCACCGGTGCTAAAGATACTTAGCCAAAATTGAATTTCTAGAAAATGAATTTTGATTGAAGACTCTGCTTGAAAAACTTCTAGAAGGATATTTAAATATTTAAATGACCGATAGTTAAGTCAAATAAGATTTCACAAAGAATAAGAATTTTTAAGGTACGAGGATAAAAAATTTGATTGAGTGCAAGGCTCAAGATATTAGTGCTAAGCCACTTAAATTATATTAAATTAAAATGCTTAGTCAATTACCTTACCCTTATTTAATCATGATTAATTAACTTGTAAAACATAATTTTCTCTTTATTTTACTATAGCAAAATATATTTTTTAAACATACGTATCTAAATCGGGTCAAGCGCAAATGGTTTAGAAAAAGGAGGCAGTGGCATTATTGTAAATAAGTAGAAGGTTGAAGTGATATCTAAATTGGCTACACGTTATAATTGGTTTAGATATTAATTAAATTTTCATTTTTTATTATTATGAAATAACATCTAAATCAGTTATTTCGATTAACCAGTTTGGATATAAATTATAATTTTGAAATTCTTTTTGGCACATCTAAACCAATTATATTTAATAATTGGTTTAGATATATAAAATATTAGTTTTTTAACACATCTAAACTGGTTATATTTAATGACTAGTTTAGATATATAAAAAAATTAATTTTTTTAACATATCTAAACCGATTTTAATTAACAATTAGTTTAAATATTGTTTTGTCATTCCTAAAACAGACTCTCCATCATTCTTTCATCATGTGAAGCCCTGCAATTCAAACCCTTGAACCTAGAATCACCCATAATCAGATATAAAATCTTGAAACCCAAATATTTAGATCAAATTCAAACTCTGAATGCTATTCTTATGCCGTTAAATGCTCATTCTTCTGTGATTTATTCCTATTGTGTTTGTGTTCTTCATTCGTAGCTTCAATTTGGGTTTTGCACAGTCACTGAGCTTTTTCACCTTCATAGAGCTTCTTGTTTGTTTCTCCTACTTCAATCTTTCGGGTTAAGCTGTGCTTCAACTTAGGTATGTTATTTAATTCCCATAAAGCATACAAAATTTCAATATCTAAGTTCATTATATATGTAGCTTTGAGCTTCAATTAGCTGATTAATTTTCACGAGCTTCTATCCTTGAATTTGATTACGGGACTGTAAGCTTGATATTGGTTTTAAATTGAAGGAGACAAATCTTGATATTGGCTTTAGCTCATTGTGTTTGAGTTGTGCATATGATGTGTTTGTTAAAATACCTCTTAAAATTTTTGTTTATTATATCCCTTTGTGCTGAACTTGTGGAGTTAAGTTTGTTAGCTTAATTGTGTATGAATTGTTGGATGAATTTTTGTTCTACTCTAAACTCAAATTATTAATCTCCATAATTCAATAGTATTATTGTTTTTCCGTGCCAAAAAAATGTTTTAATTCATAGTTTGAAGCAAATTAAAGGCAAGATATAGTTCTCAGGAAATATTACTTCTAAGAAATAAAAAATATTATTAGCCTCTTACATACACAGTGTATGATATTATTTTTCTTCATATAATTTTTTTTGGCCAAATTCCTCATATAACTTAATACTAAATAAATGCGAACATATGATGTTATTGCTTGTGATGTGGCAAGTCCAACTTTTAGAAAATGCTTGATTAATTTTACACTTTTGAAATCTGATTTTGCATTCATTCTTCCTATTTTTTAATATTGAATTATTGTGAATTAAATTATTGTGATTGCATGATTGGTTTATTTTCTGTATGTTGGTGGAGTGCTGGTAGAGGAGGTCTGAGGCCTTTAGGTATTGCATGCGACTTTGTTTTACTTAAATAGTATTATTTTCTCCTTGTACTATTATCGGGACTCTAACTTTTAGGAGAGACTCTACCCAAATTTTTTTGAAACTTACTATTTGGCCTTAAGTTTGTGTTTGAAGTGTTAGCTTAAGTTAGGTATTATTATTGGCTTGAATTTGATTCATTAAATTGTGCTATTATATTTTCAATTGTAAGATTATTGGGAGGTCTAACTTTTAAGGGAGACTCTACCAATTTTTTTTTAAACTTATTATTTGGCCCATTTCTCAATATGAAAAGAGCCAAAAAATATATAATTGGCTTCCAGCCAACTCTAAAGAATAATTTTCTCTAAAGAGCCATTAGTTCATGCCCTAAAAGTTAGGCACGATATAAGATTTGTATTGGCTTTCTGTTCTGTTGCTTGAGTGTTCTCTTTACTGTTCTCACTCGTATTCTCCTCATTCACCATACTCTGTTCTTTCATAGGAGTGCCGTTGGTTTTAGAGGCACTCTCAACTTCCATGGCATCCTTATGTTCAAACATGTCATAAGGAAAGCTTTTCTTACTAATATAGTGACATTGTAGTAAAGGTAAAGTGGCCAAGCCAAGAGGAATTGATTTAGCATTTAGCGGTCCATACTAGGCTCCAGGTAGATTTAAGAGTGAATGCCCAATAGTAAAGGAAGAAAAGGACTCGGCTTAACTTCACTTGGGTTTGCTTTCCCTTCTTACTATGGGAATGATGGAAGTTGCTCTTCTTCCTCTTAACGTTAGCTACTTTGAGCTCATAGGGAGCTGGGAGTGAGCTTGATTGGTTGGGACCAAGAAAAGATAGAGTTGAAAGAGAGGATGAAGACTCATGAAGATGAATCTTTTATAGGTGGAACACTACTTCTTAATGAGCATAAATCCTTGTCAGAACTGTGTTGATGAGGGAAGCCCAGAGATTTAAGAATTCAATTAGTTAGCAAATAGCCTGAAATGCCATATACTCTTTCCGCTTACCTTCCAAGGCAAGGTAGGTAGCAGTAGCAGCTTTGTAAGGTTCCCATCTTTTTAGCTTAAAATGTCAATTTAGCTTTGAAATGGGATCCAAAAGTGGAAAATTTGCTAATTCTTGAAACTTCTTGTTAAAACCTCAGGGAATAGTGTATTAAACTCTATCGCTTCACTTAAGCCTTTCGCCCGTGCAGGAGCAAAAATGAATGCTTTGTCTTTCTTTTTCTTAAAAACCCCCAATCAACTTCCTAATTTGTTAGAACTTGTTATTTGGTGCTATTCCAATGGATTTAGTAATAATCCATGAACTCTTTCGTGTTTTAGGAGGTTAAATTAAACATGAATCGTAGTTAGATAGATGGCAAATGAACAAGTACAAAATATATTAATGAGGTTAAAGGGTTTTTAGAATTTTCTCAAAGCAATTTTGAAGATGATAGTGGGGGATTTTCTTGTCCTTGTAGGGATTGCTTGAATGAGAGGCAGCTAAGTACAAATTAGATAAATGAACACTTAATTTATGAGGGGTTTCTCAAAAGTTATAGAGTATGGATATAGCATGGTGAAAGACTGAACATGCCAATGCCAAGTGTATCTCAATCTTAAGATGTTAATGATGATGATGATGATGATGATAATGATGATGATATAACTGATGAGTTGGAGGACATGATTTGTGATGTGGGTGAAGAGGCCTTTGAGCAATCCTAGGCATGTAATAATATGTGCAGTGATGTAGAGACACCTTTATACCCGAGTTAGGAGGAATATAGTCTGTTGAAAGCAGTGTTAGAATTGATAAAATTGAAAGCTAGATCTGGGTAGAGTGACAAGAGTTTCACATAAATGCTCAAATTGTTCAAATTAATGCTTCCGAAAGAAAATGTGTTACCGATTCGTTACTATGAGGTGAAGAAAATTCTGTGCCTATTGGGCATGAAGTTTAAGAAAATATATGCATGCCCTAATGATTGCATACTGTATAGGAAAGGGTATAAAGAGGAGCAGAAGTGTTTGGTATATGAGACACCAAGGTATAAAGAGGACAATGCTCCTACAAAGGTATTATGGTATCTTCTAATTATATCAAGGTTTAAATGGTTGTTTGCTAATTGAAAGGATGCAAAGAATTTGAGATGACAAGCCAATGAGAGGATTTTTGATGAAAAGTTTTGACATCCAACAGATTCGAAATAGTGGAATAAAATTAATACATTGTTTCTTGAGTTTAGCAGTGATCCAAGGAACCTTAGGCTTGGACTTAATATGGATGGCATGAATCCTTATGGTAGCCTTAGTAGCATACATAGTTCATAGCCTATTTTATTGGTCATTTACAACTTATCTCCCATATTGTGTATGCAATACAAGTATATCATGTTGTCTATGTTCATTTCGAGATTGAAACAACTAGGGCATGACATTGATGTTTACTCAAGACCCTTAATTGAAGATTTAAAAAAGCTGTGGGAGGTAGGTGTGGGTGTGTTTGACGCAAACCAGAAGGAGATATTCAAGTTGTATGTGATGATCTTTTGCACTATAAATGACTTCCCTGTATATGAAAACTTTTTAGGTTATAGTATTAAGCGGCATAAAGCATGTCCGATTTGTGAAAAAGGCACATGTTAGCATTAATTTCATCATGGAAAAAAGATAGTCTACCTTAGTCATAGGAGATTTCTTGAAAAGGGTTATCATAGAATGAGGAAAGCTTTATATGATGGCTAAGAGCATGAAACTACCTCGAAGCCATTAACAGGAGGGCATGTTTATGAATTGGTGAAAGACATCAATGTTACTTTTGGTAAAACTATAAAGAGTAGTGAAAAAACATATGAAAATAGAGGCTTATCTTTTTTTGACCTTCCATATTGGCACCATATTGATGTAAGGCATTGTATTGATGAGTATGTGGAGAAGAACGTGTGTGATATTATTATTAGAATACTTCTCAACATACCAGGCAAGTCTAAAGATGGATTAAAGATAAGATTAGATTTGGTGGATATGAAAATAAGGCCAGCTTGACCCTTCAACTCTAATTGTATCTACTATTGGTGACTAGAGCATCCTTGCAATGGGAGACCAGAGTGTGCCTAGCAAACAATTTGCATGAATGAGAAGACCTAGAAGTGACACACGATTAAGAGAGGTGGCTTTGAGTTGGAGTAGAGGTGAAAAGATTTCGATTCAGTTTGATAACAACTGAAAGCCAATCGGGCCCAATGTGACTAAGTATACCAGTTTTGCAACCCTTCAAGCTCGCAGTGAGCTGAGTATATTGGCACCCACATGGGACAATGTCCTATAATGTGTGAAAGAATAGATTTAGGAAGCCATCAATGTATGAAAATAGCACTTTCATCTATTGTCACTAATTATTATTACTATGCCATTAGCAATTACCGTGACATGTATTATAGGTCACTTGTGAAGTCCTTACCAGTGCAGACTTTAAACATAGGTTGATGATCTGGGCTTGTGAGTATTGGAGGAGTTTTAAGACATCACTAGCTTGCAGATATGTGCATGTCAAGGTGCCAAAAGGACAGCCTTGGCTTGATCCTTGCACCCAATATACATTTTTGGATATAGCTACTTTTGAAGAATTCTTTAGGCTTCGAATTATGCCAGAGGCTTTGGTGAGTAGGTTTATTTTAATTTATTTTGTATTGGTTAATTTAAGTTACATGTGTTTTGTTAATTTTAATTTGCAGGAAAGAAGGAGAAGGGCATAAGAGATTAGGAGGATGAATAATTGTCCTTAAACAATGTCTCGTAAGGGTTATGCTTTGGCTGATAAAGTCTTGATGAAGGCCAAGAGGATGAATAGAGAAGAAGAAGCTTGATCTGATCTTTCTATTCTACTATCTCCACCATCTTCAATATGTCACGATGAGAGATGGATCAATGCTTATCAAAAGAAGGACAGGTCCTTTTCAAGCAAATATGCTCGTATGTTGCTGCCAAAATTGTAAGTATAGCAATTGCCCTTTGTGTATTTTTTTAAACATAAAACATTACTAATTGTTTGTTATTTGTGTGTTATAGACTAAGCTTAAACAAAAACAATCTGATGGATTATTTATTCCAGAAGGAAGGAATGACATCCTAATCGTTGCTATAGGGAAACAAGAGTACCTTGGATGTGTTAAGGCAGTTAGATCAGGGGTGAGTATAAGAGATGTATATGGACCACCTTATCAACACCATCCTTTAGGACTTGTGACAAGGGAAGAGATGACTGTAATGTTAGCTCAAGCAAGAGCAGAGGCAAGGGTAAAGGTTAAGGTTGCCCTTGAATCTAAATTGTAAATGATGAAGGAGGAAATGTTAATGATGATGAGCTCATAGAAGGAGTCAAGTGCCCTATATACCTATTGTCTTGCTTGTCATCTGAGCACTAAAAGGAGTAACATCGTTCCACTTCCTTCAGAGGATGACCCAGCACCTGATCTTGAGCTATGCTTCTTATATGTGGAGGCTCTAAACAAATGCTTAGTAGCACGCTGTTGCATCCATGAGGGGTTGAAATGCCACTTTTAGAAAGTTGAAGAAGATGTTGTCAAGGTCACCATTGAAGAGGTCAAAATTGATGATGCTCATATCTCATTCCCCATTGATGAGATCACGACGATAAAAGATGCCAAGGGCACTTTTACCTTATAGCCAAAGAGACTTGTTAAGATGCCTCAAGGTTAGGTAATAAAATTAATTAATTATCATGTATTTATTAAATTTAAGCACATTTTAGTAACTTTTTTAAATTTAATAGGAGACCCAATCGTCTAATAAAGTGGGTCAAAAAATGTAGTTGCGCGAGCTTAGTCCATAAGACCAATTTGTCCTATTAGCATATGGTGGATTGTTTCCCCCTAAAGTTTTTAAAGTGGTTCCTAATCTTGTTGGCATTAACAACTATCAAGTTGTTATTGAGAATGAGGATCTAGGTCATATTCTCATTGATGGTGACTAAACTATGACGAACATTCAAATTGAAATGATGTAAGTATCTTATTCTAAGTGTAAATTTAAATGAAATTCAACAATTAAGCTCTTGGAACTAACTGGTTTGCATTATCGTAGGTTTTTGCATCAAATGTTAATTTTCTCAAGCAAAGACAACGTTACACTAATGATAAGGAGACCACCAAAGAAACAAAGGAGGAGTATATGAATAAGAGGCTCAGTGAAGGTGGCAAGGAGTGTTACTTTTTCTTGTTTCTCCATCTGTAAGTAAACGTGTTTAAGTTTGTTTGTAATAGTATAGAATATTTATTTAAATCACTTTATTTTTTTGTAGTACACATTGGCAATTGATCGTGTTTTTAATAAAAAACAATTCTATCCTCTTTTTATGCTCTCTGCATTGTACACTCAATCCGGCAATGAAGAAGTCTTATGAGCAGTAAGTGTATTCTCGTAATACATTATTCTATGTAATTAAGTTACTACCAATGTGATATTAAAGATAAAGCTATGAGGATTGGCCAACAAGTCCAGTTGGGCAAGGCCCCACATGATGTTAATGATCCTACATGGATAACACTAAAGATAATTAATATATGTCATTATAATTTTAATAATAGAGCTTTCTTTAAATTTAATTTTGACAATGTAGTGTTATTCTACGGAGCTGCCATCAACCCCCTACTAACTTGTGTATCTTTTATGTGTTGAGACACGTGCATAACATCATAATAGCTAGTTTGATAAAGTTTACTGAAGAGGTAAATCTAATTTTAGACATCTGATACATCATTTGTTTGCTTGAAATTGCTAAGTTAAATTCCTTGTCCTTAATTTTTTTAGATGTTCAATAATTCGTCTCCATTTCCACAATCAAAAATCCAAGAAATTAGAAGACATTGGAGACTATTTATGTTAAAGCTTCATAACAGTAATCAATTAAATGAGTAAGTTTAGGATAGGCATAGTTAAATTAGAAAAATTTATTAAACTTATTTGGATATTGAATATTAAATGAAACTGTAAATATGTTTAAATTAATTTGATTAAATTGGATTGTATTTTGGCTGGCTGAATGTATATATTGCTTTTAATTTTGTGGGTTTGCACCCTATCATGGTTGGGTTAAGTGAAAAAATCCAAATGATTTTTTTTAATAAAACAAAGTTTCTAAACCGGTTATAAATATCATTAACATCTAAACTGGTTATTACTAGAATCGGTTTAGATATGAATAACATATAAATTGGTTATGATCATAACCGGTTTAGATGTTAATGATATCTAAACAGGTTATGACATCATAACCGGTTTAGAAGTTTATTTTTTAAATGTTAAAAAGTTTAAAATCATTTTATTTAACTTTTAGCTAAATCAGTTGTAACTAGTTTAGAATGTGATTTATCTAAACTGGTTTTATAACCGGTTTAGATATTCATCATAGATCTAAATGGGTCTTATCTAAACTAGTTGTAAAATCAGTTTAAATGATTAATTTTAACTGGTTTAGAAAAGGATTTTTACACTAGTGTTTTGTAATCATCAAACCAATGTTTAACACAAATAACTCAGTTATAACATTTAAACAATTATTTAATTGGTAGAAACCTCAAAAAATTGATGATTTCTATGCCTCTCTATCCATCTAAGAGAAATAATACCCACCCTAGAGTGTTGAATTGAAAAGGGACTAGGAGGGTAGGGAAAAGATGATGCTGGCACATTAGGCATCCTTCTATTATTTTAATTTTTGAATTATGGATTATTTTTTTCCTTTAATTTTACTCAATGAGTTATTGGATACCTTAAATTCAACTATTAGTTAATTTTGTCCCTTAACGTTAAATATTGCATCCCTCTTCACTTTGTCCTTAACTTCTTGTTTGTTCATCGCTAGTAGGCCTCACATTACATTTTTTTTATATTTTTTATTATAAATTATTTAAGTTAATGTTGCCCATTGACCCTTCAAGGTAAAGGTGAAAGGGCAAAAATAACCTTCAACCTAATATTTTATAATAAAAAAATTTAAAAAAATGCAATGTAGGACCTACTAACAGTGAAATAAATGACAGGATGATGAGAAAGAGAATTTTTAACATTAAAGGATAGAATTGACTTATAGTTAAGTTTAGGGTATCTAGTGACTCTTTAGGTAAAGTTGAGGGATAAAAATAACCCTTAACATCACAATTTTCTTCCTTTGTGCTCCCATGTCTATAGTTCTCATAGTGTTTTTTTTTTCCTCGTGTTTTTCTAAACTATGTTATTTTTGGTATTTTGATGTATTTTCTTCTTTCGAGGGCCAGAACTATTTATTAATAACTGTTTATTTGATGTTAATCCCACATAGTGGGGTAATGTATATATATATATTTCAAATATTCACTTTTGAGAGCTCCTTTATAGTTTATATGATTCTTCATAAAACTCGAGAGCTGGTATGTTTTAGCTTTTAGTACTTTATGCGATTCTCCCAACGGGGGACAATTATTTGCTCCATTCATATGTTTTGAGAGAATGACAAATAGGTTCATGAAAATCAATTAATTTAATTTAGATTTTAAATGTTAAATTTTAAAAATTTATAAGTTTAATTTTTAATTTTCTAACTTCATTATAATAAATTTATAACTTGAATTTTAAATTAAAAAAATAAATTTATTTATTCTTCAACATGTTAAAATTACAAATTTATTATAATAAAGTTATAAAATTAAAAGTCAAACTTATAAATTTTTAAAATTCAAACTTAAAATTTAAGTTAAATTAATTAATTTTTTTAAAACCTTTCTATTAATTTTTCTGTATCCCCCCCCCCCCCCCCCACAAAAGGGAAGCACCACTTACCACTCAGGCTCCTTTTCTTGGAAACTTTCACTCTCTTATTGCAAGCTTTGGCTACTTTTTTCTTTTTCGCCACCACATGATTGAATTGCTTGCTTGGAGGCGGAGTTTGTCTCCATCCTGACTCTTGTATCATGGTAGAGTAGTGAAAGAGCTGGCAACGACAATCAAAAGGGGTTAAATTGGGTATTTAAAAAAATTTTCACTTATAAGAACTTTATTGGAAAACAAAGTGTATGACTGAAATAAATACCAAGAACTCGTAAATTTTATTTTCAAAGCTCTTTGCAATCTTAAAGAAAATTATACATTCAAATTCAAGCATAAGATTTTACAAGAAAGGTACAAAGATTTTTAAAAGAGAGTTTATCACAAAAATAGAGTATGATCCATACGTGCTGGAAATGTAAGGAGATAAAGATAAAGAAATTGTAAACAACGATTTAAACTGTTGGAGCTCTAACCACTTGAGTCTATAACAAATTCCAAATTTTTTTTGAAATTTTCACCACTATAATCCATATGTTTTAAATTGGGAATTCATGAAAAATTACAATTTCTCATTCTTTTATTAGCACTATTCTCTCAAGAGATACCTTATCCTTGAATATCACTCTAAGGGATACCACACCCTTGGTTCCTAGGAATTTATGAAAGAGTTCAAGTTGTTATAAGTGAGATTATAGCCATTAAGAATGCTAGAGCACGCAACAAACACATTATCTATGAATAGAGTTGATGACTTGACAAGTATATGAAACTTAGTGAGAATAAATTAGCTCTCAAATTTGTTTAATTTTTTTTTTTATCGATCTAGTCTCTTATACTATGTTTTGTTGTTTTCTTTTCTTTTTTTAAATTTCTCAATCTATTTTTTTACTTAAATAATTATATATTTTTCATTAATCTATATAGCTGCTATTAATATGTTTTATCCATGTTAGCATATTTTAATAGTATTACCTCCTCTTTAAATGATAAGAACCAAATTGATAATAGAGGCTAATTAAATGACCAAACTGATGTTTAATTAAAATATTATTTTCATCAACTTATATTTTTAAAATTAAAAATTACTCTATAAATAAGTTTATATAAATAAAAATTTACAATAAGATAAAAAAATTAAAAATATATGCATTATAATTATCTTTTGAAAACTTAAATGACTATTAAACAATATTTATGTTAAAGAGAGGTATTTTAATTCAAAGTATGTGGTTCAAATGTTAATTAACAGTTTATTGGATGCATATGGGATCTCGAAAATAGAGATGACCTTCGTATTATGTAAATTTATTATATTTTTGGTTTTCTATTGACCAAAAATCATTTTGTCAAAAATTCATTTAATTTGGTAAAAATCAATTTAGCCAAAATTAGTTGTAATGAAATTTGTATTTGGATAAATATTTTTAAAAGTTAGTTCAATAAATTAAAAGTTGTTTGGATTATATACAATAAAAAGTGAATTTGAATGTACAATTAAATAAAAAAAACATTGATTTTTATGATTTGCAGCTTTTGTTATATAAATGCTTCATATTAGAAATGTTTGAAAAATATATATAATAAAAATTTAAAATAACATAAAATTTGATATGTTAAAGAATGAGAATGAAAAATTAAAAAGTTTGATACATTAGACAAAAAATTATGTACATAGTCAATATACATTAATACTAAAAATTAATTGAAAAAGAATTAGAGGTAGCATGGCAATACATATTTTTTCAAATTACAACTGGAAAAGCTAAGCAACAACAAACATTAAGAGTTTATGAAAGATAAATTTTTTCTCATCATCCACCACCTTAATAAAATAAGAGGAAAATAGGTACATATTTTTACCCCCTCGTTGATACCCCAGCACCCTATTGTACATCTCAAAAACTCCTCAAGTTATATTGAGTAAATCCACTTTCACCCACATGTACTTTTGAAATATGATTATAAAAAAGAATTTATCCGAACAACTTTTTGCTCTAGAAAGTAGTTGCAAAAGTACTTTCTAAAAACTAAGTTAGTTTACCAAATATACCTTTAGATTTTAAGGGAAGTTTATACATATTTACAAATAAATGATAAGTCTTTGTAGTATATTAAGATAAAAAGAAGGAAAAATCGCATTTAAGTATTTCTCAAGAAATTAATTTACAAACAAGGGGTAATAACAAGTCCTTTTTGAGAAAAAAAAAATCACGTTCTTATTTTTCTAACAATTCATTTCATATTAGTCCTTATTTGTGAATAATTTTTGAGGGATTCTTGAATGTGATTCTCCCTAGAAAGAATGTTATGCTATGTTTGGATACACATGAATTTAGATTCGGGCCAAATCCACTGTGTTTAGGTAATTAAAAATGGATGGATTTGGATTTCAAATTCTACCTTAATCTCTTTATAATTTGAAATCCATTTAAACCCCTATCTTTTTAAATCCTAACTCAATTTTTTTTGTAATTTGACCCAAATCCATGAAGGCTTGATATTGGATCGAACCACCAAAGCTAATGGAACCAAGTCACCACCATTGACTAGGATCAGACCACCATTGCTAACTGAGACTACACCACCGGCACCAACCAAAACTAAATGGCTGACTTTTATTGGGACCAATTGCCCATATTGGTAGGGACTGGAGTGTAGGTGACAATCCAGAGTAGATAGCCTACTTCCATCTAGATTGGATTGTCGGCACCGATTCAAATTGAAAGGTTGACTTCCACGGTACTACTACAAAAAAAAAAGCTTTTCACGTCACTTTTCAGGGCATTTCACGTCCCTATCATAGGGGACATATATTCGGGAGACATAAAAAGTTAACTTATCCACATCATTTTTATGAGAGGCGTGGTTTTTGGAGAAACCATGTCACTTTTTGTAAAAATGGGACATGGATTCTAGAGAAACCACGTTCCTCTTTTACAAAAGCCGATGTGGTTTCTCCTAAAACAAATATCAAAATAATTTAAATTTAAATATATGCCATTCTCGTTTCATCATTCCAACTAGCTATAAATTTCATAGAACTAAAACAAAATAAAAGAAAAATAAAATCATACCAAAATTGATAAAGAAACAAAAGATAATAGAGAAAGCTCAAGCAGAGGTCAGAAATATCTACAAAGAAAAAGAGTTTAGGTGAAAGTGATACTAACCAAATATTGCTCGCTCAGGGGAAATAGGAGGAGAAGCCATGAATCTCAGCCATGGGTCTCAAAGCAGTTCGTCGAATGGGGGAAAGAGGAGGAGACGAGGAGAAGAGAGATTTGTTTATTGAATATTCACCGTTGAATGCTAGCCTTGGGTCTCTATTCAATCTATTGGCCATAGATCTTAATGCTGTGGGTCTCGATACAATAGGAAGAAGAAGAGAGAGTTGTTGAGCAGAGGAGAGGAGAGATCTGCAATGGGGAGGAGAAGAGAGACGTGCTGTCATTGAAGGGAAAGAGGGAAAGGAGTTAGGTTTTAAAATACAAAATGATGAAACGAGGGAGGAGCTCGATCTAATTTAAAAAAACTGACTAAAATTCACATCACCTTTTCAAAAAAGCGATGTGAAAAATGTCTAGAAATTAATAATTTAAAATATTTTATTTTCTACAATCCATGTCATTTTTTTTAAAAAAGCAAAGTGAAAAAAATGTCCACTAATTAATAATTTAAAATATTTTATTTTCTACAATCTACGTCGCTTAAAAAAGTGACGTGAAAAATATTCAAAAAATTAATAATTTAAAATATTTTATTTTCTACAATTCATGTTACTTTTTTTAAAAAAGCAATGTAGGTAACTTACCACATCGCTTTTTTAAAAAAGAGACGTGAAAAATGTCTAGAAATTAATAATTTAAAATGGTTTATTTTCTACAATCCACATCCCTTTTTTTTTAAAAAATGTGGCATGGTAAGTTATTCATATTGCTTTTTTTAAAAAAGTGATGTGAAAAATGTTCAAAAATTAATAATTTAAAATAATTTATTTACCAAGTTTCTTTTTTTAAAAAAGGGGAAGTAGATTGTAAAAAATAAATTATTTTAAATTATTAAATTCTAGACATTTTTCACATTACTTTCTTAAAAAATGATATAGATAACTTATCCACGTCGCTTTTTTAAAAAAGCGACATTGATAGTCTTACATATTCAACATTTATTTACAAAATTACCACTGTCTTTATTTTTTATGTTACTTTTACAAAAAGTGATGTAAATTGAGGGATATAAAATGTATATTTTGTAGCAGTATCAGGACCATCGAAGATGACTTGGATAGGTCCCCAACTTCCAAATGGCTGATTCCAATGGGACTACACCTTGACGATGACCATCCCAGTCACCTCTCGATTGAAGTCGACCATTCGGTTCTAGTCATCGCCATCAGTTTAGTCCCAATCACCTCTTAGTTGAAGTACAATGTCTTGTCCTAGTCGTCGTCATTGATCCAGTCCTAATCACCTCCTGTTGAAGTCAGTTTTTTGATCTTAATCATTACCATCAAGTTTGGTCTTAGTGGAAGTCGACTGTTCGATCTTGATCATCACCATTAATCCGATCTTGGTGGACGTTAGCCTTCTGGTCTCGAACATCATTGTTGGTTTGGTCCTGGTGGAAGTCGGTCGTTCGGTCCCAATAGAAGTTAGCCTTCTGGTCTCGATTGATGTCGTCAATTCGGTCCAGTGGAAGTCGACCGTCTAATCTCGATTGTTGTCGGTGTTGCAGTCCTAGTCAGCATTGACAGTCTAGTCCTGATGGTAGTTAGCCATTTGGATTGTTGACTTTGACTAAGAACGAACTGCCGAAGTCATTCAAGTTTTAAATTTAAATATAGAATTTAAAATTTAAAATTTTACTTTAAATCCAAACAAAAGATTTTAATATTATAATTTAAAATTTTTTATATCATTTAAACAAAGAATTTAGATTAATAAATTTTAAATATGAAATTTTAAATTTAAATTTCTAACTTAAATTTACCCATTCAAACACAATCTCAATATATTTTCCTCTAAAAAAGACATAGAAACATGACAAGATGAAGGGCATAGCTGGAAACACATATACGTACTAAAGTTAAATGAGAAGATTTGGCTTTGAAAAAAAAATTATTATCCCTATTATTTTTTTGAGTGAGAAAAAATATTATTAAAAAAGTAAGAAGATGATGGTGAATAAATGCTGGTAGATTCTTTGATATGGAAAGCAGATTCGGCTTTATCTCGTGTTCGTTTCCCTTTTTATCTCATTGACACTTGCGCAAACAAAATCCAATATATTTATTATATATGTGTGTGGATGTGTGTGTGTCCCCCCACCCTTCCCACTAGCTATTTGTGATATAAATAACACACAAGACTCGATGCACAGCACAAATTATATAGCTATTTGATTAGAGAAGAGAGACATCAAAATGACAAAAGCTCAACCGACTTCGTTTCCTTGCTCATCTTCTTCATTCTCATGTCTGGTTAGTTTCAAGCTCTCTCTATCTATGCATCTCTCCCTCTCCTCTCTTGTCTCTTCTCTCTCTAGTATGTCATATACATATATACAACTTAAATATGGTTGTGATGATTTTTGCATGATTTTTTATTTTTACTGATTTTTTTGGTGCTGAACAAACATAGAGAATGCGAAGAATGACAATAACAGGGATATCAAACTCTTGCTATATAATATTAGTCTTTACATAGAAAAAAGGACGTACAATTCGAAATTTAATTAGTTCTAGCTTTTATTATCATTTGAATCCAAAAATTTTAGAAACCAAACAAATTACTGCAAAAGTTTAATATATAATTAGGTTAACAAATTAAAGCAAAATTTGAATGTGAATGTGGAATGCAACTTTTAGGCTTTGTTAGTGATGCAAAGAAAAAAACCAAATAAGGTAATTGGGTCTAGCAAGCCAAATGTGCTAGTATCTTATAATGAATTAATGTTTGAATTATCGTTAGAATTGTTATCCACATTTAATGATTTACCATATCTCGAATAGTATTATCTCCGTACCTATGAGTAATCAAGAAAAGAGAACAATGAAGAACGAAAGCTATAAATTGAAAAAAAAAACATTTCTTACTATTGTTTTCCCCTAATTTTATCCTAAATAAGAGAAAAAACTAAAGAAAGATCTTATAGAAAGCATATGTTATTTTCTTCTATTTTTCTTATTAGTTTTCTCTTCGTATTTTCCCCACATTTTAAAGAAAGTGTTAGTACATTATCTTTATTTTCTTACAAATATGTCATAATCAGGAGACCCCCTCTATAACTTTTTGTGGTTTTTGATGAAAAAAATGGTATTAATTTAACTTTAACTTTTTGTGTTTTTTTACTGTTGCAAAATGCTGCTTATGGAGAGGATGTAAGGAGGGAGCAAATTTGTGAATAAACAATTGGTATTTTTCAAGTATAGCTAAATGGAAATTTACTATTAAGATTAATCTTAATTAATATTAATAATTTGGATATAGTGCATCAAACATGATTTGGAATATAAAGATCTTATTTGAATAGTTTAAATTTCATTATTTTTTTCATAAATTTTGTTTCCATAAATATAAATTTGGATCCCCTAGCCATTTAATACGAAATATCAAAATTTAATTTGATTAATTTAATATTCCCATTCATCCCATTTTATAAAATATTTTTTGAGGTGATTGGACTATTGGTATCCCAAATGTAATATGCATAATTTCATTAATGATCATTATTCTAATATTACCCTTCATTATTTCACTCTCTAGATAAACTTCTTTCCCTATCTCTCACTAATGAAGAATGATTTTGAAAATTTATAGAAAAATTAAGATTATTCTATTTTTATTCTAAATTACGACATACTTTTGAAATAGATTTAGTGTCTCAAAATATAAAATACTTTGATAAAATTAAGATTTTATTAATGATATTTTTCTATTATTATCCTTTCCATTATATTCTTTTTTTAATATTTTTTCACAAATGGATTATTAAATGAAATGTGTTTTTGGAATTTTATATTTTTGTTGTAAAAAAAAAGGTTATAAAATATAGTTAATAAGATTAATTGGTATGTGTGATTTTATATAAAAATTTCTTATAAATTAAAATTGATAGAATATCATAAACTGTGTTTAATGAATTTTATTAGTAGGTATAATTTTGCCAAAACTCAAAAATACATTATAATTTAGAGCAAAGAAGTGTTATTTTTTATTTCTGATTAAACGATGCCGTTTTAAGGAGGAGGAGAAAGAGTAGAAGGAAGAGGACATGTTGAATGCCCAAGAATGATAGACTGCAATTCGGTGTGTCAAGGATTTCCCAACTGCTGCGTCAACGGTCAATGCATTTGTCAGCCGTGCACTCTTCACTTTGATCCAAACCCTACTAGCAAAACTCATCAGCCTGTAATTTTCAGTTATAATTAATATTATCTTTTCTGTAATTAACGTAAAAACCAATTATAAATGGTGTTAATTAGAGGATGCGAATAAAAAAGCTAGAATTTTTTAAAAAATTGTATTCTTGTTTTTTTTTTTAAAGTGCGTTTGGACATGTGCTGAGGGGGAGGAAAAAAAAAAAAAAGGTTCCGATATGAATATGTATCCCATAATCGAGGAGTTATAATGAGATATTAATACTTTTTACTTATATGGATATATTTACAAATTGAATGAAATAATAAAAATTAAAGAAGTAAGAAAATATCACAAAAATTAATTAATATATTTGCAATATCACTTACATGGTTGTTTAGAATGGATGACATGAGCCACCATGGTAAATAGAATTTTTTTATTCTAAATGGGATCTCAAGTGTTACAACTTAAAACATATAGAATTTAGGTCAAAAATAAATCTAAATCAAAGTTATAAAATGCACGAAAGCATGAGATATCAATTAAACTTAAGAATAATTACATAAAAGGGGGAAAGTGTCAATTTTCAGCAATACAAGCCATTTGTCATAGCATAAAGACTGTGTATTGTGGCCAGATACTCTTTGTGCCATGCACTGCAGCGCATTGTACAAAATTTGATAGCAACATGCTGTCATATGATAGATCTAGGGCCAAACTTCCAACACATCCCAAAAGCTTAAACAACCATTTAGACCAAACTCAACAGATCTAAGACAATCTGTGCAATATACCACAACACACACATATACACAGTTCACAATTTAACTCCTCAACCCCAATATCATCAAAAAGCATAGGGGGAGGTAATCATCATTTACTCTACCAATTAATCATTTACAATCTTAGAATAATTCTAAATATACTTACAATAGCATTTTGGCCTTAGTTAAACATAAATAGCTTATACAACTTGACTTAGGGCATAAAATACTAACAATCAATCATTAATGCATGCAATGGTGCAAGTAATCATCAAATGTTTTTACCTCTAAATAAAAGTACTTCCAAAGCTTTACTTAGCTTGAATAATGTCAGGAATGATTAATCTATAATTTAACTATATCAACAATGATTAATATCCTCATTAAGATAAATCCTAACACTCTAACTCAATACTTCAACTACTAAAAACTCCAATCCCTAGCATTTAAACATACACATTGGGTTCCTTAGCTTCCTTTAGCTCACATTAGTTACAATGAACCCTTAAACTATCATTAATGGCATCCAACCATCTCAAACTACCTCCATTAACAAAATATTTTGGGTATTAATTCCAACTACCAAACACAAAACCATAAATGCTAGGTTTAAAAAACTTAAACAACTTATATTAACCCTATCTAAGTTACTGTGTTTGGACCCATAACCTTTATAGACTAAAAATTACCTCTTTATAGCAAACCTTAACTTGAAAATCTTGTAGAGAGGTAGAGAAGAGATTAGGGAGACTTACTAGAGATGATAGGAAGTTCAAATCCTCCACTAAGTGCCCAAAATGTCATGCCTTAGCAGAGAAAAATGTCTCTCATCACCCTTTCTCTATTTTCTATTTTTTCCTTCTATTTCCCACATCAGAACATGACCTCTTAAATCTAATTTTTGGTCATGTGCTGCGGCACATGTAAGATCTCCCTATATAATCACCATTAACTCCAAAATCAAGATAATCAACAGACAGAACCAAATAAGGATTACCAAGTTTTCATAATTTGTGAATGGAGGAAACAATTTCAAACTATTTACAATGGAATCCCAAGATTTTCAAAATTTAAAATACTTCTATATGTTTTTGATAGTCCCAAATCAAATTTTTAAAATAGCATGAAAACATGAAAAATCAATAAAAACAAGGAATTTGTATAAAACTTCAACACAGTGAAAATAGTGCAAGAAATAGCATATACGCTGTGGCTAAGTGCCATTGCATTGCAGCTCGTTAGCCTTTATGCCATGCATCATAGCGTGATATGCCATGTGTTGTGGTGTTTTACATGATATTTGACAGCAAACTCCTGTTGTCATATGATAGCATTAGGAGCGAGCTTCTAACATGTCCCAAATCTCATTTCGATATCTGATTGAGATGATGTTGGTGTTCACACTAAAATTCATTTTTTACAATGATTTGGACACCTCAAACCATTTTCATACTTTTTCATAAAAACTCACCACAAGAGTGTCTAAACTCATACACAAGTGCCAAAAGCTAACACCGACCATTTGACCACACTCAATGGACCCTATAGGACTCATGCAACACACCATACTCAACCAAATAAACATATAATACAAATTCACCACTCAACCTCAATTTTTATAAAACACAAGGGGGAGGAAATCTTTGCATCAATCATTCATTTTCATTTCAAATCATCTCAAAATACACATAACACTACTTGCACAAGTATTTTGGCCTAATACAAGGTTTACAACCACAACTCACTAACCCAAGATATAAAATACACAAGTTGTACATCATAGTAATGCAAGTAGCTTAAAAATAATCATGTGAATCTTAGTTAGCAAATTAACAACATTAATATGCTTCCGCAGATCAAGATCTAATGAGCTAGGCCTTATAAATATTGAGAATTAAGGGGTGAGTGTAACTATTTAGCAATCAAATTCCACCTAATCTATACAGTTGCTTATCAATTAAAAACAGATGTAAATGGCAATAAGCACAATTATAATGCATAGATGATAAATATAGCCACGGTTATAACAATAACAACCATGTGATTAGACATAAACACATATCACATGTCATATCAATTATGCACAACATAGGGTTATAAAATTAACAACTATGTGCCCCTAACATATGCCAGACCATAATAATGCCAATTATGTGGCTAGATCTAAATTCATGATCAAATGCTAGTCTTATATTCTCTTGTTACCTCTTATATGAAATTGATGGCTATTAAGTGGCTATGTCCATAACACAAACTAACCTAGCCTTTCACTTGTAAGGAGCTACTGAGCCAAGGTTAACTCACTCACTTATATACCATGGTTTCCCTTAATACTAACAACCATGTGGTGTTGTACCCCTAATCTATCCTCCTTATGAACTAATATAGACTAGTTAGGTTTGAGTTCCTTATAGAACAAGTGGGATAGTCCCGTATCAACCATAAGATAAGGGCTTCCTCTTGTAACATCTTGAATTTTAATCCATTGATTAACTAAGCCTAATATGATAATTAAGTAAATTGTAGTAGTGTATGGCTAGGAAGGTCTAATGACTAGTTTCAATTGTATTTTAGCCCTAATTATGGGTCTGGTATGAAGTCGGGCTACCTAGGCATCAAAAAGAGAAGAAAACAAAGATGAAGTATTGTTGTGCCACATGCTGTAGTGTGAATCATGTCCATTGCAGTGCACAAACAAATACTAGAATGAGAGGAGACCTCTCTATGCCATGTGCTACAGCGTATTTCTAATTTTTGTAGAAAAATTAGTTGTGAATTAAGACAGAAATTAGAGAAAAGGAGGTAAAAATTGAGAACCAATGACCTAAGCTCTGGTAGGGTTTAATCTTAGACAACATTGGGAGTATTTTAAAGCTATAAACACTTAAGGTAAGTGCCCTAAACTCCATTCCTTCTAATCTCTTTCACATTTATGAGTTTTTGGTTAGGGTTTGATAGTGGGGGATGATTTTTTAATCCATATAGGTTATGAGTTTGAATCTATTAACTTAAATGGAGTTAATGGAAGTATATTTAAGTATTTAAACCTAGAAATAATGATTTTTAGCATTTTTGGTGGTTAGACCTCATAAATATATGAAATTTATAATTATAAGGGTTGTTGGGAGAGTGTAATGACATTAATGAGAGTTTAATGGCTCGTTAATGTTATTAGGGACTAAAGAGAGTTAATAAACTCAATGGGTAGGCTCAACCTTACACATTTTGGGCATTGGGTACGCTAGTGATGGAAAATGAGAGTTAAGAGATGTGTGATTGAATTATTAATGAAATTTATAACATCCTCAATTTTAAATCTAGATTAATTAAGCTTAAATATATTAGTAAAGTGAATCTTTGAGGTGTGTGGTTAAAGAGGCCTAACGGGCGTGTTTGATCTCGATTTCAATACCAAACGCAGGTTCGAAGGAGAATTGGGTCATTCAGGGATAGAAGAGGAAGAATTTCTAAAGGGAGTGATTTTGTGCCACGCACCGTGGCGTGGGGTTAGTCCACCATGACGCATGCGTGCCAACATGTCTGGGAGAAGCTCTCTGTGCCATGCGCCGCAGCATATTATGTGTCTGCCACAGCGCATGGCTAGAATTTTGTAGTATTAAGTTGGGAATCTGAAGTGAAAATGAAGAGAAAACAAAAGAGAACGAAGGAGTGGTGAAAAAGCTGAGCTAGGGTTTGAAGAAATTGATTGTTGGGAGTAATTTGGAGCTCATAAACACCCAAGGTAAGCTTCCTAGCTTAAATCTTTCTCTCTTCTTCCATTTTCTTGATGGTGGAGGTTAGGGTTTGATTTCTAATGGTAATTTTCAATCCATAAAGGTTATGGTCCAAACCTATTGAATTAAATAGGAGTAGATTGAGATAAGTAAACTTGATATTTATGATTTTATGATGATTGGTGGTTGGAGGACATTAAATGTTTGAAATTCCTATAAATTTGATGGTTGGGAAAAATGTGTCTTCATTAATGCCCATTCAAGAGCTCATTGTTATTCATGAGAGTTAAAGGAAACTAAGAAGCCTTATGGGTACTTCTTCATGAGCCTAGAATAAATCATGAGTATTAGGAAATGATGAAATGTTAGTGGAAAATAGCTCGAATTAGATATTGATGTTTTGCATGGTATATGCTTGTAGTGTAACTACCATTGGCACCATTTAAGCTTCTTGAAAGCTTTGAGAGTGAATAGTTGAGGGGTGAAACCTTTGACCTTTAAAGGTTTGAGGTAACTGGGAAAATTCTATCTTATGCTTGTGTGTGTCTAATGGTTTGTTGATTTATGACTTATTATTGAAATATATAAACTAGAGAAAATGCAAGTGTGGCTTAATTTGTGAAGAATTTCACGAGATCAAATTTATGAGTTTTGTGCCTTATGATGTAAAGTTTTCCTTGAGAACAATACTAGGGGATTTTTGTATTAATGATTTTTAGGAGTGTAATAATTTTTACAAATTGAGAAGCAAAATAAATCTTTGTTTATGATGAAGTTCAATGATTTTAAAAGTGTGGTACAATGATCATGATTTGGGTGTTCAATAACTTGTTTGGTTTTAAAGTTCCATGAAATGTGTTTGAGAAGTTTAATGATTGTGTAATGATGAAGTTCAATGATTTTAAAAGTGTGAGGTATAATGATTGTGATTTAGGAGTTCAATGACTTGTTGGGTTTTGAAGTTTCATGAAATGTGTTTGAGAAGTCTAATGATTGTGTAATGTGAAATTCTATGAATTGTATATGTGTGAGTTATAGCATGAATATCTATTGTATGATCTTAAGAGGCGGGAGTTTGCCTAGGAAGCGGAGTAGATGAGAAATCCATGTGGTAAGGCCCCATCTGTGTGATGGATTGTCTAGATTAATTCTATCCTTATTGTCCCACTAGTTCAATAAGAGACTATCCCATTGGTTGAACGAGGGACTCAAACCTAGTTAGCTATTCACTGGTTCAATGAGGAAGCCAGTCTAAGGTGTATGACACCCCATAGTGTGAGAAATGGGGGAAACTTTGATCTATAAGTAAGTTGGGTATGCCTTGGCTGAGTAAGCCCCTCACAAGTGTTTAGGCTAGGGAAGTCAAAGAATATAGACTATCCCATTGAGTTATAGCCCACGGTTTTGTGTTAGAGGAATAAGGAGGTGATAAGGGAGGTATAATCATGTATATAGTGAGACAAGGCACTTGTTATCTATATTGAGTCCATAATGTGGATACGTTGAATTGAGTAATAATGTTTGCCATTAGGATTGTCAATGATTTGTGTGAGCGATTCTATTTATATGAAAGATTTTAAAGGCATTGTTTTTCCAAGTGAATGCCATTATGTTAGGTAAGTTGTGAATTCCTATTTCAAATGTTGCTCATGGGTTAAAGTAATAATATTTACTGCCACTTGCATTTAAACTAATTGTTATGCATTAGTATTGGCTAGTCGGAACTTGGTTACTGAGTAGTTATACTCACCCCATTATTTTTAATATTTCAGGGAATAGCTCAAGAAGTGTGGACAGAGGAAAACAACCTGAGGTTTAAGATCACGATCTATTTATAGTAGACCTCTTTATTTTGGGTAATTTATGTGTATGATAATTTTGATTGCCAACTAGGATTTCCCTTTTTGTTACTTACTTGCATTAAGAGAAAAGTAAATTGTAATGGTATTTTGGGCCCTAGGGAGAGAGTTGATTATTATGTGTTATGTTGATAGGGCTAAAATACTAATGCAAGTAAGGATAGTGTATATTATGTGGTGATTTAGGAAATCTTGATGAAAATTGTGGTAAACTGCCCCTTCCTATGATTTTGAGTTAAGGGGTTGAGTAGTGAAAATTTGATTTGAAAATATTTCTTGTGTTTTAGTGCTTTGCATGAGTTAATTTTGTTAAGTTATATGTGATCATTTGGTGTCGGTGGCCATGGGTCCTTGATTATGGGTTAGGACACTTTAAATTTGCGAAAGTTGAGGTAAAGGTGTAAGTTTTAAAAAGGGTGTCCAATTCTTTTTTTAAAAATAATTTGAACCTAAGACTAATGCCATTAGTTAGAGCCCGGAAAGAGCTTTTTGTAGACTCCTAGTTCATGTTATTCGGACGTTGGACAGAGATTTGGGGCACGTCGGAAGTTGACCTTAAAGCTATCAAATTGACAGCAGACTCACTATCAAAATTCGTGCATTTATGCCACGGTGAATGGCATCACAAGTCACAGTGTGTGTCACAGAGGCGAACATGCTATGGCATATGTTCAACGAGCTACGGTGCATGCCTTTTAATTTTTCAAAATTTTTCTTGTTCCAGATTGTTGCACCTATGTAACCACTTATGTGATAATCCCTTGCTTTCGCGTATTTGCAAACTTTGTTTTGCCTCTTTGTAAGACTTGTTTTGACTTTAAATTTATAATCTTAGGGTCCCTATTTTGTCAACCAATGAAAATTATGTATTTAATGATTACTATCGTCTCATTTTCTTAATTAATTGAGATTTAGGTTTAATTATAGGATAAAAGGAGGAGGATATTACAAAATTCAACTTGGTTAATTATAGATTGAGCTCTTGGACACCAATTTGGTTGAGGAATTCAAGCTTGGAAGTTATAATATTGAGGGGTAAACCTTTAACCTAGTACAATTAACATAGAACTACCTAAAGTAAGATTTTACTTTAGGTAGTTCTATGTTAGTTGTACTATGAGCTAAATTATATGTTTAACATGCAAATTGTGACTTGTGAATGGTGTAACATGAAATGAAACTTTGTGTTTACATAATTGCTTTGAGGTGTATTAAACATGTGAAAATAATTATGAAATGATTTGCACTTTATAATGTGGTTTGGAAAAGTCCTTGATGATGAGATTGATAAAGATATATGTGTTGAGTTTGAAAATAGTGAATGTATGTGAAAATGAGTATTCATGCTCACTTGGGTAATGCATGGTCATGAGCCCAACGTGATGATTTTGATAATGAATAAATGAGAATGTGAATAGAAAGTAAGCATCGCACATGGCATGATCAGTGGGCGGGAGTTTGCCTAGGGATTGAGAGTAGAGAGAAATCCATATGGTACTTAGGTTGCCTTTCGGTGCATGGGGGTATAGCCTTGTCCCACAGTTTGTCATGAGATTGTCTCATAGTTTGTTAAGGGATTAGAACCTAACTTTCTCTACCAGTTTATCGAGGAGAATAGCTTAGGGTATATAACACCCTAAAGATTTGAGAGTGGGGGAAGCCATGGTTTGAGAGTGAGTCATTTGATCTTTGGTTAGGTCACACCTCACAATTAGTGAGCTTGGATAGTCTAGTCACATAGACGAAGCCCTATTTAGTGTTATAGCCTATGGTTTCAATCGGAGGAAAGAAGGAGGGTATAAGGCTGGTTGATCATTGCATTTGAGTTTATATGACGTGTCATATATTTGAGTTATGGCAAGTCGTGTTGATATATTAGGACAAAGTCACATATTTGAGTGTCTTATGACAATATACCTTGTGAAGAGATGAAAATGAGCTAAATGAGTAATGATAAGTTATGACATGTGTGCAAGCATGTTTTAAGAACTTGGTTTCATATGCATATGTTTAATTTCAATTGATATATAACTACATATGATAGGTTTTACCTTAGTTATTGAGTAGCTAGACTTACCCCTTTCATTTAATATTTTACAGGCTTTAACTCTAGTGCTGAGAGGGAGAAAGCTCAGGAGACTTAGGAATTAGTATATTTCTACTGTATGCCTCTAGTATATGTTCATTTTGTATAATAGAATATCATTGCTAATTCTAGGATGCATTTTATTACACCTGCACTATAAAGTTGTTTAAATTGTCTTAATTGTATTTTAGGCCCTAAATAGTTGTGTTTGATAAGTTAACTATGTTGATAGGATCAAAATACTAGTGCACGTGTAGTAGAGTTGTTATAAACATGTTATGATTGATTTTGAATGCAATGCAATGGAAATTACCTTCCCTTACTGTTTTTAGATAATGGGGTTGAGGAATGATTTTGTTATATTAGTAATCATGTGCATGTGACGTGTTATACTTGTAGTCCTAGGTCCAATGAATATGGTCTGGGTATTAGGAGTAGCTTTTAGCACTTGTTATAGGTTTTGGACACCCTTTATGTGTGAGAATTATGAAAAGTGATAAAAATATGTTTGGGTGTTCAAATTCATAGTATGACTTGTTTTATAAGTGAAATCTATGCCATTAGTTAGTTTATGAAAATAGCTTTCCGTAGACACCTAGATCATGTCATTCGAATGTCGGACGAAGAATCAGGTCACATCGGAAGTTGCTCAATTCTGTTGTCAAATGAGAGCAGAATCTGCTGTCAAAACGTGCAACATGCCACGTCGCATTGCTCTGTTTTTCAACTGTTTTCAACTTCTTTCACTCCTTCAAGATATCTCGTACTTCTGTAACTTGTTTTTACTCTGATTGAAGAGTCAATGAATGATTTAGACATGTTTTAACTTAAGAAAACTTGAGATCCCTTGATTTTGAAAATTTTAAAACTTGGTCATCTATTTTGACCTTAACTCTTGATTACTATAGATTTGAACTTATTAATAGCGATTTGTAGTGAAGAATGTTTCATGTCTCGATTCTAATGATCAGTGTCAAGGCAAGCTTCTGATTCTAATGGTAAGCCACTAATACCACACAAATTTACTAAACTACTCCTCTCCCTATGAAAACTCTTGCCAGTGATCATGCTATGCACAATTTACACATATTATGCATTCTAATCAACAATTCATGTCATATGAATTCACATATCCACACTCACATACTCAACACACTCCACATGTAAAATATCATATTTTCATCAATTTCAAAATGACATGCCATCAATCATAATCATTAATCTCTAATGTGCAAACATGTATGAGGTTCTCTATTTTTCCAAAACCATTTCTCACAAATTCATCACATTGTCAAATTGCATCAAATAGTTTTCACATATCAACAAGTTTCAAATCATAATTTCCACAATTATCTAATTAACATTCAACTATATAAATTAAGTTTCCCCTGGTTAACTAAAACTTTTGAGAAATCAAAGGTTTACCCCTCACAATACTAACTTCCAAAGCTTCTTTTCAAGGCCGAATGGTGCCAAATCAATAGTCTACATCTATTTCATAAGATCATTGGTCAATATCCCCTTATGATTAAATTTCTTAACAATTAACACCATATTCTCATTCCATCAACACCCTAAATTCACTACCCATCACACCCAGTGGGTTTACTATAGTCCATTAACCTATATTATTACTAAGAAGTCATTAAACCACTATTAATGAGCTTTAAATATGTAACATCCAGGAAAATTTAACTATGATTTATTAACCTAATGAATATGTTTAGTTAATTAATGAGGTGTGTGGTTAGAGGGCCCTAATTAGTGTAATTAAATGTGATTTCAGCCCTAAAAGTGCATCTAGATTGATGGTGGGCCACCTGGGCATGGAAGGAGGAAGAAAAAGTGAAAGAATGCCCTCTATGCCATATATTGCAACGTGTGGTCAATCTGCCATGGCACATAGAGACAGATTTAAATGCAACGGGTCTCTCTGTGTTATGCGCCGTAATAGAGGGCAGTGTGCACCACGACGCATGGTAAAAAATCTCATTTATTAGATACGATTTTGCATGTAAAAAATAGAAAAGAGGAAGGAGAAAACCTAAAAAACACGGTTGAGCCCTGCTAGGGCATGAACATTGGAATCCTTGAGGATAGATTGAAGCTTTCCAACACCTAAAGTAAGCAATCTATACACTCCTCTTCCTTTCTTTCCCTTATTTATGAAAGTTTAAGTTAGGGTTTGAGTTAGAAGATTGATTTTCAATTCATAGGAGTTATGAGTCTGATTCCATTAGATAAAATAAATATAATGGGAGTTGTTTGAGGTAGTTAAACCCTACATTAATGATTTTGTGTATGGTTAGTTGAGTAGAGCACTTAATGTCCAATAATCAACATAAATGAGGCAGTTGGGAGAGTTTGATATTTATTAATGGTGGTTTAATGACTTATTAATGGTAATGTGAGTTAATGCAACCTAATGAACCTATTGGGTATGAATAGGTAGTGCTTTATGAGATTGATAGAATAGATATGTGGAGTTTGGTGTTGGTAAATCCTTAAAAGTGGGATAATGACAATACCCTTACATATGATTGTAGTGTGATTTAAATTGGCACCATTCAAGCTTGGGAGAAGCTTTAGAAGTGCTTTGTGTGAGGGGTAAAATTTTAACCTTTCAAAGGTTTGAGGTAATTGAAGGAAACCTAACTTTATATAATTAAATATTAATTTGTTATTAGTTAAAAATGGATTGTTTTGAATAATGATTTATATTTCAACTTATAGATGCAATTTTGGGCAAAAGATAAACTTACGAATGAATTGATAAATGAAAACCTCTTACATGTGATCTAATTGTGATTTATGAATTTATCTTGGCATATTAGTGTGAGTGAAAATTGTGATTTGTAATGTGTAGTATTTGGAGTAATTGAGTAGGAGCATGTGAGTCATATAACATGATATGTTTAAGTTGAATGCATAATTATATGAGTTGTGCATAGCATGATCATTAGTAGGAGTTTTCCTAGGGAGAGGAGTAGATTAATTTAAATCCACATGGTATTAACAGTGACCTTTGGAATTAGGAACTTGCCTTAGTACTGACCATTGAAATCGAGAGGTAGCTCATGTCCTATAATTAATTTGAGACTATCCCACTAGTTTTACGAGAGACTTGAACCTAACTAATCTCTAACGATTCATAAGGAGGCTAAATTAGGGGTATGATACCCCATGGTTGTTAGTATTAGGGGAAACTAAATTACATAAGTGAGTGAGTCAATCTTGGCTCAGTAACTCCTCACAAGTGAAAAGCTAAGTTAGTCCATGAAGGACGTAGCATGTAATGTCTACCTTGACATTACCAAGACAATACTTACACATCATTGTGATAACTTGGATTAATTAAAATCCTCAGAAGAAGTTACCACAACTCAAGGGTTTAAAGAAAATTAGTTTGAGCTCAAACCATGGTTAAAAATCGATTAAGAGCAAATACAGAAGCATGGGAAATAAACTACAATAAAATCTGGCTTAAATGCCATTTTTCAGCAAATATTGGTCCATCAGTCGCGACGCAGGCCACGCTTACCATGGCAGATAGCACAGAGGGACAAGTCCCTTAATAGCCCAATGTGCCATGGCACAACAACCATGCTCCGCAGCACATACCTGCTGTCATGTCATCTCTCCAACTTTTCAGAGTGCGTTGTTTCGCCATCTGACATCCGATTTGAGCTGTTCAAGTGTCCACACGAAGCTCTTTGAGCCTTCTAGCTAATGGCACTAGTCTCACACTCAAAAAATCATTCGTTTAAAAGATGAACACTTGAACCCAAAATGGTTCATTTTCACAACAAAACACATACTATGGTGTCCAACTCACAATACACAATGCCATTATCCCCGAAGACAACTTGACCACCTCAAATGGACCATACTCCACATAACAATCCATTCACGTCACATAATTAAGCAATCATGCTCAAAATGACCACCAAACCCCCATTAGACAAAAACATAATGAGGTGGACAAAATTCAACACATTAATCAATTGGTCATTTTGACACTTAAAATACTTAATAAATAAATAAATATATATATCTATATATAAATCACTTGTAAGCAACTTGGCCAAGCAAACAATTAATCCATATCATCATTCTTGGACCAAGATATACATACTTACCACAATTTCATATAAGTGATATCCAAATAATGTCATGTTCTTAAGTTGGCAATAATTATCGACAATATTCGTTACAACACACAAAAAGAGAAAAGGAAAGAGCTATACAATGATGCTCTTTACTCTTTAAATGCCCTTTCCTTTCCCTTGCCCTTATCGGAGCCTTGATCTGTAAAATATAACCATAAGGTGAGATAAACATCTCGATAACTAATATAGCTTATTAAATATTTATTACCACAAATAACCATGAAAAAGTATCAAAACTATAGTATTATCCAACATACTAAAAATTATGAGATATATGTATCTCTTCTCAACAAAACACATAATTTTTACACTAGCATGATCATCTAACCACCAAACCTCTAATGCTTCCCGACATGAAACCATAGGCTCTCCGGGTTCAACTACTTGTTGACCCGAGCACACTTTCAGTGGTAAAAATACCCAGCTAAAGGTAATCTAACCTGCCTACGAACTATGGTTTTTTTTCTCTTCACACACTTATGAAAGAGGTGTCATTAACTCCTAACTGCACCCCAACGGGTACTTGGGAGTTGCTAGACTGCCCAGATGTCCTATAATAACAATCCCATACAATGTTGCACCGGATGTCCCATGGTGTCAGCCCAACCATATGGATTTTTCACTCACATATCTCCACACACACATTCCCACATATCTCAGGTAAACTCCCACCTCTTATGATCCTGCTCTTTCATAATTTCCACTATTTTTCATCACATTTTCACATCACACTTATATACATAGTATATATATTTCAATTAGGAATAATAACTATTTCAAAATACTTTTTCATACTAAAATCATTTACAATGTCAAATTATGCACAAAACTCTTCAAAACCACAACTTTATCATTTAAAATTACTTCTACACAGTTACAATAGTTAATAAACACAATAAACTATATGGTTACCTCAACCCTTTTTTCACACAAAAAGGGTTACCGTGGCTCAACGTTAGCTCCATATATTTTATATGCATAATATAGCTCGAGCAATGATCAATCTACACCAATAGGTGACAATCGTCAATTATCACTCCGGATAACTTTGAATTCACTATGTTCTAAGTGCTTAAAATACTCAAATTCCTTTTCTAATAACGTCAACCATTCCCACACACTCTAACCATCCTATTACACATTCCAATACACTAAGTTTGCGTTTGGATTTGATCACATTTACATCCCAAAAGTAAATTTTAACTTTTCGAATGTAAAATGTTGTTTGGCTTCCTTTTTCTAGATAAAACATACTTTCCAAACTGACTTTCAAATACGTTTGAAATGGAAAAATTTGCAAAGCTACTCCCAGTTGCTTTCAAAACGTCATCAGTTGGATGGACATTTATGGCTAGTACCTAATTTCTTTATTGACCATGATGCCCCTCACTTTTGCAGCTGATACATATCACGCACATTCTTCTCTCGTGGTCTTCATTCGTGCAGCTGATACATCAGTGTTGTTCTTCGTCCTTTGCTACTGCTCTATGTTCGCGGGTCATTCACCGCTAGTCCACCACTCGTCCGCCACTAGTCCACCGTTTGGCTATCTCTTTTCCTTCTCTCCTTCGCCTCTCCTCCACTATCACAGATCCAGATCTCTTCCTTCCCTAAGCTTCTCCTTACTTCATCAACGGTGGCTACATTTCACCGTTAATTTCTCCCCATCTCTTTCACGGATCAAGCTCATTTTGGGACTTGGGCGGCATTTTGGAGCTGAGAGAACTCTGACCAGCTACTTTTGCAACTTGTGGAGTGTAAAGGTGAACATTCCGACCAGATCGTGGAACTCTGATCCTCTTCTCTAATCTGTTCTTCGATCTGTAAGGTATGATAGCCTCTAAGGTTTTTTTGTCAGATCTAGAAATGGTGCTGCTTTGTTCTGCTCTTCGATGTGATCTGTTGCTTTTCTTGTTCGGACCACCGTGAAGCTCTGTTCTAATCTGTTTCTTTTCTTTTTTGGACCACCGTGAAGCCCTTGTTCCAGTCTATTTCTTTCATTTTTCAGACCACAGTGAAGCATTCCGGTCTGTTTCTTTCATTTTTCAGATCACCGTGAAGCATTCCGGTCTGTTTCTTTTCTTTTTCAGACTGGTGTGATTTTTTTTAATTGCCTTCTTTTGATAGCTTCACATAACAAGAAAATATAAGCAAGCAAGAACATTATTTATGATTGCATTTTGTAATTATTCTGTTTCGATTTGTTTCTTTCATTTTTCAGACCACCATGAAGCATTCCGGTCTATTTTTTTATTTTTTAGACTGGTGTGATTTTTTTTAATTGCCTTCTTTTGATAGCTTCACATAACAAGAAAAAATAAGCAAGCAAGAACATTATTTATGACTGCATTTTGTAATTATTTTGTTGATCTGCTAATGTTTTGAAATATGACATAGTGTTTTGAAAATATATTCTGGTGACTGATCTATTGATTGTTCTATGTTGCTTTGTTTTTTTTTAATTTCATTTTGATAAGAATTTGAGCTAATTTATTTTTTGAAAATTGATGAAGGGATGAGAAAGGCTACAAATTTCTGGTCAAACTTGCTTATTTTAATACATACTATTGAATTATATGATTTGAATTTTTGAGTGAGTGTAGAAATTATCTTATGGCTGCTTTTGAATAACTGCCTCTTTCAACAACTATATGTGGCTAAGATAACAAGTGGTTAATTAACTATGATCGAATAATCTTTTTGTCTTTTTGTTTCCAAAAAAAGGATAGTAAAATTTTTAAGAAGGACAAAAGGATGGTAAAATTTTTAATATTTTAACTCTAACTCAATTATGGATTTTTACTCCTCAAATTTCATTTGTATTGAGAATGTGATATTTTGATAGTAAAAATGAGTAAAGAGAAGGCACTATGGACTATCAAAGAGACCAAATTGTTTATTAAATTAGCTCTCCAGCAAGTTAAGAAAAATAAGCGTAAAGGCTCTACCTTATCAAAGGAAGGTTGGGAGGCGCTAATGCAAAGTTCAATGCTTTGAGTTCTAGAAGCTATGATAAGAAGCAGTTGAAGAATAAATGGGACAATTTGAGGAAAGATTGGAATATATGGGACAAGCTATTGAACAAAGAGACCGGTTTGGGATGGGATAGTAAATAGAAAACTGTTTTAGCACCAAAGGAGTGGTGGAGTCAAAAGATTAAGGTATACAATTATATATGGCATGCTATACATTTCATATTTTATTTTATAGATATACTAGACTCAGTTCTTGTAAATGTGTAGGAGAATCCTGAGTATAGGAAATTCAGGCATAGACCACTTCCATATGCACAAGAATTGACACAGTTGTTCCAGCCAGTTGCAGCACAGGGCACTTACATGTGGACACCTGTGGTTGATGATCCACAAGATGTGTACAGGCCTCAATTGGATTTGACTGAAGGATCAGGAGACAGTGATGATATAAGAAACATTAATGGAGGAGCTCTCCCAGAAATTGGGCAGGTTAACTTGAATAATGCATACAGTGGTGGTACTAATTCAGGGAGCAAGCGAAAGAGAGGTGAAAGTGGTCAAAACAAAAAGGGAAAACATCTTGCAATGGTGATGGTTGATTCAGTGAGTCGATTGGTGTCCACACAAGATGATAGGGTTTTAACATTGAAGTCAATTCTTAATTCCATAGAGGGTGGAACAAAACCAGTTGACCAAAATGTGTTGGAGGTTGCAAAGGAACTTTATGGAATCAAGGGGATTGCTTGTGATGAGGTGCTTCTTGGACAGTGTGCTGTGGCCTTGCTAGATAAGATCGCAAGGGACATGTATATTGGGCTTAGGGATAACAGAAGAGCATTAGTGGCCTATTTGAGGTGCTTGGGCAAAAAATGAAATTAGATCATCTTAGCTTGCCTTCTAATGTTTTAAAATTTAGCTAGTGTCGTTCATGTTGTTAATTTGTCTTAAAACTGACTGTGTTATTTGACTCTTGTGTTATGTGTTTCTTACGTTAAGTCATGGACAAATAGTATAATAGTTGTTTAATTATGCTATGCAGTTTTTATGGATGACAATACGCAATCTCGCTTATTACAATTACTTGTACATGCAGAGGACGATGAGATTGAGGCTATTACTGCAATAATATCCAATTACTCAACAACTTTATTGAAAGAGCCTTGTAGAACCAGTTCGCAATCAGGTCATGCATGGGTGCAAGAAATTTTGCAAAGGTATCCTCAACGTTGTTATGATATGTTTCGTATGGAAAAAGATATTTTTCTTCAACTTTGTGACGAACTAGTGCAACATGGCCTACGTCCAACCAGAAGAACAGGGATTTATGAAATGGTCGGTATGTTCCTAAATATTATTGGACATGGAGTGGGGAATAGGATGGCACAAGAACGATTTCAACATTCAGTAAAGACTGTTCATAGGCATTTTAGAAATGTATTGCATGCTTGTGAGAAGCTAGCAAAGGAATATATCCAACTAAAAGATTGCACTTTTCAAGATATTCATCCAAAAATTTTAGGTGATCTGCAATATTGGCCATTCTTTAAAGATGCCATAGGAACAATTGATGGCACACATATCCCATGTGTGGTTAGTGTTGAAGAGCAAGGGAAATATATTGGAAGGAAAGGTATTCCAACACAAAATATAATGGCCGCATGTGATGGGGATATGTGCTTTACTTATGTCATGGCTGGATGGGAAGGGACTGCTCATGATGCTCGTTTGTTTGACTATGCTCTCACAAGGCCGAACATGAAATTTCCACATCCACCCCAAGGTATATTTCATATTTATCTAATTTAAACAATTATTTTAATATTTTTTAAGACCTTATAATTTCTGTTTTTTTATTGGTAGGTAAATATTATTTGTTAAATGCTAGCTATCCAACTCCACGTGGATATTTAGGTCCTTATAGATCTCATAGGTACCACCTTCCAGATTTCAGGCGTTCATCTAGATTTGCAAATAATAATGAGGTTTTTAATTATTATCATTCAAGCTTAAGGACCACGATTGAAAGGACTTTTGGGGTTTAGAAAAATAGATTCGCAATCTTACGACACATGCCTAGCTATCCATTTGTGCAGCAAGTTCGTATTGTTGGTGCAACAATGGCTATACATAATTTTATTAGAAGAAAATCTATAACTGATTCTGACTTCAGGAATTTTGAGGATGAAAATATGGTTAACACTATCGATGATATTAATGAGCCTGCATTTTCATCAACAATTTCAAGTGTAATTTCAAGCATAGCTTCTGATAGAGAAATTAATAGGGTTCGAGATTCTATTAAAGATCAGATTGTATATTATAGATCGAACCATTAATCATGTAACTATTCAATATTAATGAATGTTTAACTATTTATTACGTAATTTTTTTCCAAAATTAAATTTTATTTTCTTATTCTTAATATTTAACATTTTAAATTTTATGTTATTTTAAATTTGTTTCACCTTTTTTTTAATATATTACATTTGTATAATAAAAATTATAAATTATTATAAATCAATGTCTTTTTTGGTCATTACATATTAAAAAGTACATTTGAAAAGCATAAATTTTTATTAATCCAAACAACTTTCAGTTTGCCAAATTGACTTTTAAAAAAAATATCCAAACACAAATTTCGTTACAACAACTGACTTTCACCAAACTGACTTTTGCCAAATGAACTTTCATCAAATTGACTTTTAACAAACTGAAAACCAAACGCACACTAAATTCGCTAATCAATGTTCCACATTGTCTTAAAATCCTCAAATTATACTTAGAGTTCGTCTAAACCCTTATAAAAAATTTTCAATCACCAGAAACTCATAAACTTAAGGTTAGAAGCTTGATTTAACTTTTAAAGATCTTAAATAAACTAATGGGTTCGGTCTCAACCCAAGGGAACTGAAATCAAAGCCCCTATTACCCCAAATATTTTCACATAAAAGAGGGAGAAGAGGGAATGTACAACTTACCCAATAGTGAATCAAGCTCCAAATGCCCTCAAAGTAGCCTAAGGATTGTGCCCTAGCAGACCAAAAGCTCTCCTCTGTTGCTCTCTTATTTTTCCTTCTTCTCTCTTCTATTTTCGATCTGTTTTCGTAATCTGATAAGTGCTAATTTTGCTCGTGCGCTGTGGCGCACTGACTCGCCTGTCATGACGCATGGCACAAAAAGCCCCACAAAATTTTAAACTTCTTTCCGTGCCATAGCCCGCTCGAACCTCGACCTAGCCCTCTTCTAAGATTGTCTAAGAATCCAAAAACCATTTTAATCTCCATAAACCTTACTAAATAATAATTTATCTAAATTAACCAAATTACCCCTTGAAAACATTGATAATTACTAATGAAGGAACTTAGGATGTTACATAGCACGCGATAGCCACCGATTTTATCTCAGTAGCTCCTCACACCATGGCACATGGCATAGAGGTGAGTAAACCGCATCGCATGTATTATAAGCCGCAATGCATGGACCGTTTTCTATAAAAACCATAGTTTTAAGTATTATATCTTTTGGGTTCCACGTGATTTTCAAGCCTTCGCATTATTTTAAAACTCTAATTTATGTGTATCAAATTTTTTTTTGAGATTGAAAATTGAGTTTTAGGATTCCATTATAAATGATTTGAGAATTATTCTCTTTTATATAATTTTACAACTTTAGTAATCCTTTAAGGGTTAATTTATTGATTACTTTGATTTTATAGTTAAATGTGGTTCAGTAAGAAAGATCTTATAAAATACATCCAACAACCTCATTTATTACAAAATTTGGATATTAATGGCTCCCTCAACTAAACATTCAGAAAACTATTAATACTAGGTTTAAATACCTTAAACAACTCTCATTATATTTATTTTAACCAATGGGTTCAGACCTATAGCTCATGGACTAAAAATCACTCTCCCAACTCCAACCTTAACCTAACTCTTCATAAAGTATGGTAGAGAAAGGAAGAGAAAGGCATAAACTACTCAACTTAGGTGTTGGGTAGCTTTTAACTATCCTCAATGGGCTTAAATGTACGTGCCCTAATAAAGTATTATGCATGTCATTGTTTTCTTCTTTCCATCTCCTTTGATTTTTCACACAGACATGAACTGATTTGAACAGATTTTTAGCCATGCACCACGACACACGCAACCCTCCACTACATGGTACAAAGTGGCCCTTCCTCGTGAATATGCCTCTGTGCATCGTGGCAGCCCACACATACACTATGACATATGGCACAAAGGACTTTTCTTCTAATTTTCCTCTTCTTTCCTTGCCTGAATGGCCCGACTTCACTTTAAACCATATCTTTGGTTGAAAACACAATCAAATACACTTATTAAACCCCTCTAACCACACATCTCATCAATTTACTAATTATCCTCATTAACTTGATTAATCGAGTTTATATTTCTTGAATGTTACAGTACACACAACATGTGCCACAACATATGGTATAAAGAGGTCCTCTTTGTGTTTTAATGACTCGTGTGCTATAGCATCCTATGTACATATCACGGCATGTGGCATGGAGCCACTTCTTGTTTTTCTCCCTTCTTAAGGTTTGGGTGTCCTAACTCTACTTCAGACTCAACTCTAAGGTTGAGACCATGAAACCATAACCCAAAAAATTCATTAACTCTTTATAACCACATATCAAATTACTTCTCTTAATTACCCTCAATTAGTCTAATTAAATAGGAGGTTAATTTTTAGGATGTCAGAAGCACCACTTTTGAGTCCTTATCAGTAGGATAGGTACTCTAGGGTGTCGCACCATGTTCCATTGCATGTCTAAAATTCCTCAGGAAGAAATTATCATTCTCTTTGGCTTTGCCTTCTTATGCATCTGTGCAAGTTGAGGGAATAAGTTGACTTTCATTTTGGGAGCCATAAGAAGATCCACATTAATCCATCCTTGGCCTAAACTCAAGGGAGCAAAGTACTTCATAAGGTAGTCAAAATTTTGTGATGACTTACCCAATGTATCTCAAATTTACTGCTATTATTGGATACTTGACTTGTCAAGTTCCTTAGGATTCTTGCTATTGTTGCATAGGTAAGATAGCTTATATTAACTTCTGCAAGATGTCTTCTGCTCATATGATCCTTGTACTATAGGGTGTGTGTTGCTTTCACTCTCCACCTTCTGGTTTCCTAAGTGCACCATGTTGATAGTAGCCACAAAAAAGAAGGGGTTTTTATCTATCACTATAGTTTCCTTCTTATCTTCTGGGAACTTAAGAACTCCTTGGTTTATGCGCTCCTGGATAGTTTTTTAAAAAAGTGCAATACATGTTAATTGAGTGGTGATATTTACAATAGCCTCTTCCTTTTCGTTCCTCTCTGGAAGGGAGTTTGTAGTCGGTCAGTAAGGAAATGAACTTTCTTTCAGCAAGAAGTCGAAGATATCATAGACATGTTTGTATTGAACATGTACTATGTTTGTATGTTGTTGTTAGTTGGCTTCTTATTTCCCTTAGAATTAGGGGCCAAGAGTAGACATGTAACTATGCCATCTTTGGCTAAGTCTGCCATAACTTCATATGTAAGGTCTCCCTTATTAAACCACAATTTACTCCAAAATCAAGATAATCAAGGGATAAACCCTCAAGAGTACCAAATGTAAAGTTTCATAAAAAAGGAAATTTCTCAAATTCTTTAGAATGGAATCTCAAATTGAAAATTTTAGATCTCAAATAGTTATTAAGCTCAAATCAGAGTTTGAAAACAGTGTGGAAGCTTGAAAAACAAATGAGACCCAAAACAATAAAATTTAAAACATAAAACTACATTTTGTGTAGAAAATGATGCATGCGCTGTGGCATATGTCATATGTGTCGTAGCACATCCTTATCTGTGCCATACGCTACGGTACATTGCACGAATTTGACAGCATCAGTGCTATCATTTGATAGCATAGGGAGCGAACTTTCGATGCGTCCTAAATCTCCATTCGACGTCCAATTGAGGTGGTTTTGGTGTCTACATGGAGCTTTCTCTTTACTTTAGCTAATGGCACTAGTTTCACACTCTAATTCTTTTTCTATAAAAAGTTGGACACCAAAACTCATATTTACCACTTTTTCACAAAATTTTACAAGTAGGGTATCCCAACTCAACCACAAGTGCCATAAGCTTATATCGATAATTCAACCATAGTCAATAGACTCTAGCGGTCCCGTGCAATGCACCACACACAATCAAAAATACATATGTCATAAAATCACCACTCAACCCTGATTTTCATAAAACATAAGGTGGAGGAAATTATTGCACAAAATCATCATTTTCATTTCAAATCTTTCAAAATATACATGTTCCTACTTGCACAAGTATTTTGGCCCTATCCACGTGTTTACAATAAGAACTCACTAACCTAGGGCATAAAATATACAAATTATATACAGTAATAGTGCAAATAGTATAAAAAACAATGGCATGAGATCTTAGTTGGCAATTGCATTAATAAATACACATGAAAATAACAAGAAGAGGAATACAAAAAGGATTACTCTATAATCCAAAGCCTTCGCGTGTTTTCCCTAACTATGACCCGATGAGCTAGGCCTTATAATATTGAGAATTGAGGGGTGAGTATAACCACTCAGTAATCAAGTTTCACCTAACCTATACAGTTGCATATTAATTGAAAATAGATGTAAATAGGAAAATAAGCACAACATTGGCACATATGAGGAACTTTGCCACAGTTCACAAAACTAACAATTATATGACCAGGCCTAAAAAACACATATCCATTTTTAAATCACAATGCACACCACGGGGTCACAATTCTACCAACCATACGCACCTAACATATTCCAGACCACAATACTAACAACCATGTGGCCAGACTTATATGTATAATCATATACCAATCTTATGCCCTCTTGTTACTTCCAACACAAAACCAGTAGCTACATCCTTCACGAACTAACCTAGCCTTTCACTTGTGAGGAGCTACTAGGTGAGGGTGAACTTACTCAATCATGTAATTTGGTTTCCCCCAATACTTACAATCATGGGGTGTCATATTCCTAATCTAGCCTCCTCATAAATCGGTGGAGACTAGTTAGGTTTGAGTCCCTTGTAAAATAAGTGGGACAGTCTCGAATCAACCATGAGACAAGGGCTATCTTTTGATTCTAACGTTCGATACCTAGGCAAGGTCCCGATTCCAACAGTCACTGCCAGTATCACGTGGATTTAACTAACTACTCCTCTCTCTAGATGAACTTTCACCAATAATCATGTTATACACATTTCTCACATAATATGCATTTTAAAGAATTAATTCATGGAAAATAATTTCACATACTCATGTTCAATTACTCTACATAATCAACACATGTCACATCACAATTTTCTACCCACAATAACAAACCATACTTAAGTTCACAAATCATAAGGGTGGCAAAATTGAGGTTTTTCTTTCCAAAACCATTTTACAAGTTAAACACATTGCCAATATGCATTGTTAATTTAAATCATCAATCACATTTCATAAACACAATTAACATTCAACTATAAAAATTAGGTTTCCCCTAGTTATCTCAAACCTTTGATAGGTTAAAGGTTTACCCCTCATACAAAACACTTTCAAAGCTTCTACTAAGCTTGAATGGTGCCAAATTTAACCCATATTATAATCATAATCAAGAATATCATCATAATCCCATCTTATGAGTTTTACTAATATAACTCTCCACACACACTATTCTATCAATCCATAAATTACTACACATTCATACCCAATAGGTCTACTAGGTTTCGTTAATGCACATTATCATTTATGAGTCATTAAACCACTATTAATGGACATAAACCTTTCCCAACTACCACATTTATGTTAATTTTCGGGTATTAAATACTCCTATGAACCAACCACTTTCACAATTATCAATGTGGTGTTCTAATACCTTAAAAAACTCCCATTATACTCATTTTAATCAATGAAAATGGACCCATACTCCTATGGATCGAAAATCAATCTTCCAACTCAAATTCTATCATAAATCATCATAAATGAGGGAGAGAAAGGAAAAAGAAGGCTTAACAAACTTACTTTGGGTTTTTAGGAGCTTTAATCTATCCTTAATTTGATCCCACAATGTGCCCTAGTAGAGCCAAAGTTGAGCTCTTTGTTTTCTCTTTCTCCTCTTCTCTAGTTTTCACACAGAACGTGAACTGATTTATCAAATTTTTTATTTGTGTGCTGCAATGCACACTTCCTTTTGCCATGGCACATGGCACAAAGAGGCCCACCATATTCAAATCTTCTACTGTGCACCATAATGAATTTACCATGCACCGCGATATGTGGCACAAAGGGCAAACCTTCATTCTTTCTTCCTCTTTCCTTGCTCAGGTGGCCTGCCATTAATCCAGACCCACTTTTAAGGCTGAAATTGCAACAATTACACCAAATTAGGCCCCTTTAGCTAAACACCTCATTAACTCTCTAATCACACTCATTAGGTTAATAATTCAAGATTAAATTTTCCCAGATATTACAACATTTCTAGGAGGCTTCATAAAATATGTCCCTATGGCAATGTGCATCATTTAGTTGTCTATAATAAGAAGCTTCTTGTATTTCATCACTTTAGTAATAAGTTTGAATAAGTCCCTGAACTCTATGCCTTAAAATTTCTTTTAGAGTTCTAACTTTAAACCGCACCACACCATTTTAACATATTCAGTCTTAGGTAGCTATAGTTTGCATTGGCTATGAAGTTTCTTAAACCTACTCAAGAATCTTTTCAAGCTTTCTTAGGGACATTGAATAGTTCTACATAGTTATGATATGTAAACTTCTAACTCTATCATGTGCCAGGCATGTCAAAGGAGCAGGTTCTCAAAAGAGTGAGTTACAATCAAATGATCAAGTGAGTTATAAAGGTCCTTCATCACAATTTCCTTGGAGAGTCAAGTACATGGAAGAATGATAAAGTAGCGTGCCATGTTGAGAGTAAAGCTTAATGATATTATTGATGAAATGAGTACAATCAGGTGCACTGTGAGAACGGAGAAGGAAATACAAATGTGAAAATAGCCTGGGGAGCAAAACTTGCATGGAGAAAGTAGGTCACGTTGGGTGGGATTGGTTTATGCAAGGTTAGGATTAGTGTTTTGCACTGGGCAAGTATTGTGCAAGTTTGGCAAAGTGTGTGCTCGTTGCTGTTTATAGAATATGGCAACAATGTGCTCCTTTTGAATTCAAGTTTGGCACCATCAAGAGTAGGTAATTTCATGCATCCCTAAGGGTAAACTTCATTGTGTGGAGTGTTGAATTGAGTGCTGAGAATCTCAGGAAGTGGATAGAGTGGGTGTGACTTCGTCAATCCTTCTTTTAAATGCATCGTTCCACTTGTGCGTATGAGGTTGGTTCACTAATGAGCCACGTCTACTCCCTCACTAGTTTGGGCCTTAGTTGATTATCCTGTTTGGGCCTAGTATGCTAATTTTAGTTCAAACACATTCATTTTATTATCTTTCTTATAAAATATAAAATCCTTTTCCTCTTTCTTAAAAATAAAATCTTCACAAAAATTCACCAATCCTAACTTCAAAGCATTTAAATCCATTAATTTGCACATGAGATATAGGAAAAATGACAATTAGGGACCCCATAAGAATATTAATTACAATTATAGATCCTAAATTATTGAAATTCTAATGACAAACCGTGGTCTTTACTTGTAATAAATTATCTTTCTTGATTAATTTGAGATTCATAATGAATTTTTGTAATTTTCCAACTAATGTTACAAAAGTTTTCAAGTATTTTTTGTTGATTTCCTAAATGGTAACTATCGCACTTGAAAATACAATGCGGACGGCACGAGAGCAGAGGTTCTGGCCTTTGGAGTGAAAACTGGTTGAATGGGAGTCACCACCAAAATTTTGAGAAAAATTTTGGGAAATCATTTAAAGGAGATAAGGATGGTCTGCAAAATTAAAAATAGGATCGACAGTCGATTGAGTGTGGGGAAGGTGTTAGGCATCCCACAATACCTGTTCATGAAAATAGTTACTTGAAGATAATTGTGTTAAATTAATATGGCTTTAAAGTTATTTTAATTATCCCTTTTTTATTCACATGTTTGTTTTTTTAAGATGATAATAATAAAATGAAGATAATTTATAAATTTACAAGGGAAGATTTGATTTAGAATCAGACTCTGAGGCCTACGTATCCTGTAATGGGAATCAAAGTCCATGTAGTTTGGGTTTATAAATTGTTGGTGAAAATATTTTTTGAAGAGAAATTAATTAAAAATATTTCACCATTTCACAAATAAAATAATTTTTTGAAATTTTAATATGTATGTTTTAAATTACAAAAAGTAATTTAATTTTAATTATTTTCTCAACTTTTGAAATTTCGAAATGAAGAAAAGAAAGAGTTTAAAATTATTTTTTATATTTATTATTAGAAATTTAACCGCTATACCTACAAAGCCTTATTGGCTCATACAGTAATACAATTATTCTAAATATCTATGGAGATTCAAAAATCTCACATGATAAAAGACTCTAACAACTTAATTCATTTACTAATATTTTTAAGTATTAATAATATATATTATTTTTTAAGCATGTTCATGCATATATACTTTTTTTTAAAGACTCTTAATCATCATACCTACAAAGCCTTATTAACTTATACCATAATATAATTATCCTAAATATTTGTGGAGATTCAAAATCCTCACACAATAAAGAATTAAATAACATATATTTTAACGCATAATTATATAACGTATATTTTTATATATATAAATCTTAATCATTATACCTGCAAAGTCTTATTGACTTACACGATAAGATGATTATTCTAGAGGTCTATAGATATTCAAGAGTCTCACATGACCAAAAGATTTAATGGTTATTATGTAAATACATTAATTTAATTAATTAATCTCATTAAAAAATGAGTATTATTTTATTTATAAAATTCATTTATATTTACTATATAATTTAATAATTGCAACATCTATGAAGACTTATCATCCTACATGATGTGATTAATTTAAATCTCCATGAAGATTCTTTGAAATCTCACATGAGACTTAAATATTTTATTAATTTAAATTAAAAAGAAAGTTAATTTTAATGGTGGGTTATTGGAACCCATACTTAGTGTACACAAAATTGATCCTCATACTTGCTAAATTTTATTGATTTACACGATATGAGATCATTATAAATGCTTGTGAAGATTCTTAAAATCTCACACAACAAATAGGTAATCAAGATATTTGCATTTGTAATTGGTGCATAATATGAATTTAGCATTCAGAGGAACAGAGAAAGAAATTATTTTGACACTTCACTCCTCTTTTGACTTGAAGATGTGTTCTTTAATATTTTTTAAATTGGTTTAATGCTCAGATATGGCTTTCGAAAGAAAATAGTGAGAATAGTGTTAATAGCATCCAACAATTAAAATAAACATGATTCACATATCATCATTATCATCAATCACCCAATTTATTTCCTGTAAAAATCAAAATCAAGTTAACGTCTTAAGTTTAAGAAACAAAAAGATAAAAAATCAGATTTGATTCACATGCTCTTTTATGCTAAAAAAAGATATTTTAGATCCAATTTAACCTTGGTCTAACAAGCATAAGAATTGCTTCATTTTGCTTGAGACAAAACCATAATAGGAATATGCATCAAAATCATATTAAGGCAAATTGGACAGCAAACAGGAATTTTATTTAGATTTCCCCCTTTTTAACAATAATCATCATACGTTCTTCAAGGTAATAGGATTAATCAAAATAATTAAGAAGGCAACTAAAGTTTTACTTGGAGTTTTCTCTCAGTTCTTATTGCCTCGTGTGTGTTTCTCGTATCTTGCTCCTCTCCTCCTTCCTCGCTCAAAATCACAGAACGCTGCTTCTCCTGCGTAGTACTACTCTTGTCCGCCGACTCTGCGAGAGTCTTCTTTGTCTTGGCAAGCTTCTTGACTTTCAAGACCTTCATAACCTCTTGAGCAGTGATGAGCCTATATGCATGGCCGAGCTTGAGACATTAGGGCAAAAAAGCTTGACACGAGTGAAACGGACAGTCCTGTAGTCCTCGTTCTGGTGTTGATCCTCAGAAAGAGGTAATGGAATCATCCCGAAGAGACATAATGACTAGGGTTCATCTTCATGATCTCACTAGCAGTGACAGACCAGTGCAACCTCTCTATCTTGCCACAAGGGTGCTGAATCACGAGAACAACAGCATCCATAGCCAGATTCCGCCTTCTCCTTTAGCACACGGCATCGTCTTTTTTTCTCCTCAGCCACTGCTGACCTCTGCTCTCTTTTATGTCGTTTCTTATCTTTCCTCCTCTTCCCCAATTTCCTTACCTCCTCTTGAAAGCAGAAGCAGGGAAGAGTTTTTTAAGAGCTTGCGTATGAGATAGAAGGCTATTTGCGTGCTTCACTCCTCTTTCCTACGTTCAGAGATTCAGTTGCAACCTGTGCCTCTTCTCTCTGCCTTCGTCTCTTCTCTCTGCGTGTGAGGTGGAAGGAGATCATAAGTCTTTGCATGTAGCTCTTTTCCCTGACCGTTGCGTTCTGCTGCCGCACCTGCACCTCTTCTCTCTGCCTTCGCACATGCATTTTTTTCAGAGGGAAACCTTCGTGCGTGCGTTTTACTCCCTCTTTTTTATTTGTTTTGCAAATTTTTTAAGTGTGTGTATATATATATATATATTAAGGAAAACGTTCATATCTTAAAAAAATTCAAAGGATTTAATTTTTATTAAAAAAAGTTAATTTTCATAATTTTCTGCTTGTTAAGATAATTTGGTGAAGAGATTTTAAAATATTTAAGTAATATTTTCTCCTCTATTTTTAAAATTGATTCTGAAGACCAATTAAGTTTATTTATATTTTTTATTTTATTTTTTTGAAAAATAATCCTCTAAAAGAATTAAATTTTATTTTTATATTTTTATATTTTTTGATTGTTTTAATAAATTAAAAGAAATAAAATCCTAACTAACAAATGATTATCTAAGTTAAAATAAAATTAAACTCTATTAATTATTTTTTTATTTTATCTGTATTATTAAAATTTTATTTTTTTGATTAAATTTATTATTATTTTTATTAAATTTAAAATTTTTTGAATAAAATACAGTGTTCACAATAATAAAAAATCATAAGTAATAGGTTTGCAATTCTTAACTGTAAATTCTCAACTGATATTACAAATAATTTTAAATGTATTTTATAAGTTTTTTAAGTAATTTATTTATATATTTACAATAAAATAATATAAATGATTGGCTAATGATTTACAACTAATTCTTGTAAATTCCTAATTAATGTTATAATAATTTTAAATATATTTTCTTAATCTCCTAAGTGGTGTATTTGTATATTAATAGTAAAAAATTAAAATTTATAATTGACTATTACAAATTTCCGACTAATATTATACATAATTTTAAGTTTATTTCATTGATTTTTTAACTAACTATTCAATTTTTTAAATGGCAAGTGAGAGTCATTTTTAAGACTTGTAATTATAATTAATGTTCAAGTCTCTGATTGTCATTTTCCCTAAGACATATCCGTTCCTGACAAGACGTGCACGGCATAGGAGAAGTCAAATTGTCAAAGGTGTGTGGAGTAGCAGATGAGGCACTTACCGACAAAAGCATGAATATATATTATATTACTTTTTTTAAAAAATTACTTAATTAAATAATTTTGAAAATATACAATTTTTATCTATTATCTTTTATTTTAAAATATATATTTTTATTCCTTATATTTTAATTAATGAAAAATTATTTTCTCATTTAATTGATCTTAATTGAAAAAATAATACAGATTAGATCACTTTCCTTTTTTCACTTTCAACAAGTTAATTAGATGTAATAAATATGGTTAAACATGAATATTTTTGTATGCATGAATTAAATTATAGGAAGAATAACAGTTAGGTTTTAAAATATTAAATTAATGATATTAAAGTTTTCAATTTTTTTTAAAAATAAGTTAAAAATATCAATTCAGATAATTATAAATATAAAATTTTTAATTACAAATAAGTATTTTAGAATTAAATATAACTCTTAGGTTATAACAAAATTTTTTTTGTAATTATTTAAATTGATATTTATTATTTATTATTTAAAAAAACTTTTATTGAGAACCTAATTATCATCAATTATTTGGAACCTGACTCTCATTCTCCCCAAATTACATTATTTTAATTATAATTGGCTTGATATCAAGTTGATCCTGATTGGATCATTAATTTTTTGAACCACTTTTTCAATTAGTTTAATGATCTGGTTAGACCTTTAATTTTTAAATTATTATTGTAATTAATTTAATGATCGGTTTGATTTTGTTGGAAAAAAAAATAATTGGTTTGATTTTCAGTAACTTTTTAAATTTTGCACGCTGGGGATGAGATGACTGATGAAATGGATAAATGGGATGTGCTCATGTGCACAAGAGAAAAACAATGCTCTCTGATCCACTTTTTATGGTGTGGACCATCTGCCTCTCAAAACCACCGACATGTCACGTTCAGTTTTAGTACTCATCATCTTGATTGTTACAAGATGTTCATAAAAGATGATAAGATTTGAATAGTCTATATTTTATATATATTAATATAAAAATTAAAAAAAAATTTAATAAGTGCATTCATCACTAATTTTTAAAGATAATCTGTTGATTAAAACACTCAAAAAATATTTTGTTAAAAAAATTATATGGTAAAATTTTCAATCTAAATTAACAAGAATAAATATGCATAGAAAATTTATAAAAATTATAAAAATTTTAATATTAAATTTAAATAATTTAAATTAATTTTGGACTATTCAAATTGATGATAAAATAATTATTAAATTATTATATTTTAATAACTTAATTATGTACTTTTAATGATTATTTATTAAAAAAATTCTTACGAGTTCAATATATTTGAATTCATACTTTTAATAAATAGTTGTGATTGAGAAATGGACGGACAAAGAGAGAAATTAAATGGAGAGACTGCCCTATCCTCATGAAGTTGACAACTTTGTAAGCTAATTGAAGAATTGACTTAGTCTTTGCTCAATTTAATTCTAGTAGGTTGTCAGTCACCCTCCAGTCCTTCAGTATAAGGCATAAGTCGTCTCTTACATGACCTTTCAAAATAATGCCATTAAATTAAATGCAGAATCATAATTTAGAAAAAAGGAAAATATTATGTTAAAATCTCATATAAAAAAATTAATTACTCAAGTTTATTAACAACTGAATTAAGATAAAAAAAAAAAGAAAGCCTAAAGCTGTATAATGCTCAAAAACAGAAGGAGAATACAAGCAGACAACAAGTAGAAAGATCTCATATTTTAACTCAAATCTTCAAGAGTTGAGTTTATAAGTCATTCTCTTATATTTTAAGGAGAATTTCAGTTAAGGACCACTCTAGAGAATTAATTTTAAAATTTTTTGAAATTTCTATTTAGTCTAGAGGAGAAAATTCAAAAGAATTTTGACAGTAAAAAGATCAAAATATCTTTCACTTATTATGTAAAATTACTAGTTATTAATTTTTTTTACTGTACTTACTAATTTATTAATATCACTTATAATTTACATTTGTTTATTAGACAATTAGTAAAATTACTTGTTACTTTGCTAACTTCATTTGTTAATTTACTAATATTAGCTATAAATTACAAGACCTGTTAGTAATTTATGGTTAATGTTAGTAAATTAAAAGCTTGTCAATAATTTATAATTGATGTTAGTAAATTAATAAGTAAAGTTAATATTTTAACAACTTATGCGACTGCTTATAATTAAAAAAATTAATGTTAAGTCTTATATAATTATTAACATATCAACTTATGTAATTTGTAACTCATTTGTAAATTAACAAGTGAACTAAGAAAATTAAGAACTAATCATTTTACATAACAAGTTAAAGGTATTTTAATTTTTTACTGTTGAAATTCTTTTAACTTTTCTTTCCAAAATTGACTTGAAATTTTAGAATTGTTTTTGGAGCCACATGAAATTAATTATCTACAGTGGTCCTTAACTTAATTGAAATTCTCCTTATATTTAATACTCCCTTCTTAAATTATAGGACACTTTTGAAGGAGTTTTTTCGTCCCAAAATAAGATATTTTAAGTAAATTAAGGTTTCATTAAATGTATTAATTTTAATATTATCCTTTCTCTCTCTATAATTAATTTTTGTCCCTTCTCTTTTCAATATATTAAATGATGGATATTTTTGAGAGTTCATATTTTTGTTTTGAAAAGATAAGATTGTTAAGTGTATTTAATGAGTTTTTTATAATATAAAATTTTCTAAAAGTATTTTATAATTTAAAACAGAGGAGGTATTAGATATTAAACTTAATTTTGTTTTATGCGAACCTTTCCGCATGGGTTCAAATCCAATCACACTTCAAAACTCCTAACAACGTTAATATCTAATCTAAAGTGTTTGGTGAAGCTTAATGAACGAGTCAGCTTTCCTTAAAAACATGATTGAAAGTAACAACTCAATTTCACACAAGCACCTATTCAATGCAGATGACCCTGTGGCCGCCAATCTATACTAATTAACCACTTTAATATATATATATATATATATATATATATATATCTGTGTGTGTGTGTGTGTGTGTGTGAAGCGTTTTTCAGTCATCAAAGGATACGCATAATGAAGAACACTGCTCACTGTTTCCTTCTTCTTCTTCTCTTTAGCTTTCTCTTCGCTTTTGCCTTTGGAGTCACTTCACCAGATGAAGGTACAGACACACACACACACACGTATAACATTCTTGTATTTTGTACGTATACAATATCAATAATGAATCTTATATCTGATCTTAATCACTTTGCAATTATTGTTAATTTATTTAGTGGAAGCTTTGAAGAAAATAGCTGAGAAACTGGGAAAGAAAGATTGGGACTTCAACGTAGATCCATGTTCTAATGTTGGATCTAGCAACTGGACGAGAGACATAAATAATAACGCTGTCATCTGCAATTGTGCTGCTGCTTCAGATAGCTTCTGTCATGTTACCAAAATGTATCTCTCCTTCATTATCTCTTTCTTTAATTCATCTATGTGATGTTTACACACACACACACACACACACACACAACAGATTTTATTTCATTTTTTCAAAGAGTCTTGTTGATTCTTTAATCCGCGTGCGCGCGCACGACAGATTTTATTTCATTTTTTTTGAAGAGTCTTGTTGAGGTTATGCGTGTGTATTTATTTTAAAATTTTTTATTAAACTAGTTTGGATTAATATAATGTTCATGTTAATAAAATTCCTTTAATTGAAAATTTCAAAACTGATATGTTAATAAAAGAAGCTTTACAATTGTCTCTTGCAAAAGCATAATTCTGTTTAGTCTTTGGAGACCGACATGAGCTCGCTGTTTGAAAATTTTAGTACTGTTTGCTTTAATGTTTCCCAGTATAGATCTTATTTTCTCTCCCCTTTTCATTTTATGGTTCCTCAAACTTGTGCTTTGCAAGTTATTTTCATTTTATTTAATTTAGCTTTTTCTTAAAAAAAGAAATTTCAAAACTATAAACTAAATTAAAATGTAACAGTAATTAAATTTTTGTTTCAAGGATAATAGATAGTAGGTATATCCAGTGCATACGCGTGATAATTTCCGCATACACTATGACTAACAGCTCTTAGAGAATTTTTTTTACTTATGCTTTTAAAATATGTACATACTCCCAATCAGATCTGATATTATTCCCCCCCCCCCTTTGCTTTAGTTTTCTAGGTTTTTGACTCAAATTAATCTAGTTAGGAGTTTGTGGGAATCTTTTTAGGACATATTTATACTTCCTCTATTAAAAAATATAAAATATTTTTTGAAAAGTTAAATATTAAAAAATGTAAGATATTTTTAGTTTTTCAAGGTGTAATCATTATACTTTTTTTAAGTGTCACTATTAATTAATGACTTTATATTCATTATAGGGTGTTTAATAAGGGTAAATATGAGAAGATAGGATTAGTTTAAAAATAAATAATTATTTTTATTGAGGTGATATTTGATTAAAAATATCTTGTATTTTTGAATGAAGGGAGTAATACCTCCTGTTCAAAATTAAATCATTGCTATTTGCTTAGGGCTTGAACTTGAAATTTATGGCTAAGAGGGATCGACTTTCTAGACAGTTAACCCGAACAATTGGTGGTTTGATAATACTTAAAATTGATTTAATTAGATAAACATATAAAAAAAAATTTCTTAGTTACAAAAAACATTAAATTACCTTTTATTTTAATTTAATAATAGCTTTTAAAAATAGATGGAATTATACTTTTGATCTCTTGTCTTTGAAATCAATTTCATGCAAGTCCTTCAATTTTATGAAGGTTCATGGAAATCCTCAAACTTTGCGGATGCAGTCAAACCCTTTCTAATCTCTTGTACATAGAGGTAGTTAGAAATTCAATTTTCTTTTGACCAAAAAAAAAAAATCATTTTTCTGTCCTTGTGTAAATAGCAAACCTAATTAGAAGCCATGACGAAAACAAACCTCTTTTTTTTTTTTGGAATAAAAAACAAACCTAATTGAAAGCAAGTAATCATGCTACGATGATATTAAATTTTTATTTAAAATCCATACATTCCTAATTTTTATTTAAAAACCTAATTGAAAACAAATCTCTTTTTTTATTTAAAATTTTTATAAAATTTTATTTAAAATCTATAAATTTATATTGTAAAATTTAAAATTAACATAAAAATTACTCCCTTCAATTTTCAATTATAATTTAAAAATTATAAATTTTATTGGTTTTAATTAAAAAAATAGACCTAATTAATGTGATTAAAAAACCAACATTTGAAAATGATTTGTCAGCCTTAAAATTGTTGTCAGCGTGCATTTGAATGGAATTACTTAATTTTCAATTTACACACATTTTTTTTTTGACAACTTCAATTTACAGGTATTTTAATTTAAGATTAATAAATAAAATAATGATGATTCACGCAGTTAGTTGGTCATTAGGATTAATGTGTCAGGATTAGTGACTAACTTTATCAATATTTAAAATTGTTTCATCAACATTGTTAATTAGATTAAATGAGTGATAATTTATTTGATTGAAACTGCTGCAATTTTATTAAACAAGGTATGGATGATTTGTTATACTGAGTTCATGCAAAAAAATTTTGAGTACATATTATATGTACTCGAAAATTTTTTATAGATATAGTTTAAGTTATAGAATTAAATTAAGTAAATAATTAATATTTATTATATTTTATATTATAGATAATTTATTATATTTCTCAATAACATATTATTATATATAAATGATAAAAATTTTTATAAATTTTTAAATTTATAATGATAAATTTTTAATACATCAGCGTCAACCGGTTATATCCTCAAATTTTTAAAAATTTGTTTTATGTTTTCTGGGCACTTCGGCTGTGGGCCAATGTATCACCATCATCATCATTATTTTTATGTGCAGTCAGCTGAAATCACAAAATCTCCCGGGGACTCTCCCGCCAGAATTGGCAAAGCTACCTTAACTTCAAGACACGTACGTATATAGTATTTCTGAAGCTTCAATTCACATTTAGAGGTATTATTGCATTTCTTTCCTCAACTAAATTCTGTGCCTCACTCTGCTTCTTTCTCTTCTCTTTTCTGTGCTTACAGCGACCTCACTCGCAACTATCTTAATGGCACAATCCCTCCAGAATGGGGCTCCTTGCAAAAACTCTTGAATATGTACCCTTCCTCTCCTCTCTATATAATTCGATTGTGTTTAGAGACTATGATTCTGGTCAGTTTCGTCAAATGTAGATGAATTCGATGATGTGTTTCTCTTAATTTCGATAGTTCGCTTCTTGGAACCGACTGACGGGTCGAATCCCACCAGAGCTAGGAAACATTTCCTCGCTTCAGCGTTTGTGAGTGTAGTTTTTGATTAATTTTGACGAATAATTTCTCGCATTTGAACTTCATCTAAGATTTTGGCGAAACTTAAACTCCCCTGAAATGCGATAGGTTCCTGGAGTTCAATCAATTATCTGGAAATCTTCCTCCAGAGCTTGGGAATCTTCCCCACATTCAAAACCTGTAAGCCTATGCTTTGATTTGTCATTTATAATCACTGTATGATCTTCAATAATTTGAATATTCTCGTTTGCTGATTATGTGCTTTGAAATTTGAATACCATGGCTTATATATAATTATATACATTCATAATCTGTGTTGTTCTCGACCTAGGTTTCTTACCTCCAATAATTTGACTGGAGAGTTACCTGCAACATTTGCCAACCTTACTAAACAGCTGGACTTGTGAGCATTCCTATTTTAATTTCCTCTTATTGCTCTAATAAAAAAACTAAATCGATATTTTCACTTATCAAGTCTAAACTAACAGTCTCATTATAACCAAAAAAAAAAAAAAAATGAAGAGTCAAAACTATCTGTCACTTATACTTGCACCTCGCATTATGCAGTCGAATTGGAGACAATCAATTTTCCGGAAAGATACCTGAATTTATTAACAACTGGGCAAATCTCAAAAAAATGTGAGAACATCTCCCCCCCCCCCTTTCTGTTTTTTTTTTTTTTAATTATTCTTATCAACGCTAATTGCTTTAACTCTTAGCAGGGTGATTGAAGGAAGTGGTTTAAGTGGGCCGATTCTTTCTGCATTTTCACTTCCAGAAACACTAACTGAATTGTAAGTATTGTATGACGATTTCCATTGTAAGTGAGATTTTAACGTTGACTTGTATTTTATTTATATTTAACTATGACTGAAAATGACACGCAGGAGAATTAGTGACCTGAAGGGATATGAATATTCGACTTTGCCACAACTTCAAAAGTTGAAAAACTTGGAAGTATTGTGAGTAAAATATTTTTGATTAATTTTTTTCAACTCAAATACACTTTTTGAGGCAATGTCTCGCGGATGCATTATTTGGGGATGTAGAAAATAAACGAGAGGTATTGATGCTTCTTTGCTGTCAATATGACTATTTCACAGGATATTGAGGAATTGCAAAATTAATGGAACAATACCTGGTTATCTTGGGTTTATGACAGGTTTAAAAACAATGTGAGTGCTCATTTGTTTCTTTACAATAAGAAAATTCCTTGGTGTAATACACGAGGGTATTCAAAAAATGGATAACACGCGAACGCACGCACCCACGATTTCAAAATGAACAATACTTATATATATTATGAAATTGGTGTTAACTAAACTTCCTTTCCAACATGATATATTAACTTTGTGCTCACTTTCTTTCGTGTTTCTTAGACATTCTTGATAATAGATAATGTTTTGTTTTTGAAGCAGAGATCTCAGCTTTAACAATTTGAGTGGCCCGGTTCCAAACACCTTTAAAAACCTGAAAGCAGACTACATGTAAGAAATCTATTTATACCTTATCTTTCGTTCACTCCATGATAGAGGGATATATTCCATCCTGTGACTGCATATTCAAGAGATTATGTTTTGTTCATTTATATGTACTTTTCCAATGTAACATTTTAGCCCCGTCAAAGGATCATTCCCTGCTTCGAAGGGGAGAAAGAAATAGGAAATGTAAAAACGGAAAAGTAGACATGTATTGTGGTAGATAAAGAGAGAAAAGGAAACATGCTAAAGCTTTTGTTTTTGGTTTCAACAAACATGACTTGCTTTCACATCTTTGAGCCTTGTCATTGTCTAAATTAAATCTTTTGTTCAGTCAAACCATTAAAGAATAAAAGAAACCTGGGTAACAATATGAATTGATCAATTTTCGTTTTGTTGGACCATTGCTAATTAATCAATTCTGCATATTATTTCATGACGTTCTTTCTGTATAGATTTTTGACTGGAAACCTTCTCACGGGACCAATACCTGCATGGACAGATGATATGTTGACCGCCAATGTGTGAGTTCTCTTCCAATGCTTTATATATGAATTGGTTTTTGTTTTTGATGGAAACTACAAAATAATCAGTATTATTTATGCAATTTTTTTCCTTACTAAACACAATGAAAATGGGAATTCCCAGCTTGGGTGATTATAAAGAGAAACTTCAATTGCAAATAAAATTGACAAAGATCACTCCACAAACGCTAGTTTTAAGATGGAGAGCAAACTCGTTGCATCAAGCAGCTTGGAGAGACAGAGAATCACCAAGGAAGATGATCTTGTTCAAAGGAGCATAAAAAAGATACACCTTTAAAGCTGAAGATAAGCATGACCTCAAAGGGAGGAAGGGGTGAGCAGAGTACACATGTGCAGGAATGCAGCTCTCCAGAGGACATATTAGTTGCAAGGACACGTAGCTCAGCTTCATGAGTGTAACACCCTTCCTAATTAACTAGGAAATTAACCACCAACCCATCAACATCATTCATAACATATTAGGAACAATCTGAACATATGTCAAGGTGTTTCATTTCATATCAATTAATAGTATAAATGCATCATTTATATATATATATATATATATATATATTTCAAGTATTCTAAAATAAGTTAAACGTCTGTGCAGGAGGAAGGAAAGCACTTCTCCAGTGTTTTTCCTCTATCCCCACTGAAGCTTTCACCTAAAATGCTGAAGTGGAGTGATATAACAATCTTAGTAACCAAGATACATTTGAAATCTAATGAGGTAATCAGGATAAAAATTTTACAAGCTCATGCCAAGTACATGCACATGGCTATTAATTTGGTGAAAACAAACGAGGGTTTATACTTTATAGGGATCTATAGCGCCCCTAATGCTATTTATAGAATGGTGTTATAAAGAGTTTATACTGTATGGCCTTGAGTCATCAAAGGAGACTTCGATATGTGTATGGCACCACAGGGTAAATGTAGGGCCAGGTCGGAACCAAATTGGACATTGATTGGTTTGTTTAATAGTCGAATTCTTGGTTTGCAATCAACATGCCAGGGTAGTAGATTTAATTCACTTAGGAGAAGAGCAACTTGAAGGCAACATTAATTGGCTCTTCTACAGTGTAAATTGAAAAGCTTTAGTTCCTCAAGCTAGCTTGCAACACCTGTAGAAGAGTGAATCGAACCATTGACCTTTAAAACTATGTCTGCTAGAAGGGTTGTTTTGTTGGCGTTGGGGGGGGGGGGATTTTCAAATGTAACAGAACATGGTTTTTAATTCAATCCGAAGCAGAAAGAACTATAAAAATAGGAATGGACTTTCTCATAAAGTGATGGAATGGGTGTCACCAATCGGATGGAATGTTTTCTCATTCCATTCTTTGACAAACAAAAAAGACTAATGCAAGATGGGAATTGCCCATGCGAGAATGGAGGTGTTAAGGGAAATAGGGTATTGGGTTTGTGACTCACAGTATGATTTGCATGTTGGTGTTTTTTAGCAAGACACTAATTTTTTTACCAGATTTAATGGTTAATTGATTGTCTTTTGATAAATTATAGTCATAATAATTGACGCCAAACGAGAGGAGTAGAGGAAGACCAAAGAGAATACATATAAAAGCTGTTAAGTGAGACCTTCTCCTAAAAACTTGGTTAATGATAGAGCATAGTGGCATCGTGCAATCTTTGTAACTGACCCCATTTAGTGGGATATGGCTTGTTGTTGTTGTTTGTTTGTTATAGTCATAATATTTTACTGTTATATGTCCTTTGGTGTAATTTTTCCCAATTTAATTCCAATTAAACTTGAATGAATCATCTTTTTAAATTTTTATTTCAATGTATAAAAAAATTGTCAAGATAAAATCATCTCTAGAATATGTAGAGAAATTAGACATTGCTTATTTTGGTGACAAATCGTTTGATATGTGATACAATTGACTCATTCAGATTCAAGTCGTGTTAGGAATAAATGGGAGAAAGCTCTCCTAATGTTGCTTTCCCATCTAGAAGGCATAAGCTGAAGAATTTACTCGAGAAGTATTGAATCCTTCATTACTCATTCCAACCACCTTTAGCAATGGACTCCCTTCTACCACCATACCATCTAATTGAGACTTGGTCTCTGTGGTCAGGCTCAATTGTTTCCTTTCTCCTCTCATATGGCTTCCGCTCTTTTCCTCTAGCAACTCAAGACCCATCATCATTTAACCCAATTCCCTTTTATCTCCTCCATATTTTTGGTCCAACAACTGCAGGCTCATGCTCGTCAGTTCCTTTCTGGATGTCCGTTTCTTAATTTGCTTTTCTTTTCCCCCCACAAATCGTTCTTTTTATTATTTTTTTTCACTTGGAAAAGCTGGCGTAACTTAATGAGGTATAGGACTATATGCTTATTCATGTCTTTGGGCTTTTAGTGTTAAACTGCCAACCGTTGCTAATATTAACCAGCATAAGCATGTAAATACACAAGTAATGCAGATTGCAGAAAAGCTAATCAGAAAGTCCTTTGAGCAAAAAAAGTTTGTAGTCTTGGAAAATATGATCTAACACACAAATTTAATTTATAGCAGTAATCGACTTCAGTTTCCTTTGCGTATTATGAAAAGATACTTGCTAGTTTCCTAAGAGTATTTTCTGATCTTTTACATTAACTAAGGTCCAATAGAGAAGCAAATACAAGTTTCTTAATGTGGCTAATCCTTTCTCATTCTATTCTATTTTGATCTCTAGAACAATTTACCATTCCCTTGTACGCTTCATTGAAAGACGCAATTTGGTTAGTTTGGTAGTTGATGGACAGCCAACGTGCTGAGCAGTTAAAGGAACTCATTTTGGATGTTTTCTGTTCATGCATGGAGTTTGATTGGACATCTATTCATTGAATGATACTTGAAAAATTTTATGCTGATATTCTTTGGTTTGTTTATGATTGCCAAGTGTTTTGTAACAACACTTTGTTGCATCATCCAATATTCTGAAATGTACTTTATTACTTGTACATAGAGATCTTTCATACAATAACTTCAGCATCGGAAACTCAGGTCAGCGGACATGTTCGAAAAGTACTCTGTAAGAATTCTTGCACATATATGCATTCGTTAGCAACTTTGAAAACGTACATGATCCTTAACAATCTTTTACATGGCCTAGGAATTTTTTTGCAAGCTCTTCAATATTGGGCAACAACTCGTAAGTTTTGTACTATACATGCTAAATTATTTTTATTATACATATGTAGCATAAACCTTATATCATTTATGATGAGGTTTTGCTGGCTTGTTTTGCTCCTTTATCCTAATTCTCAGAGGAATGCCTTCGTGTTTGAGAAATAGCATTAGTTGTCCTAAAAGTAAGTTTCCATATAACCCTTTTTCTTTTTTTTTAATCTTTGTCCTTTTAAGATCTCGGTATTCCTCCATTGCTATAGCATTTGGAATATGGATTTGGAACTACTTTGGGTGCAAGAATGAGGGGGAAATGTTCTCCCACAGACAGTATACCATGCATGTCCATCCTAACCATCTTCTGCCATTAAGCTGTATTATTTAATTTGAAGGGGCCTCAATTTTGTTATTATTTTTTAAATGTAAGTTTCTTACTTAGCTTGATATATTTCAATACTTATTCACTTGGTTTTACTTGTTCCAGCACGGCGCTCTCTCTTTATAAATTGTGGTGGAAACAAGGTAGCAATCAATGGAAGTATGACATATGAAGATGATTCAGATCCTGCTGGACCATCTAGATTCGTCCTGCATAGTGATTCAAACTGGGCATTTAGCACCACCGGTTATTACGTGGATACTAATAAGACCAGCAAAGATTACCATACCTATTCAAATGTGTCTAGGCTTTCTATGATCAATGCTGAACTGTATATGAATGCACGGGTTACTCCCATTTCTCTGACTTATTATGGGTTTTGCCTGCAAAATGGAAACTACACAGTAAAACTCCATTTTGCAGAGATAATGTTCACTGATGATCAAACATATAATAGCCTTGGAAGGCGTGTATTTGACATCTTGATTCAGGCACGTGCTTTACCATCTTTCCACATTCTCAATTTCCACACTAACATTTAATATATTGAAGGATTTTTACGTTTTAACCATTTCGTCAGTATTCTCCTTTATGTCCTAAGGACATATAATATGCTCATGAACATAGAGTAATATTTTAGGAGTACATCAGCCATAAACATTGGCTCAAATGTTGAGCCTTTTCATTAGGTATCATGTGAAAAGTGGACCTAGACTGGAGTCAGGACTTACACATAATTTGGAAAAATACTGTTCGATCATCTAGTTTGATTCAAATCCTCTTCAGTTTTCATATGAATTCAACTTATTCACATTTTCTTATATCCAGTATACATAATATCACATTTGTAGGGATTGTTTTCCTTGTAATTTGACTTCTGGTGTGAAATTATTGCTAGAATATTTCCAACAGTCCGAGAGACAGTAGATTTAACTTGAAGCCATCTTGAAGCATAAAGGTTTGAACTGAAATCATGCAGGGTAAAAGAGTTCTGGAGGATTTCAATATTGCAGAAGAAGCAGGAGGAGTTGGGAAGTCGGTGGTAAAGCATTCACTGCTGTTGTCACAGATAATACCTTGGATATTAGATTATATTGGGCTGGAAAAGGGACAACCGCTATCCTGTTTAAATCAGTATATGGTCCTCTTATATCAGCTATATCTGTGCATTGTGGTGGGTTGTTAAGTTTTAAATTTTCTGCCACCATCTTGGGGTTGTCACTACCATCTGATACATGAAAGTTTTTCATTAAAATCAAACAGACTTTCCGCCCCCTCGAGAAAGTAGAATATCTGCAGGAGCTGTGTTAGGAATTTTAGCTGCAGGAATAGTTATTGTGATCCTGGTGCTTGGTTTACTATGGTGGAGAGGTTGTACAGGACATAAAATTTCGTTAGCTAAAGGTAATTAGAAATCAACTGCTAATGTTATCATGCCAACCAATCCTTTCCTGTAAAAAATCATGTATTTTTTAATTGCAAATGGGCATTTTGTATTTTTTAGTGTGAATTTTGGTGTCCTGACTTATCTTGAGATGGCAATTATTTCACCTAATGCTTGATTTGAATTTTGTACATATTGTTAGCAGATCTTAAGGGCTTAGATCCTAGAATTAGTATATTTACCTTGAGAGAAATCAAAGTAGCAACCAACAAATTCAATGCTGCTAATAAGGTTGGAGAAGGAGGGTTTGGCCCTGTTTATAAGGTTGTACACAATATGGCATGTTCTATTAAATTTCTTAGCATAACCAATTGCAATTGCAGTTCTTGCTTGCTTGAAAATCTATTTTAACACTCCTATAACTTCATTTCATATAAAAAAATGCAGGGCATTCTCTCAGATGGCACAATAATTGCAGTAAAGCAACTATCTTCTAAATCTAGGCAAGGGAATCGCGAATTTATAAATGAAATAGGCATGATTTCTGCTCTGCAACACCCTTGTCTTGTTAAGCTTTATGGTTGTTGCGTTGAAGGAGATCAATTATTGCTGATATATGAGTTTATGGACAACAATAGCCTTGCTCGTGCTTTATTTGGTAAATTGTTAAACTTTTTCTTGCCAGATTTGTCATAATCCAATATCTTATAACATGTATGCTTGGTTATATGATGATGTCGTCTAATTTGTATGAAATTCACAAATGAAGGCCCAAATGAATTCCAGTTAACGTTGGATTGGGCAACAAGATACAAGATTTGTGTTGGTATAGCAAGAGGTTTGTCTTACCTCCATGAAGAATCAAAATTGAGGATCGTTCATAGAGACATCAAGGCCACTAATGTGTTGCTTGATAAAGATCTCAACCCCAAGATATCTGATTTTGGTATGGCCAAGCTTGTTGAAGAGGACAATACACACATAAGTACTAGAATTGCTGGCACTTAGTGAGTTCCTATATTTTAACTTATTTTTTTGGGAATTTTATTGGTAAATTTGTTTTGCATGTAATGAAATGTAAAGAATTGTGCTGAAGTGTAAAATTAAAAATTTCCAATATTATAGACTAAAAGATATATTTGATTCTATAATTTCTGTTGTTATTGACTGATTTTGATCTTAATGGAAGTATTTTTATTTTTACAGTGGATATATGGCACCTGAATATGCAATGCATGGTTATTTAACTGACAAAGTAGATATTTATAGTTTTGGCATTGTTGCCTTGGAAGTTGTCAGTGGGATGAGCAACACCATTTATGGGCAAAAGAAGGAAGCATTCTATCTTCTTGAATTGGTAAACTATTTTCAAGCTCTCTAGTGATTATGTCAATTTTATTTTTGCATAGTAATTTCTATTAGGGGCTATTTGTTTGGTACATAGTTTTACAAAACCCTCATTAATTTTTCATTTAGTGCCACAATTAGGACCTTTGGAGAGCTTTGACGCATTCATCAAAATATAATTAAATTGTGATAATTTTCACCTTTTATATAAACAACACCAAGCCTTATCTATTAGGTGGCGCTGGCTACATAGATCACATGATATCATTGTGCTCTATTATCAACCAAGTCCTTGGAAATATTGTTGATCAAGAGGTCTCGTTCAACAGCTTTTATGAGTGTTTTTTTTTGTCTTCCTCTACCTCTTTTTATAGGGCTTAAGATTATCCATTCCACACTTCTCACTGGTGTCTCCTATGAGTTATGACCATCTCTATATCTATCCAAACTATCTCAAATGATTTTTTACCATTTTTATCTCAATAGATATCATACCCACTTTTCCTTGTATATATTCATTACAGATTTTATCTTTTTGTATATGCTTACAATGTGATCTTGTAATTCAAATAGGGGGACTATGGTTTTGACTACTTCTTTCTGGTGCAAATTATACCATAAAAGAGTGCTTCTACTTTGTATTTCCTACAAAATCACAAGACTCCTTGCACCTTTAATTCCCCTGCAATTTTTTTATTCTTTTAAATGACACAGAATCAAATGGTTGTTTGTATTTTGACTTTGCAAGGCACGTCTCTTAAAAGAAAAGGGAGAATTACTTGTGCTGGTTGATCGAAGGTTGGGCTCAGACTTTGACAAAGAGGAAGTAATGCAGTTGATCAAAGTGGCTCTCCTATGTGCCAATGATATCCCAGCTCACAGGCCAACCATGTCTTCAGTGGTAAGCATTCTTGAAGGAAGATGTGTAGTTGAAGAGATAGCTGCAGAGGCAAGTGAGGAGGCATTAGATGAGGGGAAGTATTTGGAGATGATGAGAAGGTACTACAATGAGATAGAAGGAAATAAGATAACTGAGATTCAAGAACAAAATATATCAGTGGACGAGTTTTGTGCTACAACATCAACATCAGCAACAGATCTCTATCCCTTACATTTGGACACCTCTTACTGGGAAAAAAGAGTTTAGAGAATCTCACAATCTGTAGAAATGCATGTTCCTGTATATCCTATTAGTTAGGTACTTCATAAGATGTGCTGAGGGCTAAAGAGACTGCTATTAGCAAACCAACATTGAGTACTCAATCTGTTTGTAAATATTTTCCTATCGTGTGTGGAATCTTTTTCTGTCAAATGAGATAAGGGTTGTTACTGTTATTATTGTGTGGAATCATCGTTTTTAATGTGATGTAAAATGATGGCATGTCCTCCATCATACTAAAGTGATTAGAGAATTTCACTTGGATAAAAGAGATTAGAAAATCTCAATCTGCAAAACTGCATGTTCTCTACTGTTCTAGCTGTAGCTTGCATGTTCTTCCATATCCTATTAGTTAGGTACTTAATAAGAAGCTTGCCAAGGGCTAAGAGGATTGTTATTAGCAACCAACATTGAGTACTCAATTAGTTTATAAATATTTTCCTATCATGCGTGGAATTTTCTCTTTTTATCTAGTGAGATAGGATCGTTGGAAATTGTACCCTAGAATCAATCATTATATTATAAACATTGTTATTTAATGAATTTTTATTTTGTTATCATATTAATTGCATATTCACTTTGATAACTGTATCCTTGGACAAGTTATAGTAATTATAAATGAAACAGGACTAGTATGACTTTGATTAATTATAAAGATATGAATCAAAGTCATAGCACTTGAAGGGATATAAGGTGTTGGACCGACCTACTATGAGAAAGTTGCATGGTGCGAGTCATAAGCTTATCTCATATGAAACTGTGTCATTAAGCCTTTTGACTTGAGATCATCATGGATTCTTACATGATGACCACTGAACTTTGACCTAATTAAAAGTCACTTTTAATTAAGTGATCATAAATGCTATGCTTAAGTTTAGCGATATTCATGTAGAGGAATATGAGTGATCAAGATGAATTTTGTCCTTCACATTAATTGAGTGATATTACTAGGCCCTTCAATGAATAAAACTGAGAAAATGTATTGTTATACTACAATGAAAAGGATTTTTTCATTATTATAGTCAATCCACTCAGAGATCGAGAAAGTAATGGTTAGATAAAGGAAAATGACAATTTCATGTCTCACACTTGGCTGAAATATCATGTGACAAAAGAGAGGTGATGTGGTTATGTGACAGGTTACATCGGATCATTGATCCTTATATGAATTGGATAGTCGCAATGTCTTACCATAGGCCACTTGTGACTTGTGGGCTAATAGCATTATTAGTTTACTGTTAACTTCATATGGGCCTTTAGGGTTGCATGCAAGAACAGCCCAACTTGAGCTATAATGTCCAAGTTCATTGAATCTGAAATGTGTCTAGATTCAATGAATATAATACTTTATCTAGGGTGAACGAATTATACATACATACATACATATATACATACATTTGAATATTTATTTGATAAATATTCGTTCGTATATATATGTATATGAAATATAAAATTCAAAATATAATATATATATATATTCAAAATATATTTATACATACTCGTATCTATATTTGTGTGTATATATATATGTAATATAGATTATATTATATTATGTTAGTTTTAAATTTAGTTTTATATGATAAATTAAATTTAATAACTAACATGATATAAAAATATGTCATATTAGTTCTATAATTTAAATTTATGAGATAAATTTAAATTAGATATGATATGGTAGATTAAATTTATGAGATAAATTTAATTAAATTTTCATTGGCTCAAAAAGGAAGACAAAAAAACCCTAATCTATATAAGATAGAGAAGGGACAAGCTTTAGAAGCATGTGAGAGAGTCTCTAGATGGCAAAAAACTCTGAGAGCTACAAAAATATCCTAGAAAACATAAAAGAATGTCTGATTGATAGACAGACAGACGTTGGAAGCACTAACACACTGTTCAAGGTTAAAGCTGTTTGTGTGGATACTGGTAGAGAGAGCAGATCTACGTTGTCAGCTCCTGAAGATCAAATATTTGTGAAATAACACTTGAAAAGTTCAAAAAATAAAAGACAACTCTTATATCCACCTTAACTTACACGATTCGATTAGTTCGTGGTTGCGATTGGGGTTTTCTAAGTTCTAATATTTCTCCACTGTGCCCCCCTAACCTAACAAAGACTTATTAATGTTATTATTGTGTGGAATCATCATTTTTAATGTGATGTTGTAAAATGATGGCATTTCATCCATTATACTAAAGTGATTTGAGAATCTCACAAGAATAAAAGAGATTAGAGAATCTCACAATTTGCAAAACTGGATGTTGTTTACTATTCTAGTTATTTTTGCATGTTCTTGTATATCCTATTAGTTCGGTACTTAACAAGATGCACCAAGGCTAAAAGGACTATCATTAGCAACCAACGTTGAGTATTCAATTTGTTTGTAAATATTTTCCATTCATGTGTGAAATCATCTTTTTCAATATAGTGAGACAAGGCTTGTTGTTGTTATTGTTGTGTAAAGTTATCATTTTAAATGTGATGTTGTAAAATGATGGCAGGCATCTCCTCCAACATACTAAAGTCACCAAGAAGCATGGAAAAATGTACAACTTATCATGATGTGTAAATTCCTTTTATTTAAAATGACAAATGTATAACTTATTTTGTGTATTTTTTATGCAAGTTTTGATCTGTTAATAATAACTCGTTTTCAAGAAATTTTTTTTTTGGGTTAAAGTGTAATTTTGCCCATAAACTATTTTTAGAGGAGCAATGCTGCCTCTAAACTATTCATTGTAGTAATGTTGCCTTTAAACTAATTAAATCAGAGCAATTACCCTTATTGTTTAAATGTTCATTATTGTAGTTAGTGGGACCCACTTTGCATGAGTTAAGGTACAATTTTGTCCTTAAACTATTTTCAATGGAGCAATGTTATCCTTGCCATTTAAAAATCATAAACATCCATTAACTATAGCTAGTGAGACCCACTTTTCATCATCTCTCTCTAGTTAACATTCAATCAGGTCATGATTTCAAGACTATGGCATTTCAGTTGCTAAATTAGTTTTTGGATAAGTACTTTATGATGGTCTATATATATGCTTTTTTGATTATAATGCATATGAGAGTATATTTATTTATGATAGTCAATTTTATAGACTGATCGACTCAAGAGGATAAAAAACAACCTTTTTACCTTGAAAGTGTTGTTTATATGCTTTTTGTTAGATCAAGAGCTCCTCTTGTAGTGTTGTTAGTCATAATTGTCACTGAAGAAACTTAGTAAAAAAAATTGAGCTTCTTCTCAATGTATAGTTCATGACTCATTAGAATGTTAGTAGAAAATATCATGACAAAGACAAATGCTTTCACATGAATATTGGATGTTAGAAAAGATGTGAATGCAATGACACTAGTACAAAAAGTACTTTTTATTATATCTCTCTAGTTAATGGATGTTTATGATTTTTAAGTGACGGGAGCAACATTGCTTATATTTAATTAGTTTTGGAGGGATATTTCTCTTTTGAAAATAATTTAGAGGTAAAATTACACCTTAACTCCTGAAAAGTGGACGGGAGCAACATAGTTTTAATTTAATTAGTTTAAAGATAACATTACTATAATGAGTAGTTTAGAGGTTACATTGCTCCTTTAAGAATAGTTTAGGGTCAAAATTATACCTTAACCCCTTTTTTTGTATACATAATTTTACCTAAGAACCTCTTCGTAAATAATTTTCTTGCAAGGGTTTCTCTATAATTGATTCTTGGGATAATGAAACTTTTAGTTTATTAGATTTGTCTTAGTTATTGATTTGGTCATTCAAGTTTAATTTTTATCAATTTATCTTTTAAGTTTGTTTCAACTATCAATGTAGTTAGTTGGTTTTAAAAAAAAATATCAATGTAGTTATTGTTTAAAGTGGATGTAACACTTATTAAAATTTTCTTACATGAATAATGGAATATTAATAGAAGTCATGTAGATTAATGAAAAGAAGAATAATTATTTTGATAGAAAAAAAAAGCTCAAAGTTTTTAAAAAAAAACAAAAGAACAAAACACAACTTGAGGAACTAGATTGATAAAAATTAATTTAATTTGAGGATTAATTTTCTCTCAGTTAATTATATATACACGTCAAGTTATTAATATGTTGAATACAACTCGAGAAAATGTTTTATTTATGTGTATTATAAGACTAATATGGCAACCAATCCAAAAGAGCAAAGGAAGAAGAACAACAAAAAACTTGATTGCATATGTTTAAATATTCTAATTTCATAGTTCTTGATGCTAACAACTAGTTAAATAAGAAATCTTGCATTTGCATATCATGGTAAAATAATTTTAAGAGACAAATCTTACACTCACACACTCATGAATTTTTGAAACTTAGAGAATATATTTGTACTTTTTGTAATGACTTCCTTCATTAACATAATTAACTTAGTTAATTCACCAAATTGGTTAATACAATTATCATTCAACCTTGGCGAATGATAACTTCAATAATTGACTTTAAAGGCATTTTGAGTAATGGGATTTCAAAATCATTTGAAAGTGAAAAATATAAGTTAAGGCCCTTGTAAAACACTTAAAATCAGGGTATAAAAGTTGAAAAAACATGGGAAAAGAGTTGAATATTAAAATTGGTTAAAACAAAGGGTCAAATGGACTACCTAACGTTCTGGGCATGTCTAGTGCGTCTAATGTAACACCCTCATAAAAATGACCTTAAAATTTTCATGGTAGAAAAAAAAACCCAAGTATATATCAATCATAGTAAAAAAGATTGAAACCCATTTGCTAAAAATTAATCAAAGTACAAATTACAAAACAAGAGTTGCAAGAGTCTACCATGGTTAAAAGGAAAAAAAACTATCACCTAACAAAAATAAAATCATTTTGAGATTTGCAATCAAAATATAATATCTAAATAATTTCCAATCAAAAATACATATTTTAGAATTATCACGTAAGTTAATCAAATATAAAACACATCCTAGAGGCATGGTAATATTAAATAAGGTTAAAGTTCAATTTTATCTCTATACTTATTTTTTATGAGCGCTAGGCACCCTATACACTTAAATGGGCAATTTTATCCCTGAACTATTTCTCGAACGAGCAAAAAAACCTCTTCTGTTAATCAACTGTTAATTTTTCATTTTCTGTTGATGTGACATGTGTGTGGGGCCCATGCACAGTGACATGTAAGACTTTGACCATGTTCTTTGGTACTAATTTGTTTCTGAACTCTTTTTTTAAGAGCGCTAAACACCCTAAGGTCTTTCTCTCTGAGCGTTGGGGCACTTTGAAGTTTTGTTAAAATAACATTTAATAAATATTGTTAAAATATTAAGTATTTAAATATTTAATAATTTAAATAGTACTATTTAAAACATTACACCACCCAATTTAATATTTTAATATTTTTTATATTTTGCAATTTTGTATTAAAAATGAAGCGAATGAATCTCTACGTTAATGAAGGAAGTTTTTCTTCTTATCTCTCCATTTTTTTCTTGTTAAGTTGTAGCATATTAATGGAATAAATGATACCTTTCAAATAAATATTTTTATTGTCATATTGTTGGTCTTGATTTGTCATGTTTATAATTTTACTATTAACACTGTAACGCACAAAGAGTATTAAATTTGGATAATGTAATATTTTGAAGGAAGATCATTAGTTGACCAAATAAATTAAGGGGCTTAATCAATATTAAAAATATAAGTAAGTTCTGACACATACAAAAGGCATAATGATTTAGATATTATATCGAAGAGAAGATCAAAGATCGATATATAAAAAATAAGAAGTTATATATAAATTTTTGAAATACTAGCAAAAATAATATTTAAATATAAAAAAATATTAAATTGGGTGGTATAATGCTTTAAATAATAATATTTAAATTATTAAATATTAAAATACTTAATATTTTAACAATATTTATTCAATTTTATTTTAATAAGTTTTTAGGGTGCCTAGCATTTCAAGAAAAAGACTTTAGGATGTTTAGTACTCCTAAAAAAAGAGTTCAAGGGCAAATTAGCACAAAAGGACATGCCAGGTCTTACATGTCATTGTGTGTGGACCCCACGCATATGCCATATTAGTAGAAAATGAAAAAATTAATGGTTGATTAATAGAAGGGGGTTTTTGCTCCTACAAAAAATAGTTTAGGAGTAAAATTGCTCTATTTAAGAGTATAGGATGCCTAGTACTCCTAAAAAAAATAAATATAGGGGCAAAATTGAACCTTAATCCAATTAAATATGTGAGAAGTAAGCATGTACCAAACAAGAGGAGTGCAACAAAGCCTCTAAGCTTACTTGTCTTGTGCCTTCCCTTGCTTCCTACTTGAACCTGCACTTGGGAATGTTAAGGAATGGGATGAGCACTAATGTCTCAATAACCCATAATTTTACCATATACATACAAACCAAACATCTAGATACATCGATTCAAATGTTACCACATATTAACATTATTATTACATACATTATTGTCAACTACTAGAGTATAATCAATCACAATGTTACATGCAAATGATGTGATACATGTAATCTCCCTTATTCCTCCGTCCAGCCTTATATTGCTGATTGCAACCATAAGCTTATCCATGATCTGACCCATATATTGGACCAAACCAAGTTCTTCTAGTGCTCGAGATGTGCCAAGCTAAAGGCATAGAACCCAAGCCTAGATTATGATTCCCCTCCTTAAAGAACCAAATTAGGAGGTGTCATTGTCCCACGTTCCCCCTTTACAAACCTGGCTAGGTAAGTATTGAGGAACGAGGCCTTACATAAGGCCAACCATTATGCGAACACTGGAGGCAAACCACGTGGTTATTGAATCGCATATGTGTATCAACATCATTTTTTCCTCAGCCCATCATCAATGTAATTCATGCATGTATAATATTCACAATGCATACAAGCATGCTTGAAAAAAAAAAATAAAGTACTCTCGCAACAATATCAGTTAGAATTCACAAGTAAACTTAACAAAATTCAAGTAAAACAATTCTAATAAATTATATCTTTATCGTTTTGTAGTCTTGGCGGTTATATATACCTATAGCACGTTCACAGGCAAAAATATACAAAACATATCTCTACAAATCACAACATCAACCACAGCTTGCATACACATGATAAAACCCCTAAGTTACTTATTCTCTTTTAGCTTACAAGTAGCCACACAACAAATCTAAGCAATAAGAGCTCTCAATGAGAATCTATATAAATCACATGCATATAAAAATATCAATATATAATTCTAGACAGCTAAAAATTTGCCTTCTTAAGGTTACTCTAAAGTTTTTCTTGGACCTTAAAGCCCACCTTAGAAAATCTAAAATTCTCTTTTAAAATTTTTTTCCTTTGTAGAAACTAGTTTCTTTATATTTATAACTCTAATAAAATTTTTATAACTCTAAAGCATTGATTTTAATCTTTTAGTCATCACAAATCATTACTTAAGTCTAAAATATTACTCTAAAAATTGTCAAATTTGATAAACACTTAATATATAGAGATTACACCTTTTAAAACCTCAAGACAGATCTAGATATATTATTAGAGAAACTATTTATCAGCAAAAAAACATAAAAATTTTAAATAGATTATACCCTAGATTTTTCACCCTCATGAATTTAAAAACTAGGAAGATAGACAGACAGAACCAAAAATTTAGAACACTTATTTGACTGCAAAAAGCTTAAAGTCACTCTCTAAAAATTGAACTATAGCCTTAGTTCTAAATTTCTTGTCTCCTTATTGATTCTCTCTTTATCTCCCCCACACTTGCCGTCATGCCTGTGCATAGCTATTGCCAAATGTGGATGTGTGTGAGTGTGTTTTAGGTTTTAATCATTAAAATAAACCTCTTCCTTTATAATTTTTTTAAGTAAAAAAACCCTACACGCGCGTGCACACACACACTTATATATTTATATAATATAATATAATATAATATTATTTATTTATTTATAACTATATGATAAATCATTCTTATACCTACCTACCTACCTACCTATCTATCTATCTAGCCATTCATCCCATCTCTTTTATATATTATTATTATATATTTTTTAAATTAAATCTTTATAATTTATTTTCCTTTGGATAAGTTTTCCTATCTAGATAATTTTACTTATTTTCTAAATTTCTAATAATCACTAGATGTTTAATAATTTTCTATACCTTGAAATTCCTTTCCTATACTTTGAAATTACCTATAATTATTTTATTATATCAAGATTAAAATTTAGGATATTACATCTAACAACCAAACGTCATGACTTGTGGCACAAAGGAAACTTGCTGTGGCCAACAACACTTTTCGTTTTGGCCATCCTGAGGCAATACATCCGTTGTGACCAATAAGACTATCCTTCACAATGCATACATAATTATAGCACAATTAAGATGGCATTAAATTTAAAATTTTGAGACAACTAATTTTAACTTGGACATCTGATTAAGGTGATCCAATCATCAATACATAGATAAAATAATAATCTATGTATAGGCGCTAGTTTTATCTTATTTCGGTATCAAACAGGAATTTTGAAACATTTAGTGCCAAAACAAGTATTCATACCTAAAGCATCAAAATCAAGTGTCTCCCTTTGCAAGCCTTTAACATTCACATTCTACAAGCTAAAAGAACATGCATACACAATCACCTCATATTGTGACACACACGTAATAGTAATATTCAACATTCATCAAAACACACTTGCATAGTTGGCCTTCCTCTAAAAACATAAAGGCTAAACAACAAAATGGCCAAGTCAAACAAATAGGGCTACATGCAAATGACCAATAATCCTAAGATAATTAGATCCTAGAGTTGGCAAAACATATACTTTATTACAACATAAGGTAATTAGAGACATTACAACACTAATCTCTAGTTCTTGGCCTTAGAGGCTTTCCTTTTACCCTTTGCTTTTATCATCTCTTGAAAAGCATTAACAAACGAGAGTGAGATTATATAATCTTAGTAACCAAGTAATACAATTAAAGCATATAAAAGTGTGACATACACATTAAGCAAGCATAATATCACATAATGCAAATCACAAGCTAACAATATCATATTATTAAGATATGCCTCGTATGATCAAATGCTCCATCTTATTCCTTTCCTTATATTATCTGACTGAATTCATGGACTACTAACCTATATATATCTAACATATGTGATTAGGCTAGCTCTATTCTCCAATCATGAAAGGTCATCCTGCTAAAGGTTCCTAAACTCACTCTTGAACTGTGGATTCTCTCTTCTCAAATTATGGGGTGTCATTTGCCTAACCTACATTGTTCCCTATAGAAACTGATGATAATGAGCATCGTGCTCAACTTATGCCATATCCAGGGGTTAATGATAATACTAAGCATATATAATATGTAAATATGCCAACCATAGCGCACAAACTCAGTAAAGGCCACACCATATGAAATTTCCAATAATACTCTCTACTAACACTCAGGTGAACTCCTACCCACCCATGATCATACAAATTCATTAAATATATTCATTAGCATACTCATATTCATAATTCATTATATTAATAATTCATAACTCATGAACTTGTGCATGTATTTACTCATTATGTAATTTATCATATCCAACTCAAACTCCCAATCATCATGATTACATAATCAATACATAGTTATATCATGTATACTCATCAAATCCTTAATCACAAAATCATAAAGCATAGATTCCCGCCACTAGGAAGGTTTCATAACTCATGTATATCTCATAAGGCAACATAATCATGCTCATGATTCCAACATCATATCATGTCATCATTAACAATATCAAAATACGTCTAACAAACACAGTCATATACTAAAATTAAAGTCCTAGTTATCTTAACTCTTAGGTTTGCACCCCTAAGAGTGTAATTTGAATTTCTAAGGGAGCTTTCCCATAACTTGATAAGCTCCAAGAAATTACTCTATAGATTGAGGTTAACAAATATCATTAGTGACTAATTGTTATTAATTAATCTTTAATCATGGCCTAATACCCTCATCAGGCATGATTAAGCACAAATAACCCCAAAACTCACTTTCATTGTCTTATTTAACTTCTAATAAACTTAATTAACACCATTAACTACCCTTATTAGCTTAAACTTAATTATTTAGTAATCTTAAATGCCTCATTAATGGGATTAAATGATGCCAACCACTCAAGCCTATGATTAAAGGCACTAAGAACACTTATAGACTTCATTGAAGCCCTTATAATCCCATACCTTGGCTACCATTTAAGATAGCCTTCACTCTACATAAAAAACTATAAGAAAAAACAAGAAGAAAGAGAGGAAAAGGAAGAAGGATGTTTACTTGTAAGGTTGCCCTTACTATTCAACACTTAACCATAACTTGAATGATAATCATGGAACTATTCCAAATGAATTACCAACTTAGTAAAAAATCATTATGGTTTTAAAGTAGTAAAAATGATAGAAATAGGATTCTAAGTTTTCAAGTTTTTGAAACTAGTAACATACAACTTTCTTAAGGTAAAATCAAAGTAAAATATGTATGGAAGCATGGGATACTAATTTATGTTCAAAGCATTTGCATTGAAATGGAAAACAACAATTTTGTGTACACACACGGGAGGATGTGCTGTGGCATGTCTCCTATGATCTATGACTTCTCCTCTCTATATCATACGTCGTCACGCATTGCACAGAATGACAACATTGATGCTGTCAATTTGACAACATCTAGGGTAAAATTCCAATGTGCCTTATTTCTTCATTTGACATCTAATTGATATGATCTAAGTATTTTTGGAAATTTTTTTCACAACTCTAGCTAATGGCACTAGTCTCACACACAAATCCTTTCGCAATTAGAATTTAGATACCCATTTGAAAACTCACTTCTTTTTACACTTAAATCACAATTAGGGTGTCTTATTTCATTGTGAAGTGCCAAGAACTCACATTTGCCACTAGATCATACTCAATAGATCAAAAGATAGCTATGCAATATACCACAATAACAAAATATCACACACATTACATTTTCAAATCTTAATCCCTTGTTGTCAAAAATAGAAGAGGGAGACAATTTAATTTTCTTAAAAATTTCAATCTAATCTAAATTCTTAATCCCTTGTTAATATGCAATTTGAACCCTAAACTTTTAAAAAGGTGCAATTTGAACCCTAAACAATTAAAGTTGGGTTAATTTCACCCCAACCATTAACTTTTAATAAACATTATTCAAATTGGGCCTAAAATGCAATTTTCCCCAAATGAATTTCACGAACATTTGTTGAAAGTTAACGATAGGGGCAAAATTGCCTCAACTTTAATTGGTTAGAGTTCAAAATATACCTTTTTAAAGTTTACATTTCAAATCGCCCTTGAAACTATAGTTCATAGTCTAAATTGCATATTAACCCTATTATTAATTAAGTTATTATGTCTATCTCTATAGGTCTAAGTTGATTCTTCACCTCTTAGTTCATCGAATAATCCATAGATAGATTTTATTGAAGTCATCCATATAATATGAAATTCAAATAAGAGAGATGAATATAAATATAAACAATAAGTTTTCATAAACAAGAAATTATGTTCAACGAGATCATAAATAAATAAAACCAAATTAAAAGAGTAAAATCCATCCCAATTAGGCTACTACTTACCCTGACTAGTAGTCTAGAAACAACTCATAGAGTTTATGCTAAAATCTCAATTAAAAGATATAAAGAAATTTTAAAGAAATACGAAGAGGGAAAACTCCTAACTGAAAAGAAGTCCTTTAGACTCCATAATATGCCTTTTATCCTTAGGTATGAGATTTAAAGTTTTGAGAGCATGTTTGTTTGGTCCTCCATATGTGAAAGATAGTTGAGTATTGGAGTTGTTCGTGCACAGAGAAAAATTGCACTGGAAATTTCCATAGAAGAAGACAAACGAATACTTCATCCTTCTTGCCTTAATTAAGTTTGTGAGTGGAGATGGTCTATGGAGATTATTTCCATGCTCAGATATGTTTTACAGAGGCTTGATCATGAGACCTATCATTTAACTTGGCATTTTCATCCCTTTTTTATGTAGTTTTGCTCCCTTTTTTAAAAATACACAAAAAATACTATGTGAGACATTTTATCTCTATTTACCCTTAATCTATACATTAAGTACTAGATAAGAGAAAAATTTATAAATAAACACTGGTAAAATTCCCATTATCATATGGCAACATGAAGCTAAGTGTGGTAGAGAAGTGGGTAGACTGAATAGAGATGATCTTCTTTGTGATCACTTTCTTATTTGAGCAGAGATTTTACTTAGCCACCATGATGCTTGAGGATTCAGCCAAGTGGTAGTGGAAAAGTGCTAGATCAATTGATAAGTCCTACTTGAACTAGGATGAGTTCAAGAGAAGGTTCTTTAACTATTACTTTCCTATCACATTCAACGTTGTAAAGGAGTCAAAATTTCATAAGCTAAAACAAGGTAATATGGATGAGGAAGAGTTTATTTCCAAGGTTATCAAATTTTCTAGGTACTTTTCCTATCTGCAGCAGCACAATGACAACAAATGAAAGGCTAAGAGACTACTTGAGAAGGCAAGACTAGAGTATACCTAGCAGATCCTTGAGATGAAGTATGGTTGCCCACATTATGCCTTAGGGTATTACTCTTCTGGAAGGAGCCCCTAGATTGTGACCCCTTTTGAAACTTGCTCTTGTTCTTGTTATAGTTCCTCTAGCTTCTAAAATTATAGCCAAATCCCATACTCACTTCTCTAATGGGATCTATAAAGGAGGAGAATCTTCCTTAACTACTCTTTTCCTCTCATTTTCAACTTCTCTTCCTTTCCTTCCCACTATCTATAGCTATTACACATCAGTAACCTTTAACATTATTGCTTATGCTAGTGTGGATGCCACATGGAGTATTGTGTTGATGTTTTTGGTCATAAAATGACTTAATGATAACAGCTAACAGTAGGGGCAAAATTGGTCCCCTTTTAAATGTTTAAGGGGAAAAATGATCAAAAATTGAGTTCAAGACACTATATGTTTCTCAGCTAATACTTCAAGAAAAAAGTGACCTTTAACCCTTTTTCTAGGCTAATGTGGATGTCACGTAAGTGTGTATGGTCAAATTAAATGGCTTAATGGTCAAAGTTAATACTAGGGGAAAATTTGGCTCATTTTTAATTTTTTTGGTGGGAATGACCAAACATTTAGTTCAAGACACCAAGTGTCTCTAGCTAATACTTTGAGGTTAAAAGTGACATTTAACCTTATATACATATATACTATATAAAGCCCATATCCTATTAAGTTAGTGTACATTGATAAGAGATATTATTTACACACATTTATTAGCTAATTAGGACTATTTTACACACATTAAGAGTCTCCATATGCATTCATATCACATTCTTAGTGCAATTTTGCTTAAGCATTCAATTACATGCATAAGGGGCATTTTAGTCATAAAATAAAATTTTTCACCAAATTAGGATTAAGCTAGAGAATTATATCTTTTGATGAGCTAAGATGATTGGTGTAATTAGCTTTCATTGATTTATCTTAGGTTGAAAGTTATTATGAAAAGACAACATTTTAATGTTATCTCCTTAAAGATTTCTATTTAGCCTTTGATTTTGGTTCAAGTGTGTGCTTATCTACAATTGTGTCTTGTGAAGCTTTTATATTCATTTTCCCTTAGTCATTTTAATAGTTTGGATGAATTAAATATTTTCTATCTTAGTTTAATTAAATAAATGTCACATATGATTATTTGATTTAACTATAACTTAAGTGAATTAGTATGACAAATGAAGATATAACTCAAGAAAATTGAAGTTAGCTTCTAAAGGGCATATGTGGTGTAAATAATCAACCTTGGAGAGGTCCAAATTAAGTTTAAAATGATGCAATGTATTGGATCAAGCCTACATTGTAATCATCACTAATTTTTTCTCCAATTCACTAAGTAGTTTTACTACTTGTGCAAGTAGTTGAAGACCACAAACAATTTAGAAGTTTCCATCACTTTTCTCTTATTTTCAATCAGCCAATTTCATGCTCCTTACTCACAATTCAGATATCTCACTAATTTTTGCATTTTCAAACATTTTCTCTCACTTCCTCACTTGTTATTCAATTTTCTCATCCAATCAATCACCGATATCTTTCTCATTTCTCATCTAAATCACACAAACACATTCATTCTTCTCCTCTTCCTATTTTTTTCCTATCCTTCATATCAAATCAAGGATTGAAGGCTTTAATCATCTTTTAAAAAGAGATGTAAATGTACGGCTACTTTGGTTCTTCCTTGGAGACTTTAAAGATGATAATAGATTGCTAGATTTCTCAAAGGATCCTAGAGGAAAGATGGATGGAGGATGAATAAATGATCTTCATATGGCTAAGCTCTTCTAATTGTGTTAGATTCTCTCACTTGATTTGATGTTTAATACCTTAGTCTAGGGTTATTCTATCATTAATTTATAATTTTAGTTAGAATTGATCTTGATATAATGAGAGATACTCGTTTGGTTGATTGAATTCTTGTGAAATTCCTTGGTTAATTTGGCCATCTATGGAGATATACATAGTCTTATGTTTTTTCTATTGATGAATTTCTTACTTTGCTCTTACATAGTCTTGTAGGTAAGGTTGATATACTAGAGAGAATCACTATAGTCTTGGGGTTCAATCTAACAGTGATTTACTATAGTTTTTACTAGGGTTTGTCTAACCAAAACACTTAGTTAATATAAAATCAAATTAGGGAAATAACCTAAGGACATTAGTTGATGACTTAGGGAATTGAACTAGTTAGATCATGTTTCTTAGAATAGTCTTTATAAGGAACTGCTAAAAGGCTAAGAAGAGAAATCATACTAAAGCCACAAACATTGATAAAGATAATGATTCTTCCACTATCCTAACTTTAGTGTTCCACTTTAATAAAAAGCTATTCACACTTTAAATTATGATTTAGCAATTTAGTTCATTAGTTTTAGTTAACCTCTCTTAATATTTGGGTAACTTGTTCACTAAATAACATCATAATTGAATTGAGCCACTCACTATGGAGATGACCTAGGGTTGACCGTATGCTATATTAGGGTTAGAACTAATACTATTTTGATAAGTGTAAAATTCACCTCTATCATACATTTAAACTAGTTTTTCAATTATATCACCCAAACAATTTTTTTTGTCAAACTAGCTTTTTTACCGAAAAAAAGAGTATCCATACATCAAACACATAATACTAACTAATTTTTATCTTAATTTCAGTTTGTTAACTACAGTTTGCATAAACTTTAGTTTTTCCAATGTTAATGCTATGGCTTTTAAATTTGTACAATAAACATGGACATAATTTTGTTCCATATTATTATTAAGACTACTATATCCTTTGACCCCCCCTAAATTATTGGCAATGATTTTTGGCATATAATTGCTATCAATTTTATAGTAGTTTTTTGGACCACAACTATAACAAGAATCATTGCTAATGTTACCACCATTTGGCGCCACCTATGGTAGCAGTTTAATTTGGTGAGATCACTACCATGTCTTGGAGAAATTTGTCATCCAAAATTGTCACAATAACATTTGCCACAATTATTGGTACTATTTGGCATAGGTCAAAGCATTGCCAATTAGTAGCGGTAATGAGAAAGAACTACTACTAAAGCAATACTTTGTAGTAGTTTCACTTAACTACTACCAAATAATGTTTAATTTTTTTTTTGTAGTGATGGACAAAATTAAATTTTTTAGATGAATAAAATCTTACACATTTGTTCATTTTCAAGGATTCAAGTAAATCACAATTACTAGGTATAACTTTCTTGGAGTGTGTATATTTGGATAGGCTATAGGTTCACGAGAGATCTATTCGTCCTCCTTCTTCTTAGAGTTTACCCCTAAGTTTTTGTAGTAAGGCAGAGAGTATGACCCTCTTGAGCCCATCTACTTGGGGGGTATGTTGTAATAAACCTTCCTCATACTTTTTCAATGATCAAATTCTCAAGGACTTGGCGTAACATGCATTCTTGGGGTTCGATCCCACAACCTCATACAAAGCAAAGCTCAGTGTTACTAATGTTACCCACTTCTTCACTTTGTAGGAGAGGTTATGGGATGAAAACCCAAGGGTGCGAGTTACACCAAGCCCTTAGGAGTTGATCGTTGGGAAGGTTTGGGATGGCTGTACTACTAGCTTACCCTATCTTGAATAAATTAGGCTTAAGAGGATCTTACTCTCTACCCCACTAAGGAATCCTAGGAGGTAAACTCTGAGAAGAGGGAGAGAAAACAAGATCCTACTCTATCAAGTATATCATGCTAGTGGCTTTAGTTAAATAAAGGGTTAAGGTCATGTTTTCCATTAGATAATAAATGTTAATGTCTAGGTGAAAGCAAAACCAAAGCAATAAGAAAATCAGACCTTACAACTCTCACTTGAAGAGCTCTATATATATATATATGCCATTATGTCAGTGTCCATGTTGTTTTATGCTATATATGTATGCGCAAGACAATATTTGAATGTCTTACATAATAAATAATCTTTACTTAATAATAAATTCTTGGTCACAATGTTATTATATTGCATCCATGTTTTAGAAAAAAAATATTAATACATTTACTCTCTCTCCCTCTCTCTTGAACTCACACATGTATTTGACAGAGTACTCTCGGATTCTATTTGTATGGCCCTATCAATTAGTCTTTAATGTAAGACCCTTTATAAATTTTTAATATAATACTCTCCCTGGTCCCTATTATAGGGTGCATTCTAGAAGAATTATTTTGTCTTTAATATTAAGTACTTGATAAGGTATTAATTACATTTTTCTAATATTAATTTATATTTAAACTTATTTACTATGAGAGAGAATGTAATACAAATTTGAAATTTTTTTATTTAAATAAGGATAAAATTAGAAGTTTATTACATTTTTAGACAAAGTTAATAACTTAACCACATCCACTTAACTATAATGAAGTGGTTAAATGTCTCTTTTAAATGGGACTAGAGAGAGTATTTATTTATAAACTCCAAAATTGCTCTTCACTTTAAAATGTTTTCCCTATTCTTCTCACTTTATAATAAATCAAAAGGTAATTATCAAGAGATATAATTTACTCCCTATTTTTCTCTCTTTATAAGAAAGTTGTTGGGAAAACACACAATCATTGATCCCTATACTTTTATCAAGTTTTGTTTTTAATCCTTGTCTTTTTTTTTTTGCGTTTTCAATCTTTATAGTATGTGTAATTTAACAGTGTTAAGGACTTGAGGAACAAATGTTACCCAATCTCTTTTCAAACTATAGGAACTGAAAATATTGAAAAAAAATTATAGGATCTAAAAACAAAACTTGATAAAGCTATAGGGACCAACAATTGTATTTCCTGAAGGTTGTCATTTTTTTACATTTGAGTGCCCTATATTTATAATCTTGTGCTATTTTCTTGTTTGTTAAAATAGAAAGGTTACTAGAACAAATATTCAATATCTACTGTGTTAAAATTATGAAAGTCATAAGATCCTAAAAATTTAGTTTGGATTAATTAAATTTAATCATGAGTAAAATGGTAATATAATGAATTAATTATGCTAATCAAGATTAGAAATCACTAGTAGAACTAATTGGACCCCTAAGCAACATTGATTTGGATCCAATTGGGTAATTGAGCTAAATTGGGCCTAAGTGGGTGGCACAAGGTGAGTTGGACCTTGCTATGTCATTTGCCATGGAGGATGGTCAATTTTAGGCATAAACAAATCACTTGATCTGTTTCAAACTAGAAGAAAAATTTGAGAGAGAATAGAGGAGTAGAATGTGGCTCTATTAGGGCTTGCTCTTAGGAGTGTAATGATGCTAATGAATGTCTAAGTTACCTAATGAAATGAATTTTGAACATATTGAGAGGCTACGGGTAGTTATGGAAATATGTGTATGGATGGTAAATTGATACTGTTAAGTCATGTTAATTGTAGATTAACTGCCAAATTACTTGGATCTATTTGCACACTTGAGTTGAGAGTACTTGAGTGCTCCTTTGATTAACTCAAGGGATGGAGGCAACCGACAATCTAAATTTCCTCATATATTCACTCAATGTTGCCACCATTGCTATCATATCTTCTAGTAGTCTGTCATCCAACTTTGCCACAACATATACTACAATTATTGGTACCATTTGGCACATGTCAAAGCATTGCCAATTAGTAGCGGTAATGAGAAAGAACCACTACTAAAGCAATACACTCTTCAGTGCAAAATATAAACATCTTTTAGCAATAATTTGTATATCCATAAAATCATTATTCTTATGAAAATATATATTATTTTTTCCTTTTTACCGTTAGATTCAATTTATGATAAGTGAGAAGAAGTTTATAAATTTATAGATACAAGAATCCTTGTTAGTAAATACAAGGGATAAAATGAAAAGTTTTTACAAATATTAAGCTGCTTATATTTTAGACTGAGACTAGTTAGGAAAAAATGCTTATATTTAGGACTAGAGAGAATACTTTGTAGTAGTTTCACTAACTACTACCATAACAATGTTTGTAGTGATTGACAAAAATGAGAATTCATCGGCTTATTTAACATACATTTTAGTTTTCCATGTTCATTGAACATGCATTTTGTATTTCTTTATCATATTAGTGGCTCCAGTTGCATGAACCTGGATACTTTAATGTGTAGCTTTCAATGATCATGAATGAAACTATTAAAATACATTGTACACATTAATTGTAAGAAGGTATTTGGATGAATGAAATTTTTCAGATTCATTCATTTCTAAGGATTCAAGTGGACATCACCAAAGTCCAATTTCGCTTTTTTCGAGTAAGTATATATAGATAGGTTGTGGATTCATGGGATCCTACCCTAGTGAGTTATTGATCATCCTAATAGGGCCAATTCAATGAACATGGAGTGTTTAATGTGTAGTTTTCAATGAACATGACATCAATTTTATAAAAAAATGAGTTTAGAGTCCTAGACATTCCTAGACCCATAATTCAAAGATGAATTTTTCATTTAATCAAGAAAATAACACAAATATATGCGATTTATTATGAAATTAATGACAAAATCCATTAGTAAAGAGTAAAATCTCATATAATAAATCCATTAATGCTTAATTGCAAAATTTCAATTTGCTTCTATCAATAGTCATGTCCATATTCATTGCCCTTCACATCCTCCCTTGCATATAACTATTATATATATTGGCATTGTATCTCAAGAATAAGCATCAATTCTATATCACCACAAATCATATTAACATCCTACGTTTGAATCTATGAAACATAAAACCATGGCAAATGCTTCTTTCAAGTTGGCTTTCATATTTCTTTTGCTTGCTGTTGCTACTTGTGGTACTTCCTCATCATCTCTATGAATATTTATGAGTTCATGTAACATATAGTAAATATTATTGCATGTAGTGTGTTATAAAAATATAAAACAAAATAAAATGCATGTGTATAAAAAAATGATATAGTCATCTATCTCTATCTATTTGTTTATCTGTTTAACTTAATGTCTTAGCTCTCATTCCTCACCATAGCAAATTCGTCATGAAAATTTTATGATACCTTTATTTGTAATGGAACATTTCATTGCAAAATCAAGCAATGGATTTTCCTTAATTTCTATCATATATTTTCAAAATAATTCAATTTTTGCAATTTTTAAAAAGCCTAAATAATTTGACATTGTGTACTCACGTTCTTTTTTCATTGAAACTATACTAATGCAGGAACCTCATTTGCAAGAGTGACTATAAATGCAAGTTGCCAAACAAATGAGGATTGTCGTCAAGGTGATGGTTGTGTAGTTGGAGAAGGTATCTGCGTAGATAATGAATGCCAGTGCCTAGATAAAAGCAAAACCAAAGCAACAAGAAAATCAAATCTTACAACTCTCCCTTGAAGAGCTATATATATATATATATCATTATGTCACTCTCCATCTGTTTTATTCTATATATGTATATGTAAGACAACATTTGAATGTCTTACATAATAAATAATCTTTACTTAATAATAAATCCTTGGTTACAATGTTATTATATTGAATCCATATTTTAGAAAAAAAGATTAATAAATTTACTCTCTCTCTCTCTCTCTCTCACACACACACACACACTCACACACATGTATCTTACATAATACTCTTGGATTCTATTTATATGGCTCAATCAATTGGTCTTAAATGGAAGATCCTTGATAAATTTTTAATAGAATACTCCCTCTAATCCCTATTGTAGAGCGCATTCTAGAAGATTTATTTTGTCTTTAATATAAAGTACTTGATAGGGTATTAATTTCATTTTTCTGATATTAACTTATATTTAAACTTATTTACTATGAGAGAGAATATAATACAAATTTGAAATTTTTTCATTTAAATAGGGATAAAATTGAAAGTTCATTATATTATTAAACTAGGTGAGTAACTTAACCATATCCTTTTAACTCTAGTGAGATAGTTAAATATGTCTTTTAATAGGAATAGGAAAGAGTATTTATTTATAAACTCCAAAATGCTCTTTTGTCTTCTCTTTAAAATATTTTCCCTAATTTTCTCTCTTTGTAAGAAAGTTGCCAGGGAAATACAATCATCGATCCTTATAGTTTTAACTAATAGAAAATTTAAGATACCAATTGTTCCTTTAAAAAACCTTATAGGACAAAATTTCTCTTTAACCTTAGTTAAAATTTTCAACTAACAATCAACATTGGTCAAATGTTATTATAGCTAAGTCATAATAGCACCATTTTTGAAACGGGTAAAGGGGCAAAAATAACCATAACATTACATGAATGAGTGCAAAAGTAATCAGACTATTAACTTTGACCTAACACTATTAACTTTGACCGTTAAATGCTAACTGTGCATGTCATGTGTCACTCTTTGCTAGCGTAGACTAATAAAGGACAAAAATACCTATGAAGTCATTGCCCAAGAGCACAGAACCTACAAAGTCATAAGGTAGGAGCAAAAATACCCATAACATTACCAAAGTTAGTGCAAAAGTGACCAATCCATTCAATTCCTTAAATGTTGATTGTTTAGTTGATACCTAAGTAAAAGTTGACTATTTTTTCACTGATGTAAACAAAAAATATTTCTAGATGAATTTTTACAGATGTTGATCGATCATTGTATGAGTACCTATAATATTACTTTAGTAGGTGCAATAGTGGCTAATCTGTCAAACTCAATGCCACATGGTTTCTTTCCATCACCACATATCTCGTCCTCTTCCTTTCTCCCCCTCTACTCATTTTTCTTGTCTGCAAAACTTGAGATTTAATATAGTAATATAGGTTGTACAAAATTAAAGATTGAGAATGAGCACATCTAGCTTAAAAATATTGTTACAACTTTAAGTGATTTTATTTGTGATAGGTTCAAATTTTTCAAATGATTTTTGCCACTGCTGCAAAGAAACAAGCATTTTAATTCAATATTCAGTCAAAATGAAATTTTTTCACATGATATTTATACAATGATCGATTAACCTTTAGAGAATTTAATCTAGGAATATTTTTTGTTTACATTAGCAAAAAAATGGTCAACTTTGGCATAGATGTCATCTAAACGGTCAACATTTAAGGGATTGGATGGATTGGTCACTTTTGCACCAATTTTGGTAATGTTAAAGGTATTTTACTTTTGGCTTATGATGACTTCATGAATGTTTTTTGTCCTTTTCATCACTTTAGAATACTGGGTGCCCGTGGCTGATCACTTTATAGGTATTTTTGCCCGTTTACCCTTTTTGAAAATTCTGAGGTAATATTGCACCAATAAAAATTTAAGAATATTGTGGTAGCTAGATCTCTTACTCACTCTTCTAGTTGCACCCGTGCTAGAGGAGAATTTTCTCTATCTATATCTTCTCTTCTCATTCTCAACTTAATTCTCTTCATCTTCTTACACTATAAGTAGCATACAAATTGAGTTGATGGAAAGGGAGAAATTGATCCATTTTAAAACATTTAAGGGGAAATGACCATAAATTAAGTTGAGGACACTATATGTCTCTTAGCTAATACTTTAAGGAAAAAATGACACTTAATCCTATTGTTTATGTCGACGTGGATGTCATGTGGATGTATATAGTCAAATAAAATATGTTAATAGTCAAAGTTAACAGCAGGGGTAAAATTGGACCATTTTTAATTATTTAAAGGGGAAATGACCAAAAATCAATTTCAGGACACAAAGTCTCCCTCAGCTGATACTTCAATAAGAAAAGTGACTTTTAACTTTATATATATATATATATATATATATTATAAAGCTCATATCCTTTTAAGTTATTGTAATTTAAACTAGTTTTTCAATAACATAATATAAACAAGTTTCATTTTGTCAAATTGATCTTTTTACAAAAAGAAAATCCAAATATAAATCACATTATACTTATTGAATTTTATCTCAATTTATGTTTGTAAACTATAGTTTGCATAAACTTTAATTGGGAAAATATTAATCCAAAAACTCTTTTAGATTCATACTATATAATAAGCATAACATCAATTTTTCTCCAAACTATTATTAAGATTGCTATATTGTTTGATTGTCCAAATTGTTCACAATGGTTTTTGGCATAGTTGTCATCATTTTTACAATAGTTTTTAGACTAAAACTATGATAAGAATTATTGCTAATGTTGCCATAATCACTCCCATGTCTAGTTGTAAGATCTTAAATTCAATCCAGAAAAACTAATTACTAATTAAGGGTAAATTAGTAATTAGTGAATTGATTATGATTTTGATGTCAAGTTGATATTTGGTGTTGGTTGGACATTATGTTAATAGGATTGAAGGATAGAATGGAAATTTAGGGCAAAACACGAGCACAAGTGAGATTGACCTCACTATGCCACATGCTATGGTGAAAGCTGCATACGCCATGGTGCATTATGTAAAAATTACTTAAAGCTGATATGATCAGCTTGTGAAAATAAAAGTGAAGAGTTGGGAGAACATATCTGAAGAGAAAAGACTTGGCTTTGGTAGGGCATTGATTTGCAGGAGCCTGAAAGTCTGCTTTAGTTAGTGACTTGTTGGGTAAGTATTGCACAACCTTACACTTCATTTCTACCCCATTTTCATTGAATTTAAGGTTAAGAAATAAAATCAAGAGTTAGATGGTTGAGCTTTGTGAGTTTAAGCTCAAAATAGCCTAAAAGTTAGGTTAAAATGGCAAAATTAAGTGAATAAATGTGTTAGGAGGTTGTTATGGTTATTTAAATGGTCTATAGGGCTAGTGACTATATATAGTGGATAAATGAATTCAAAGGGTCCTAATTGAATCATTTTGCATGTTAAGAGATTCAATTTATCTAAATCAATACCTATGTTAAGTATTGAAAATTGACTGAAGGATGTTGTATTGTGTAGATTGAGCACCTGTGATATTGTTCGTGAGAATCTACATTCTTGGGAATCCATAACAGTTGGTAACCTTTAGTAGTAAGAGTTCAAGGTAACTAGAGTAACCCTTTTACTTGTTTGTTTGTGAAATTATTTACAAGTATGTTATATAATTATGTGTATTATGATTTATGAACTGATAGAGTAGCAACATTGTGAAAGAGTATGCATGCGAGTATGTGAGTAATATACAAAATGAATTTAAAGAGACATATGTAGACATGTGCATTGCATTTGTGAGTATACATGATGACTTTTTTAATCCATATATATGTATTTATATAACCTAATCTCAAATTCATCAATTGGATGATGGATTGGAGAAACAAACTTTGAAGAAAAATCCTAATAAAAAATGAAGCTTCACTTAGTGTCTTAGACTCTCAAATCAAAAATGAATGAGTCATACTTGAGTAGATGATGATGAGGGAGCCTATGAGTGGAGAAGAAAGATGAATTGAAGCTTCAATGTCTCAACTTTAGTGTAGATTGGAGATGTGTGATTTTAAATTAAAGATTATGATGAAGATACTATAGAGAGACAATAAACCTAATTAGTGATGATAGTGAGTAGAGCTATGTAAGTGACGATGAAAATTATAGCAGAGCTAAGCTTGAGAAGAGAAGATTGTGGTGTAAATTTTGGATATGCACTTGTGATGGTGAATATCATGGTAGCACTAAGCCTATGAAAAGAAGATTTTAAAAAGGGAGACATTGCTGTAACTACTCAAGTTCGTATGGGGGGATTTTAGTTCTAAACACAAGATCAAGATGATAGGTTGAAGGGGGAGGTCATATCAAAGGATGAAGGAGGAAGATGATAGGTCATTGTCATTCTTCTAAAGGGAGGTGGTCAAATTAAAAGAAGAAGGACTGAAGCATGAAGATATATGGGTTAATGTTTGAAGATGTGAGGTTTGAAGTATGTTAAAAATTGTACCCTAGGGCCAATTTTTATACAATAAACATTGTTATTTAATAAATTTCTATTTTATTATCATATTAATTACATGTTCATTATAATAATTATATCGTTGGATAAACTATAGTGATTGTCTTAAATGTCCTTGGTCGGTCATCTATGAGGGATCATATATGAAACAAGATTAGTATGATTTTGATTAATTATAAAGATATAAATCAAATTAAAGTCATAGGCACTTAAAAATTACAAGGTGTTGGACTAACCTGTAATGAGAAAGCTGTATAGTACAAGTCATAAGCTTATCTCATATATAACCATATCACTAAGCCCTTTGACCTGAGATCATCATGGATTCCTATGATGACCATTAAACTTTGACATAGTCAAAAGTCAACTTTAATTGGGTGATCATAAAAGTTATAATTGAATTTATGATATTTATGCAGAGGAATATGAGTGGTTAAGATGAAATTTATCCCTCATGTTAATTGAGAGATATTACTGGGTCCCTCAATAAGTAAGACTGAGAAAATGTATGGCTATACTACAGTAGAAAGAGTTTTTTTATTGTTTTGTCAATTCACTTAAAGATTGAGAAAGTAATGGTTAGGTAAAGGAGAATGACAATTTCATGTCTCACACTTGACTAAAATATCGCATAACAAAAGAGATGTGTACAATTATATGATAGGTTGCATTGGATCATTGATCCCTATATGAATTGGATAGTTGCAATGTCTTGCTAGAGGCCACTTGTGACTTGTAGGCTAATAACATAATCAGCCTACTGCCAACTTCATATGGGTCTACAGGGTTGCACACAAGAATAGCCCAACTTAAACTATAATGTCTAAGTTGATTAAATCTAGAATTTGCTTAAATTAAATGAATGTAATATAGGGTGAGCGAATTATATATATAGATATATTTGAAATATATATATATATATATATACATATATATGTATTTTGTGTATACATACATATATAATATGTATATCTGATATATTATATTATATTATATTATATTATGTTATGTTATGTTATGTTACGTTATGTTATATTATGTTAGTTTTAAATTTAATTTTATATGATAGATTAAATTTAATAACTAACATGATATAAGAGCATATCATATCAGTTATATAGTTTAAATTTATAAGATAAATTCAAATTAGATATGATATTATAGATTTTATTTATGAGATAAATTTAATCTAATATTTTCGTTGGCTCATTAAAGGAAAGTAAAACCCTAATTTATAAATAAGATAGAATAAGGGATGTGCTTTAGGACTTTTTAGAGAGTTAAAAAAGTTCTGATGGCCAAAACACTTTGAGAATTACGAAACATCCTAAAGAAAAGTAAATGAAGTTCAAAGACAAACGGACATTAGGAGCACTAACACGCTGTTCGAGTTAGAAAGCTATTTGTATAGATACTGGTAATGGAAGTAAATCTATGTTGTCAGCTTTTGAGATCCAACCTTTTGAAAAGAATGCATGTGAGAATTTGAAATTCAAAAGGTAACTTTTCTATCCACCTTGACTTAAATGAGTTCATTTAGTCCACATCGGGATAGGGATTAAAATTTTAATCTTCCATTATGCCTCACTATACAACAATGGTACCAAAATGTAAGGTCACCAGGGGTGATGTGGACAAACTTAGAGTTGACCAAGGTGATGTGAAAGCCTTTGGAGTGAAGAATCTTCATATAAGGCATACCACCTCAGCAAAGCATAGGACCTAATGACGGAACCATTAAGCATGTGATGGTAGGATGATGAAGTAGATGATTTCAAATGTTCAAGGGAAAAAATAACCAAAAATCTAGTTTAGGACACCTACATACTCTACACAAAAAGTTTGAGGGAAAAAATAACCCTTAACCCAATTTTGAAACTAGATGGCATATCACTTATAATTTGAGTCAAAGGGTAAATTTGCTTTGGAAATTATTTTGTCTAAGTGCAACTGGTATCCTTAATTTTTATTGATGTAATGTTACCTTGGAAGTTAAAAAAATAGTGTAATGTTGCCTTATAGTAATATTTAACCAACATTGAGTGTTATTTTGAGTGTTAAAGGAAAAGTTTGCCCTAAAAATTTGTATGAAGGAGTTCTTGGTATCTTAAACTTTTAATTGGCATAATATTTTTGGGTTATCAACTTTCAAATAAAAAGAAAGATCTAAAAACTTGTTATAAGCCATATCAAAATTCAAACTAGTATATGTTGCCTAAGGGCATATTTGAAAAGCCAGTACATGTCGAGACTTGCTCATATATAAAATAAGGGCAACCTTATAATTCATGAGAAAGTCTATGGAGTGCTTGGGAAAGAGTTGATTGTGCATTGGAACAACCTCAAGTAACAACTCTTGTTAAAATCAAGAAATATAAATCCTTTTTAACATTGATAATGAATTGTTAGAGTTCTCTTCTAATTTGAACACTAATTATCCAAAAACATTACTTTAATAGAAAGTTTATGATACCAATTACTCCTTCAAAAAAACTTCTAAGGAAAAATTTCTCTTCAACCTTAGTTAAAATTTTCAACTAACAATCAACATTGGTTAAATATTACTATAGCTAGGTCGAAATAGCACCATTTTTGAAAATGCCAAGATAATATGTGTAATGTCCTCCCCTATTGGACATAATGACTTGTGACATTATGTGTTAGCTTAAGTTTTGATGATGATAAATATAGATGAATTAACTACTTATGCTTAATTGCTTTCATATATATAGTAGTTAACTATGACTATGAAATAAGTGCTTTAAAGTGTTTTTACTTATGATGTTTCATATTACATGAGATTTTAAAAAATGATTTGTGTGCATCAAAGTTATTTTATATTATTATATTTTTTTCTTATCTTGTTTCTATATCCAAAAGTGTTCATAGTATTATCTTGCATAACTTGGATATATGTATATTGATACTTGGACTAACCATACTATTTACAATATATCATTTAAGGTTGTCCAAAGTGAAGATAAGAGTGAGCATGAAGAGGAACGAAGTTGAAGTCATCATTTGCATGCTACACTCATTATTAAAGAACATAAAGATAAAAAGAAGGATGATTTAAAAAGAGCTTAAGAAGAATGAAGACATTCATCCAAACTTGAATACACTTTGAAAGCCTTAGACTTGATAGGTATAATATCATTAGGCTAAAAATCTTTATGTTAAACTCATTGATTTATATATCAAGTAATGGCTCAAGATATATTAAATCAAAACATGCATTTTAGTTCTTAAGAGAAAAAGTGAGATATAGTTTTCTATAATCATAATTTTTATCTTTGATCACTTATGTCTCAAAAAGTTGTAAATTTTTTTATTACTAACTCCATTAAATTTTCAAAGTTGTTCTATTTACTCAAGATGAAGTTAATTTAAAACATTCATGAGCACTTGAAGTCTAAGCTTTGAAAGATGAATTGTGCAGAAAATCATATTTGACTTTTGATCATATTTCATGTCATATCTCTTACTAAAAAAATTATTTTAATGTGAAACACATCTCATTTGAAAATAGACTCCAACATATTTTCAATTATAGTTTATTTATTTAAAATAGAGTTCCATTGAGAAATATATGAACTTTAGAAGTTGAGTGTTGAGATATTGATTTTATACAAATTTCAATCTTGACTTTCATACACTCTTTTGATCATATCTCAAAATATACATTTAATTTGAGTATTAGAATTCTTTAATTAAAAATATACTTCAATAGATTTCCAACGATATATAATTTGTCAAATTTAGAGTTATATTGAGTAAGTTAGGACATTATGAAATTTTGCATAGTGAAGTTATAGAATCGCACGTGAGAGCAATTGAGATGCACACATGATTTAGCACCAGTGCAAAACCTCACGTGAGAGCACTTCTTAATCACATGTGAAATGACCTTCAGCCAATTTTCATTCTGAATAGTCTTTATATGCTCAATCACAAGCGAAACTACCTATACACATGTGAGAAATGACCTCCGGTGCTTTGTTTCTCATTCTATAACTTCCATAGTCCAAATCATGTGTGAAGACACCTTGCTCACTTGCATGATATGTCTTCTAAGATCTACAACATGCATTTTCTTGCATGATTGAGCATGTCACTCACAAGATATTGCACCTACACATAAGAAACCTCTAAATTATGCATTTTCTTGTAAGATTCAGTACTGGTCACTCACAAGAAAATGCACCAATGGCTATATTCACTATGTAACATTTCCAAACAATCATTTGATGTCTTTAACACTTATTTCACTTCATAAGCTATAAATTTAACACTCCAAATTGATCTTAATAAGAGATTAACCTCAGAAATTATTGAGCTATAAAATTCATGATCATATTATTTTTATTACATGAAAATCATTGTTCTTGATCTAAGATCATTTATATCTTTATCCTTTGAGTATTAGAGCTTTATTGTACTCATCATTACTCTTAGGGAGAGTTTCAAGTGAATGATTCACATACACAAAACCTTTGTAAAGGTGAGGGAGAGATTTCTCTCGGAATCAAGAGAGGTTGTTCTTTTATGAAAAGAAGCTCATTAGTAAAGTGAGTTGTTGTAAAGGCTCACAAGTGCCTAAATTGAACTTGTAGATGTATTGAGGTGGCAAACAACCACTCAAGCTTGTGTTGTAGTGAAAAAATCTCAAGTAGTTGCTTGGGTACTGGATGTAGGCTCAAGAGGAGGAGCTGAATTAGGATAAACCATTGTTTGCAATCTTCCTTCCCTTAACTCTTTATATTTCTAGCAACCTTTATTTATGCCATATTTTAGTGTATGAAATTGAATTTAATATTTCTACTTGCTCTTACTCAAACTTGCATTTAGAGATTGCTTCTAAACATTCATACACTTATTAAGATTATGAAAATAACTTTACCATTTGTACACACATAGTTTAGAACTCAAATTTGCCAAAAACTTTCTTTGAACATAGTTTTGCTAAAAAGGATTTAAAAAAATTGAAATTTCCTCAACAACCTAATTCACCCCCCTCTTAGATGTTTTTCCATATCTAACATCCCCAACATTACCAAATTTATCTGCCTCTACTATGCAAGAGTAATTAGAAGTCCTTAAACTTCTAATTTACTATAAGGCACAATTATTAAAATATATAAGACAATTATTTTAAAAATAGTTGGGACCTTAAATTTTTTTTTTGAAAACCATTCAAATCACCTAAAAGTATGTATTTACACACAATAAAAGCGTTTAGGAAGGTACAAATATGATACAAGAAAAAAAATAGGGCAAAACAGTCATTTTGCCTGAAAAGGGCAATATGTCGCAACATGTGCCACGTGCACTGCAACATATGGTTCAGAGCCATAAATTCATGCTCAACGTCATGCACCACATTATGGACACCATGCACCACAGTGTACATAATGGAATTTTTTGTCATGACAGTTTGCCTGAGGTGAACTTTTGGCATGGGCCATTTTCATATGCAATGTCTTATTAGAGTGATTTAAGTATTTACATGAAACTTATTTCATAGTATAACTAATGATATAGGTTTCATCTCAATCCAATATTTAATTTGAAAATTGGACACCTAAATGAAAAATGATAGTCTTATTGAATTTCCATTCACTTGAGCATCCCAAATCAAAATCTAATGTCATTAGCCACCTTTAAGTGCTTAATCACATCTAGTGGGACATTTTCCACTTGATTGACTAATTAAATGAATAAAATGCAACCATACAAAAATTTGGCCAATCAAATACCCTTCTTCACGCACTAGGGTCAAATTTTCATATATTCACCCATTCACATAAACTTGGCCAAATTTCCCACATTCATTAATTTAAATTATATTGGTATTTTAGCCCTTTTTGTCACCTTTTACACATTTCACATCATTTCATATTCCAAGGCTAAGATACTCATACACAAATTTACAAATGTAACCAAAATCATGTGTATATTGTAAAGTCCCCTACTTAATCTAGATTTTACCATATCAAAACACACAATTATCAAATCAATGATATAAAAGATTAGAGTAATAGCCTTCATTGTTTTCAAAATGTAGGATCTTGAGTTAAAAGCATGTTTAAATAAAAGGGCTAATGGAAGCATAAACATAAATCCATGACTTAGGAAGGCAAAATTATTTTTCTAAAAAAGGACATGCGCCACAGCTCACAACACCATGCGCCACGACATGTAGTATAAAGCTACAAGCTCTTCCTACTATGCCATGCACCACAACATATTTGATAGCAATTTTGCTGTTAAATGATAGGTATGCTAATTCCACATCCAATGTCCAATTAGAGTGATTCAAGTGCTCACACGAAGCTTATAACATATTCTATCTAATGAGATAAATTTGGACACGATCTAATAGTCAGATAAAATTAGACATGCAAGTGTAAAAACTACTTTTTCTTTTAAAACTTGCACCCTAAGTATTCAATTCTCATTCCTTATCGCATTAGATCATTTTGGGCCTTAAACCAAGTCCAAAAGGGCCAATTACGCCTGAATACCACATCAAATCACATATATCACATCAAATAATCATTTTGATCTCTCAATGCTATATTACACACTTGTAGACTTATATGAGGCATAATACATATAACAACATACACATATATATACTTGTTTCACTTCAATCATCCAACTTTCTTATCTGGGGCTAAGCCTTAGCATGCAATTGGGAATTATAAATATACTCGACGCCTTCAAATGGGGCTTAAACTCACCATTTATGTTAAGTTCTCATAGATACACATAATTTCACATAACAAAATCATATCTATACACAGTGGAACAAGTTACACAATAACATACACTTACTTGATTGGCATCTAGACTTACCCATGTACCTACTATTATAATACCCTTAGCGAGATGTAGCATCGTATACATAAGCAAGTTTTAACCACAAAACATATACACATTCACATATTCATTGCACATACACTTATACATCCTAGTTGGCAACTCAAACTCTAACAACATATTATAAATTAATTATTTACAATGGTAGTCATACCACTATTAAGCGAAGCTACTATTTTCTCACTTCCTTTCCCGACCTTCTCATGCTCTCTTCACCTGTGCACAAAGGTAATGGAGTGAGATTTATGTCCCAATAACTTAGATATAACCTAAATACCGATTAGTAAGTAAAATCATAAATAAGAAATAAAGTAGCATTATTTCAATAAAATAGTATAATATGCATGTACATAAATTCATACATATTATCCATCATGCTTATACTTATGTACTCTCGATTTCACCTAGCGGAGCAAGCACTACACTCGAACTAGGACTTCTAGTCTTACAAGAAACAGGGCCCACAAACTACTGTTCAGACTAAGTATCCTCTTCATATATGAGTGGTCTCCTGAGTCCAACCTAGTGGAGTATTCTTAGTACTTGGACTATTAAGGCTTCCTAGCTTGATAAAGAGTAGGATCACGACCCCTTACTCGAGTCTAGGGTACACTCGTAGATGATTTTCTTAGGTTTGTGGTGGTGAAGTCAAGCTTTATGCTTGAGATCATCAGAATCTCTAAGGTCCTTCCTGGAAAAGTTAAGCTCTATGCTCAAGATCTTTAGGACTTTCTAGCCTTGAACAGAGTAAGGCCACGACCTAGTATAGGGCATACTCGTGATATAATGCACATGTCTCTTCACATTCATTTCATACATAACTCACACACCAGCATACGTATTCCTTTCACAATATTACTACTCTGTCTGTTCATAAATTATAATGCATATAGTTTTACAAAATACTTATGAATAATTTCATAAATGAACAAGTAAAAGGGTTACTCCAGTTATCTTTTTAACTTTATTATCAAAGGTTACCATTCACACTGAACCTCTTAAGTCAGTCTAATTCCCTAAGAAACCTTTGGATGCTCAATCTACATAATGAACACCTTCCAATCAATCACTAATACCTAACTTAGGCATTAATTCAGCTAAACTGAATCCCTTAATATATAAAACAATTTGATTACCACCTTTCAAATTCACATTATCCATCATCTACAGTCATTGACCCTATAAACTATTCAAATGACCAAAAGAATTTCCTAACTTATTTATTCACTAAATTTTACCATTTTAACCTAATTCTTTAGGCTAATTTGAGCCTAAATTCTCAAGGTTCAACCACTTAACTCCAGATTGATCATAAAACCTTAGTTTCTTACTCGAAAACCCTTTTTAAACATTTCCCTTAGATTTCATTTCCTTAAAACTTCATGATTTAATTTCTCTACCGATCAAGCTTAAAGAAATTTAGGTAGAAATATAGCTTAGGGTTATATGATACTTATGTGATATGTCACTAGCTGAAGCAAACTCTCGATAGCCAGATAATGGTTGCCCTAGTAAAGAAACCTTCCTTTCACACCTCAGATGCATTTTATCTTCTTTCCTCTTTTGATTTCACGAGTTGATCATGTCAGCTTTAAGAGATTTCTATCCAATGCATTGAGGCACATTCACCATCCTCTGTATAGTAAGGTAAATCTCACTTATGCTCACATGTTTCACCCTAGCTTGCCATTTTACCAATCAATCCTATTAACATAACAATCAACCAACATAAAATATAAACTCAATATCTAAACTATAATTAATCCACTAATTACTAATTTACTTTTGATAAGTAACTAGTTTTCTAGATTGAAATTCAAGATGTTACATATGCATTCCTACAACAACTTATAATTTACTCCTGACAGCTATCCAAAACTAACCTTTTAGCTTGCACCACTAACAATAATCTTGGTTGATTGGTAGTTGCTGTAGAAATCATAGTTGGCATCACATGAACTGGTAGCAACCTTATCTTTTTAGTACAATCCAAGGTAACATTATTTCCTACCAACCAGTCCATCCCAATGATCACATCTAATCTTGCATAGGAACCAAGATTAGATCTATCACCGAAGTTCTACCCTCAAAGCATAACTTAACCCTTCTACACACCTTACTGGTCTTATCTAATAGTCCAGAGGCCATAGACACCTTAACAACATAAGGTAAGTCATGTAGGAAAATTTAACTTCTTTACACATCATGTGACACAAACGAATGAGTAGCTCTTGAGTCAAATAGAGCCTCAACTCTTTGCTCATGAATAGAGATTGTATTTATGATCAGATTCAGTGCTGTCTGAGCCTCCTCTCAGGAAATAATATACCCTCATCCTGGCACAGTTGGTTACTGCTTAGAAGTTCTCCCTTTATTCTTAGGGTAATCTTTATAAAATGGCCCCTGCTACCACATATGAAGCATACCTAAAACCTTCTAGGATGACTCTACCTATAAATTGCACACACAAATGAGCGTGCAGTGCTCACATGAGATGTAAAGCAGTAACGGTCTAACTTGACTACTATAGAGCTCTAGAATTTATAGCCCTATTAAACCTCCTACCTTAACCGACCACCCCTTGAGACTATGATCCTTTATCAAAAATTCTCCTGCTCAAGGATCCTGAACCATTGGCACCAAAACTGTCTTTCTTGAATATTCCTCTAATCAGGCCTAATGGAGTAGAAAACCTTCCATAATTGTCTCTTCTCTTATCAATATCTGCCTCCCGACCCCGTCTAGTAGTTATACAAAGCTGGTTACAAGTTTCCTCATAAGTAGCCTCCCCCAGTAAGGCAATCTACCTTTACTCAGGATGCATCTTCACAATCAACTTCTTAGCTTTCCATTTACTATCATCTTTCTTATGCAGGTAAGTTACAAACTTAGAAAACTAGTTGAACCTCCTTATAAATGACTCCTTATCTAAATCTTCTTGTTAGAATGCATAGAATTCTGCTTCTTTTTCATCTCTAAATGCCATAGGGAAGTGATAATCAAAGAATCTCTCTCTAAACTGCTCCCAGCATAGCTGACTACTATAGGAGGGTTTCATCGAATGCCACTAATTTTTAGCATCCTCAATCAATTGTACTGTGGCCAATACCACTATTTACTCAAAGGAACATGGAGTAACCTTAAAAATAGTCTCCATCCTCTCTATCCAGTTCTCAGCATCCCCTTCTCCTATGCTTGCATTAAAGGTCGGCGGATTCAACCATGAAAAAGTCCTCCAGACTCAATCCATGAGAATCTCTAGATCTTCCCTATTGATCACTGGGTTTCTCCTTGAAGCAAGGAAGGTTACTGGCCTACTCAGTTGTATCTCAAGTTATTGCTCAGATTCTATTCTCTCTTTAGCCTCAGCCTTACTTCTTGCTCTAGCCTTGGCTCTTTATAATCCCTATTATAGTTCAGGGCATCACGGCTTGCTAGACTTCACTGAATGTCTAATATCGCCTTCAACATCTGTGCCATTATAGGGTCATTACCCTGAGGTTGTTCTGGTAGCGCCTCCAAATCTTGCACACCTTAGGCATTCTAAGCTCGTGTGCTTCGTGGGATTCTACCACGTTCTCTTATAACTACTATTAAATAGCTATAGCTCCACGTACCTTTCTTCCCTCCTTTAGAGTAAAGATAGAAAAAGTCAATAAATAAGTGGTTAGAGGCAAAAAAAAAAAGTAATGAATCTATAAAAGTTACCAATTAATGTGATGCAATGCACAAATAGATCAAAACCAAAGAAGACTAATACCAAACTGTAAAGTCCCAACTCAATCCGAACTTTACCATTCCAAATCACACCATCAATAAATCAAAATCAGAGTAATAGCCATTTATTTGTTTTTAAATCACAGGATCCCGACATCTTAAAATATATATTCAAATATGAGGGCTAGTGAAAGCACAAATACAATCAAATGACTCAATAAGACATAACTTCTTAACCCTGAGAAAGGGCCATGCACTGTGGCATATACCACATATGCCGCAGTAAGTGGTACAGAGCAACGTGCTCTATTTTTGTTTGCGTCATGCACCGTGGAGGGCATATCGTACACCATAAAGCTTATAAGAGTAATTTTAATTGTGATATGATAGCTCAAAAGATGAACTTTCGCTACACGCCATTTCCACATCCAATGTTCGATTGGAATGATTCAAGTACCCACGCAAAGCTTACAACATATACTAGCTAATGGAATAAGTTTGAACTCAAATTGATAGTCCAATCTAAAATTAGACATTGGGGGTATAAAAAGCCACTTTTTTAAATAGTTGTACCCTAAGCGCTCAATTCTCATTCCTTATCCCATTAGACCACTTCAGGCCTTGAACTAAATCCAAAAGGACAACACACATATTTGATTAACACCTCACACCACATATATCACACAATTATCCATTTTAGCCTCTCAATGCCACATTACATAATTGTGGACTTATATGAAGAATACAATACAACACACATTCATATATATATAACTAGACTTGTTTTACTTTCAACCCTCCAACTCTTATATATGGGGCTCCGCCTTATCATATGATCAAGAATCACAACATACTTGACTCTTCCAAATGAGGTTTTGCCTTACCATTTGTGTCAAGTTCTCATATAAGAACATAATTCACATTCAATACATAATCATCATATTAATTCATATATATACAAGTAGAACAAGTTACATAACAACGTAGACTTGCTTAAATAGCATATAGGCCTACTCACGTACCCTTTACCAGGGCACCCTTGACAAGATGTACATCATATACATATACAAGAAAGATTCACAACATAATTCATATACACATTTACTTATACATCCTAGTTGGTAACTCAACTCTATACATAACTTTATAATTCATTCATACATATGATAGTCATACCACTACCAAATGAGGCTACTCTTTTCTCGCTTCCTTTCTCAGCCTTCTCATGTTCATTTCACTTATGTTCAAAAGTAACAAAGTGAGATATATGTCTCACGAACTCAAAGGTAACCCTAATTACAAGTTAGTAAGCAAAATCATAAACAAGTGATAAGGTAGCATGTGTATTAGAAAAGGAAATATCATATGCATATACAAGAATTGATTCTCATCAATTTCATCATGCTCAAGCAATACATTCCTAGTTCTACCTTGCAAAGTAATCTTTACATTCGGACCAGGACTTTCAGTCATAAGAAATAGGGCCATCATACCACTACTCATACTAGGTAATCCTTTTTATGTATGGGTGGTCTCTTAGGTCCATCATGGTAGAATTAAACTCTATGCTCTGGATTATCAAGACTTCCTAGCCTTATATAGAGTAGGACCACAACCCCTACCTTAGTCTAGGGTAACCTCGTGGATCATTCCATATCCTAGGTTTGTCGTGGAGGAGTCAAGCTCTACACTTTGGATCATTAGGATTATTCTCCTAGGTCCATCCTGGTGGAGTCAAGGTTTATGCTTTGGATCATCAGGATTTCTTAGACCTCCTGATGGTAAGGCCTCATCCCCTTACAATAATGTAGGGTATACTCTTGGATGCTATACATGTCAATGCACATGCCACTTTAAATTCATTTCAATCAATACTCACACACCCGCATATATATTCTTTCACAATGCTACTACTTTATCAGTTCACAACACAATGCACATTGTTATATCAAAATACTTGTAAATAATTTCATAAACAAACAAGTAAAAGAGTTACTCTAGTTACCTTTAACCCTTGCTACTAAGGGTTACTAAGCTCCTAAGGGTATATATTCTCATAAACAATGCCATAGGTACTCAATCTACACAACACAGCACCCCTTAATCAATTCTTAACACTTAATACATGCATTAATTTGGCTAAACCAAATCTCTTAACACATAAAATAGTTCAATTAACGTCTCTTGAATTCATTAATCTACTATCTATATCATTAACCCTATAGGCTATTTAAATGACCATAACAAGCTCCTAACTCACTTATTCACCTAATTTCTTAATTTCAACCTAACTCTTAAGCTATTTTGAGCTTAAATCCTAAAAAATTAACCATTTAACTCCATAACAGTCATAAAATCTTAGTTCTATATTCGATAGCCCATTTTAAACCTTTATTTTAGATTACAACACTCAAAACTATATGATATGATTTCTCAACTAATGAAATTCATTGAAAATGGGGTAGAATTGAAGCTTAGAATTGCACAATACTTACCCAGCAAGTTACTAAATGAAGTAGACTCCAAAGCTCTAGATATGGCTTGCCCTAACAAAGATGAACTTTTCTATCCCTCTAGTTACGTTTCTACTCTTTCCCTTCTGATTTCACGAGCTGATCACATTAGCTTTAAGTGATTCCTGAACAATGAGCTGCGGTGCATGTAGCTTTCATTGTGATGTGTGGCACAGTAAGGTCAATCTTACTTGTGCTCATGTATTATGCCTCGAATTGTCATTCTACCCTTCAATCCTATCAATAAAACATCCAACCAACATAAATCATCAACTCGTCATCTAAACCATAATTAATCTAGTAATTACTAATTTACCTCTAATTAGTAGCAAATTTTTAGGATTAAAATTCAGGATGTTGCAATTGTTATGGCCAAATTAAGCTAATGGTAGATAGCTATCCTAGTTGGCCCTCAACTTAGTGTATAGGCTCTCAATGTATTCTCTAGAGTCTTTATAGTTTTCTAATTTGACTATCATTCTGAGGATGGCATATTGTACTAAACTTCAACTTAATACCTATCGTTCTTTGTAGTGCTCCCCATAAATTAAATGTAAACCTCATATCACAATTAGACACTATATCCCTTGGCACCTCATGAAGTCTCATAACCTCTCTAATATAGATTTCTGCTAACTTCTCCAGAGAGTCATTAATCTGAATTGCTAGAAAATAAGCTATTTTCATCAATTAATCAACAATCACCCATATTAAATCATGACTAAATTGAGTTCTTGGTTACCTATATACAAAATCTATTGAAATGCTATCCCATTTCTACTTTCAAATCTCTAAGTATTTTAAAGTCTTGACTAGTCTCTAATGTTTTGATTTTGACCTTTTGACACATCAAACATAAAGACACAATCTTAGTAACATCTCTTTTCATGGCTTGGCCACCACCAATGGCGTGTCATATCCTAGTATGTATCATAGCTCTCAGATGGATTGTGTATTTATTGCAATTAGCTTCATTTAAAATTATTTTTCTTATCTCAACATCACTGGGAACATATATTTGATACCGATAAACTACAAATTTATCATCATTGAAACTAAAATCCTTGATCTATTTTATCTCTATCTCTTCTCAGACCCTAAGAAGATACTCATTTTCTAATTGTGCTATTCTTAATTCCTTACAAAAATAATTACCGATTACTATAGAATAGACACCAATTAATGCTTTCAAGGGTGCATCATGTGGCTAGTCTAGAAATGACTCTATCAAATCATATTCCTAAATCATCATATGAGCCACATGCAGCATATTTTTGGCTCAATACATTAGCAACTACTTTTTCCTTTTCTAGATGGTATTTTAACTCAAAGTTATAATACTTAAGAAGTTCCATCCATCTTCTTTATCTCATATGTAATATCTCAAATTTCTAATTCCTCCATTAATGCTAATTAAGGAATGAATTAGTAATTTAATGCGAGATTAGGATTCTGGATAGTGGAATGTTGTTTTGGCTCATTGGGATATTGCATGAGCAGGTATAAGTAGAAGAATGGTGTCTTGAAGCAAAGCGTATGAGTATAGTGAGGAAAAAAGTATAAGAATGGTGTCTTGAAGCAAGGCGTATGAGTATAGTGAGGATTTTCCTCACTATACTATGCGCCATAATTGAAGCTAGATGTACCGCAGCACATGTTGCATAATTTTGATAAGTTGAAAGTGTCTTACTTATGAAAAACATAAGAGGATAGAGAAAAGAGCATGAGAGAGTAGAGAAGAAGGGGTGTTCTATTAGGGCTTTAGTTTTTGAGAGCCAGGATGACGTTTCTGACCTGTTACTTATCGAGTAAGTCTCGTACTACCTTAATAACCAATTCTATGCTATTTTCTCTTAGTTTTAACTATTGAGAAACTTAACTTAAAAAGTTAAGGAGATGATTTCTTACCCTATAGTAATAGAAAGGTTCTCTAGGACTAAACTAGCACTTTGTGACTGGTTTAAATCAGAACGATAAAGCTTTGAAGTTATAGGTTCAAATTAACCTAATTTAGAGAGAAAGTGGTGAGAGATATTTGATTTAAGAAGGTTAGTACTTGTCACAAGTGAAAATTGATCATAATGCATGTGAATGAATACGAATAGGGGAAATGGTAATGATTAGGTGCTTGATTGCTATAGTTGGCAAATTTTGTCAATGATCAAATTGACTCTAGGTGCCTAAATTATGTAGATTTCCATATGTGATGAGTTCAATAGCAAGAAGTAAGTAAGGTTGAGGAAAAACATAGGTAACCTTTCTATTAGATGAAAAAGTTGAGGTAATCATATTGTTTGTTATGATTATTAGCTCATATAATTGTGTAGAAGTAAATGTATTCATTATTTTGTGAAGTTTTTATACATGAGTTCGCATTATGAACAGTTGAAGTGTGAAATTGATTTAGAAATGGAAGTTTGATAATTACTGGTTTTGATTCATCTATATAAATGTGTATATGTATATATGGTGTAAATTGTGGAGAGAGCAGTGAAATGATATAACAAGCATGATTATAGGGGTAGGAGTTTACCCAGGGTATGTAGGGATATTTGTGTGTGTAGAGAAGGGTGTGAACAAATCTATATGGTTGAGCTAGCACCATAGAACATTTAGTATAGCATTATACGGGCTAGTATCATAAGTAATTTGGTATAGCATTATATTAGTATTGTTACCATTAGACATCCCGGCAGTCTGGCAACTATTGGAAATTATGCCCTAAGGCCAATCAATGTACTATAGATATTATTATTTAATGAATTTCTCTTTTGTTATCATATCAATTATATGTTCATTATGATAACTGTATCCTTGGACAAACTATAGTGATTGTTCTAAATGTCCCTAATCGATTATCTATGAGGGATCATAGATGAAACAAGACTAGTATGACTTTGATTAATTATACAGATACAAATCAAAGTCATAAGCATTTGAAAGAGTATAAGGTACTGGACCGACCCGCTATGAGAAAGCTGCATGGTACAAGTCATAAGCTTATCTCATATGTAACTATATCACTAAGCCCTTTGACTTAAAATCATTATAGATTCCTACATGATGACCACTGAACCTTGACCTAGTCAAAAGTCACCTTTAACTAGGTGATTATAAAATCTATGATTGAATTTAGTGATATTCATGTAGAGAAATATGAGTAGCCAAAATGAAATTTGTCCCTCACATTAAGTATGAGATATTACTGGGCCTCTCGATGAGTAAGACTGAGAAAATGTATGGCCGTACCATAATAGAAAGGGTTTTTTCATTGTTACAATCAGTCCACTCAAAGATTGAGAAAGTAATGGTCAAATAAAGGAGAATGACAATTTCATATCTCACACATGACCGAAATATCACGTGACAAAAGGGATGTGATACGGTTGCATGATAGGTTAGATCGAATCATCGATTTCATGTAAATTAGGTAGTTGTAATGTCATGTTAGAGGTTACTTGTGACTTATGGGCTAATAGCGTTATTAGCCTATTACCAATTTCATATGGGCCTACAGGGTCACACACAAGAACAGCCCAACTTGAGCTATAATGTCAAGTTCATTGAATCTGAAATATGTCTAGATTCAATGAATGTAATATAAGGTGAATAAATTATATATATATATATATATTTGAATATATATTTGATAAATATTTATTTATATATATATTTATATGAAATATAAAATTAAAAATATAATTATATATATATTTTTTCAAAATATGTATATTTAAATATGTGTGTGTGTATCTGATATATATATATATATATGTATGTGTATATGTATATGATATATAAAATTAAATATAATACATATATATTTGAAATATATATGTATATATATATTCGTATATATATAATATAATATGTATATGTGATATATATTATATTATATTATAGTATATTGTGTTAGTTTAAATTTAATTTTATATAATAGATTAAATTTAATGACTAACATGATATTAGAGAATATCATGTTAGTTTTATAATTTAAATTTATAAGATAAATTTGAATTAGATATGATATCATGGATTAAATTTATGAGATAAATTTAATTAAATTTTTGTGGGCTCTTTAAGTGAAAGATGAAAATCCTAATCCATATATTATATATAGATAGGGATGAGCTTTATGAAAAGCAGAGAGTTAGAAAAGTTTTGATGGCAAAAACACTTTGAGAGCCACGAAACACCTTATAAAAAGGAAAACTAACGTTTAAAGAAGAATGGATGATGGGAGCGCTAGCACGCTATTCGAGTTAAAGAGATGTTCTGTGGATACCGATAAAGGGAGTATATCTACATTGTTAACTCCTAAGATCTAAACTCTTAAAGAGAATACGTGCCAAGTTTGAAGAATTAAAAGGTAACTCTTCTATCTACCTTGACTTAAACGAGTTCATTCATTCTATATCAAGATAGGAACTTTAAAATTTTAATCCTTTGCTATGCCTCCTTATCCAATAGTAACTTCCTAGTGCTTGTTAAGGTGCAGTTAGGAGTCAGTGACGCCTCTACCATAAGTGTGTGAGAGGAAGGAAATCATAGTCTCTAGGTAGGATAGATTACCTTTAGTTAGGTGCTTCTACCATCGAAAGTGTACTCAAATTAATAAGTGATTGATCTAATAGAGCCTATGGTTTCATGTCGGGGAGTTTTGGAGGTTTGGTGGTTAGATGATCATGCTATTATGGTATATGTGTGGAAATTCTTTGAAAATAGGAAATTTTATATGCTTTATATATATATATATATATAAGCTATTACTTTGGTTTTGTTACTTTAGCATAGTTCTCTGTGGTAATAGACATTTAATAAGATATACTAAGATTTTGATCTCACTTATGGTTATTTACATTTTTTAGGTTCTAGTATTAGTGGTATAAAGGGAAAGGAAATAAGCTAAGTAGAGACTCTTTTGAAAAGCCCATTGTAAACTGGTATAATGGATTTGAATATATAATAGTGGTTATGTATATAAGTTGCCATACGGATGGTCATTTTGTGCATGAACTTGTGAATGTATGTGTGTGTGTATTTTTGAGTTCTAGCCCACTAATCTTGTATATATGTGTATATGTGATGAAAATGGTAATATGGGCTAGATAATGAATGTTTGAGAATATAGTGATGAAGCCTATGTGAATTTGGCCTTGAGTATGAATGAGATTGAGAAAAAAATGAGAATTTGACCAAGTTATATGTTATGGGTAGTTTACAAGCCAAAATATGTGTATACATAATATATTGCTTATATAATTGGTCAATTAAGTGTACATTGTCTACTTAGATGTGTTCATGGCCCTAAAAGTAGCCAATAACTTATGATTTCAATTGGTGAAGCTCAAGTAGCAAAATTTTATCATGAAACAGTCAAAATGCACTTGGGTGTCTAATTTTTTAAAGGAATATTGGATTTAACCAAAACTAGTGTCATTGGTAAGATTATGAAACAAGCTTTGTGTAGGCTCTTGAATCACCCCAATCGAATATCGGATGTGGAAATGGCATACAACTAAAGTTCACATCAAAATTCTACAATTTGAGAGTAAAATCTGATAAGTGTGTCGCGACACATGTGCTAATGTGTGACCACATGCCGCGGTGCATAGTATAGAGCATACTGCTGAGGTCTCTATGCCATATGCTGCGGAACATGTTACACGAGCCGCAGCACATAACCCACTTTTTGTGTGAATTATAAGGGTTTGGGTTATTTGATGTGCTTATGTCTAATACTTTCGCTGTGTAATGTTTTGCAACTTGAATATTTTATGAAATGGTTTTAGAAATGTTTTATTTGGGATCCAATCTTTTAAAATAAATGCTTTTGAATTGATTAGTAGAAAGCACGGAAGGTTGTATAGTAATGTCGTTGAGGGCATTACATTAGATCTAAATAGTAAGCTAGACAATTCTTTTTATATGGTCTCAGTTGTTGGGATACATGCATAAGCAACAATCCACTCTTCTTGCATTAGCGCATATCCCATACCTTTCAATGAAGCATAAGTATAAACCTTGAGAGGTAGCCTTAGATTAAGGATACTTAACATAGGTGCTATTGTTAGCTTCTCTTTTAGCTTCAAAATGCAACATCACACCTGTCATCCTATATAAACGGTTGCTCTTTATGCGTCAACTTGGTCAAATGAGAAGTAATTTGAGAAAATCCTTAGATAAACAGTTGGCAATACCCAGATAATCTCATAAAACTATGTATCTTTATGACTAAACTAGGATGCTCCCATTTCAAATACTGCATCAACTTTGTGCAGATAAATCAAAACCTCATTTGCAAAAACCATGTGTTCAAAAAACTTAACTTCTTTCAACCAGAACTAGTACTTGCTAAGCTTAGCACATAGCGTATTATCTTTTAGAATTTGTAATATGATCCTAAGATACTTGGCATGCTATTCCTTATCCTTAGAATAAATCAAAATGTCATCAATACATACCACAAAAAACTGATCTATATAAGGCCTAAAGATGTGGTTCATATAATTCATGAATACTATAGAAGCTTTGGTCAAACCAAATGGCATAATAAGGAACTCATAGTAGGTATGTCGAGTTATGAAAGCTATTTTAAGTACATTATCAACATGAACCCTTAATTGATGATACACTAACCTCAAATCTATTTTAGAAATGATTGAGACATGAGCTAATTGATCCAACAGATCATCAATTCTAGGTAACAGATACTTGTTCTTTACCATAACCTTATTCAATTACTTATAATCAATGTAAAGTCTTAGGATGTCATCTTTCTTCTTCATAAATAACACTTTGGATGTAACATCCTAGTTTCTAATCCCCTAATTAAATAAACTTAATTAGGATAATTGAGTAAATTGTAGTGGGGTGTGTGTGGCTAGGGAGGTCTAATAATCATATTATATTGTACTTTAGCCCTAATTGTGGGTCTAGTATTAATTCAGGCCACTCAAGCATCAAAAGGAGAAGAAAATGAAGAGTTAATACTGTTGTGCCATACGCTGTGGCATGTAGAGCATCTTTCATGGCACATAGACACTTTAGATGTGGAATGAAGACCTCTCTATGCCATATGCCACAATGCATTGTGCATTCGCTGCGGTGCATGACCATTTTTTGTAGCTTATCAGTTACGAGCTGAGATAGAAAAGAGAGAGAAGAAAAAAGAAAAGGAAGAGGATGAATCAGGCTCTGCTAAGGTTTACTCTTGGATAACATTAAGAGTATTTTGGAGGCTACAAACACCTAAGGTAAGTACCACACTCATTAATCTCCCTATCTCTTCCACATTTATGAGTTTATGGTTAGGGTTTGATAATAGAAGATGATTTTCAGTCCATATAGATTATAGGTCTAAATCTATTGACTCAAATGGAGTTAATAAGAGTAGATTGGAGTATCTAAAACTGGGTATAATGAATTTTTGTGTCCTGGGTTGTTGGACACTATAAATATTCAAAAATTGCATTAATGTAGGTTGATATTAGAGTGTGATGCCATTAATGAGACTTTAGTGGTTAATTAATGTTATTGGGGACTAAAGATAATTAATAAACCCAATAGATAGGTTCAAACTCATGTAAAGTAGGCATTAGGAAATTTAAAAGTGGAGAAATGTGAGTTAAATGATTGAGTTGGTAATATTAATAGAGATCAACTTGATTGATTGTAGATTAAGCTCTTGGACACCTATTTGGCTTAGAAATTTAAACTTGTAAGCTATTATATTAAGGGGTAAACCTTTGATCTCTCAAAAGTTTGAGGTAACTGAGGGAACCCAACTTTGGGTAGTTATATGTTAATTGTGATGTGAATTGTGTGTTTATCATGCGAATTATGATTTGTGAAGTGGGTTAAATGCATTGAAACTTGATGTCTATGTAAATTGTGTGATATGTGTTAAAAATGTGAAAGTGATAGTGAAATGAGTTTTACAATGGCTTATGTAATGCTCAAAATGAAAATCACTTCATGTTGTGTTTTGAATGAGTAATTGGTGATAAACATGAGAAAGAGGAGTATAAAAGGTTTAAAATGACATGTTTATGTGTTATAAGTGGAAATAAGAATTGATGCTCACTTGGGTAACACTCGGTCATGAGCCTAATGTGTTGACCTTGATATTGAATAAATGAAAATGTAAAAATAAGTGAGAATTGTTTATGGCATGATCAACAGGCAGGAGTTTGCCTAATGATGGGGAGAAGAAAAAAAATCCATATGGTATTTAGGCTGTCCTTCGATGCACGGGGGTATAGCCTTATTCTAAGTTTATCGAGGGACTATCATATAGTTTGTTAAGGGACTAGAACCTAGCTTTCTCCACCAATTTAATGAGGAGAATAGCTTAGGGTATGAGACACCCCAGAGATTTGAGAGTAAGGGAAGCCATGGTTCGAGAGTGAGTCATGTGATATTTGGCTGGGTCACACCTCATTATTGGTGAGCTTGGGTAGTTCAGTTACACGGACAGAGCCCTATTCAGTGTTATAGCCCACAGTTTCAGTCTAAGAAAATAAGGAGGGTATAAGGTTGGTTGATCATTGCCTATGTAAGTGTATGACGTGTCACATGTTTTGAGCTGTGGCAAGTCATGTGTTGTGGTGGGACATGATCACATGTGTGAATGTCTTGTGATTATATACCCAGCACGTGTGAGATGAAAACATGTTAGTTGGATTAATAAGTGTTTATATGTGTTAAAGCATGTTTTAAGTACTTGGTTTCATATGCATGTGGTTAGTTTATAATTAATATATAACTGCATAGGGTAGGTTTTACCTTGGTTATTGAGTGGTTAGACTCATTCCTCTCCTTTAACACTTTTTAGGCTCTAGCTCTAGTGCAGAGAGGGAGAAGGCTCAAGAGGCTAGGAATTAACACATTTCTAATGCGAGGTGGCATTTCAGAAGCTAAAAGAAAAGTTAACTACAACTCTAGTATTAATTATCCCCAAATTGAGGTTGCCTTATGAGATGTACACTAATATATCATTGAGAGGCCTAGGTTGTGTCTTGATGCAAGACAATTGGGTGATGGTGTATGCATCTCAGTAGCTAAGACCGCATGAAGAAAATTATCTTACTCATAATTTAGAGCTTACAACTGTAGTATTTACTGGAAATATTTGGCACCATTATTTGTATGGTATGGTGTTTAGCATGTTTAGCGACCATGAGAGTTTGAAATACCTAGTGGATTAAAAGGAGTTGAATATGAAACAGAGGAGATAGATGGATCTTTTAAAAGATTATAATTTTGAATTGAAATACCACCCGACTAAGGAAAATGTGGTTACTAATGCATTGAGTCGAAAGACATTGCATGTGGCAAGTTTAATGTCACAAGAGTATAGATTGATAGAGTCTTTCATATAATTGTAGTGGGATGAGCCATTGAAGGCATTAGTTGGTGCCTATTCTATCGTAGTCAGTAGTGACTTCTAGAAGGAATTGAGGAAGGCACAACTAAAAGATGAATGTCTTTTGAAGATTAAAGAAGAAATTAAAGTGAGACGAGCTATAGATTTTAGTTTTAATGATGATGGATTTGTAGTCTATCGAGATAGGATCTATGTTCTTGATGATGTAGATCTAAGGAAGGTGATTTTGAATAATGCTCATTGTAGTAAATACACAAGTCATCCAGGAGCTATGAAGATGTACCAAGATATGAGACAATATTAGTGGTGGCCTGGTATGAAAAAAGAGGTAACTGACTTTATGACTCGATGTTTGACCTGTTAGAAGGTTAAGATAGAGCACCAGAGATCAATAGGAATGTTGCAACTATTAGATATCCCTAAGTGAAAATAGGATACTATATCAATGAATTTGTATCTGGGTTGCTAAGAACATAGTTAGGACATGATACTATTTGGGTAATTATTAATAGGCTCACAAAGTTAGCTCATTTTTTGGCTATATGGATCAATGATTCTCTGGAAAAATGGTGGTAGAGATGTATATTCAAGAAATTGTAAGGCTTTATGGAGTACAAAGAATATAGTGTCTAATAAAGATCTAAGGTTCACATCTAAGTTTTAGGGAGTTTTGAGGTTTCACTATGGGTATTGAATTGAGATTTAGTACTACCTATCATCCTCAGACTAATAAACAAATGGAGCGAACCATATAGACTTTGGAAGATATGTTGAGGGCCTATGTATTGAAATTAAAGGATAGCTGGGATAGCCATCTTCCTTTAGCTGAATTCGCTTATAACAACAATTACCACTCTAATATTTAGATGGCACCGTATGGGGCATTGCATGGGAGAAAGTACATATTACCTTTGTGTTGGATAGAATTGAATGAGAGGAGTATGTTAGGACTAGATATTATGGATCGGATGACTTAGAAGATTGAGTTGATGAGGCAGAAGTTGTTAACAACTTAAATAAGCAAAAGAGTTATGTAGATAGGCATAGAAGGCCATTAGAGTTTCTAGTAAGAGTACATTAGTGATAGGAATCGGGAGGTCGATTAGAGCTAAAAAATTCACTTCTTGATTCATTAGTCCTTTTGAGATTCTGGAGAGAATAGGACTAGTTACCTATAGAGTTGCTTTACCACCACAGTTATCGAGAGTGCACAATGTGTTTCACATATCTCAACTCAAGAAGTATCAACCAAACCCCTTTCATGTTATAAAGCCAAAAGAGATTGAGTTCCAAGGAAATCCAACTCATAAGGTTAAGCCAGAGCGAATAGTAAATGTAAAGGACAAACAGTTGAGAAATAAGACTATTCGATTAGTGAAAGTTTTTTGACGAGGCATGGCTCCTGGTGATGCTACTTGGGAGATGGAGGATAAAATGAGGCAACAGTATCCTCACTTATTCCTATAGGTATATATTCATATGTTTTATCAATTTTGGGGATAAAATTCTTAAAAGAAGAGGAGAACTATAACATCCTAACTAATGATTAAGATTTTAAATGGTGAGTTAATATTTAGCTTGTTAGGACATTGAATGAATAGACACAGGTGGAAGAACCGTGTTTTAGAGTAAAGTGTGTGCGTGCGATGAGGATTTCCCTCATTGTAGCACACACTACAGCACAAGCTACCTATGCCACAGCTTATAAACCAGAAAATGACTTGATTTAATCATGATCAGCTCGTGATTTTGGAGGAAAGAAGTAAAGAAACATGAGGAAGAGAGAGAGAGAGAGGGAAAATCTCAACTAGGGCTAGGTTTCTTGAGGCTAAGAAGTATTCGACTGATGACTTATCGGGTATGTTTCTATAAAGTCTCATCTTAATCTAGGTTTTACCATTCCTATCACCCAATTAACAAACCAAAAACATAGCAATATCAGAGTAATAGCCGTTTATTTATTTTCAAATTGTGAGATTCTGACTTCTTAGAACATATTTTCAAATAAGAGGCCTAGTAGAATCACAAACACATTCAAACGACTCAAAAAAATCTACTTTGAAAATAGGCCATGTGTCGCAGCGTGTACCACATATACCGCAGTATGTGGGATAGAGTGACCTACTCTATTTTTGTCTGTGTCATGCAACATGGTGTGAGACGCCATGCATCGTGGTGTGCCAGTTTGAAGTTTTTACTGTTACTTATTAGCAAAAATGATGAATTTTTGGCATGCGCCATTTTCACACCTGACGTCCAATTGGAGTGATTAAAGCGCTTACATGAAGCTTATGATGTATATTAGCTAATAAAATAAGTTTGGATTTGATCTAAGAGTTGAATCTAAAACTGCATATCTGAGTATAAAAAGTCACTTTTTCTTTCAAAAACTTACACCTAAGTTCTTAATTCTCATTCTTTGTTCTATCAGATCACTTTAGGTCTTGAACCAAGTTTAGTAGGACTATATATACTTGATTAACACTACATAACACATACATCACATCAATTGCCCATTTTGGCCTCTCAAACCCACATTGCACAATTGTGGGCTTATATGAGGAATACACACATATAACACATATTTACATAAACAATTAAATTTATTCAACTTTCAACCCTCCAACTTTTACATATGGGGCTCCACCTTACCAAATGGTCAAGAATCATATGATACTTGACTCTTTCAAATTAGGCTCCACCTTACCATTTGTGTCAAGTTCCCACATATTTACACAATTCACATATATATAAGTGGAACAAGTTACACAAAATATATACTTGCTTGTCTAGCATCTAGGCCTACCTACGTATCCTATTACTAGGGTACCCTTGGTGAGATGCAACATCATATACATATACAAGCAAGATTCACCTCACAATTTAACACACAATTACTTATACATCCTAGTTGACAACTCAAACTATATAAACAAATTTATAAATTCATTTCATTTAAAAGTAATCATACCACTACCAACTGAAGTTACTCTTTCCTTGCTTCCTTTTTCGGCCTTCTCATGTTCTCTTCACCTGTGTTCAAAAGTAACGAAGAGAGATATACATTCCAGTAACTCAAAGGTAGCCCCAATTATCAATTTGTAAGCAAAATCATAAACAAGTGATAAAGTAATATGTGTATAAGTAAAAATAATATCATATGCATATATAGGAATTCATTCTCATCAATCTCGTTATGCTCATGCAATGCATTCCTAGTTCTACCTAGCAGAGTAATCTCTTTGCTCGGACTAAGACTTTAAGTCATAATGAATAGGGCCAACCATACCACTGTTCTGACCAATTAATTCTCTTTACGTATGGGTGGTCTCTTAGTTTTGTCATGGCAGAGTTAAACTCTATGCTTTGGATCATCAAGACTTTCTAGCTTTATACATAGTAAGACCACATCTCCTTACCCTAATCTAGGGTAACCTCATAGATTATTCAATATCCTAGGTCCATTGTGGTGGAGTCAAGCTCTGTACTCTAGATCATTAGGATTATTCTCTTAAGTCCATCCTAGGGAAGTCAAGCTTTATGCTCTGGATCATTAAGACTTCTTAGACCTCTTCATGGTAGGGCTACACCCTCTTACCATAATCCAAGGTATACTTATCGATGCAATGCATGTCAATACACATGCTTTCTCAAATTCATTCCAATCAATACTCACACACCCACATGCATACACTTTCATAATGTTGCTACTTTATCAATTCACAACATAATGCATGTAGTTATATCAAAATACTTGCAAATAATTTCTCAAACAAACAAGTAAAAGGATTACTCTAGTTATCTTTAACCCTTGCTACTAAGAGTTACCAATTATACTAAGCTCTTAGGGGCACAAATTTTCACGAGCAACTTCACAGGTGCTTAATCTACATAACACAGTACCCTTCATTCAATTCCCAACACTTTTCACAAGCATTGATTTGGCTAAACCAAATCCCTTAATACATAAAATAGTTCAATTGAACCCTTTTTAATTCACTTATCCTATTTATAGTCATTAGCCTTATAGGCTGCTCAAACAACCATAGCAACCTCTTAACATATTCATTCCACCAATTTCATCCCTTTAACCTAACTTTTAGGCTATTTTAAGCTTAAACTCTCAAAGCTCAACTAGTCAACTCCATATTAGTCCATAAAATCTTCGTTCTATATTCAATAGCCCGTTTTAAACCATTTCTTTTAGATTGCAACACCTTAAAATCTCTTGATTCGATTTCTCAACTCATGAAATTTAATGAAAAAAAGGTGGAACTGAAGCTATGGATTGTGCGATACTTACCTAGCAAGTTATTAATCAAAGCAGACTTTTAAGGTTTAGATATCACTTGCCCTAACAAAGCTGAACCTCTCTACCTCTCTAGATGCATTTCTAGCTCTTTCACTTCTAATTTCATGAGCTAATCATGTCAACTTTAAGTGATCCCTGGATGATGCATTATGGCATGATAAGTACATATTTTATAATTAAATAGGTATAGATTTTGGTTTAGATTTGATTATATTTATTAAGATTTCATATCTAGTTAATTAATATTTATATATTTCTCCCTCATGACTTAATTATAAGATAGAAAGGGATTTTAATAAAAAATCTACTCATATCTTTTTATATTTTGTAAGGAAATAGAATAAACTAGATAGAAGAAAAGAAAGAAAAGAGAAATATATAAATATATATATATATATATATATATGTAAAGGAAGGAAGTAATTGGAATCTTATATACATATATATATTGGCATGTACAGATGGTGGATGAAGATATTTGGGAGAGGATCCATGTTATATTCAAAGAAAGAAATAAAGATAGACACATACTTGATATATATAGATATATTAGAATCCTACATCGACAAGGAAGAAGAAAAGGAGGCTTCACTCTAACTATAATACTCCCCTCTATAAAGAGAGAAATCATCTAATCACTTATCTAAGTACCTCTAGATTTCTCTTTGAGATATTTAAAGTTCGTAAAAGCATTCTAAAGGCTAAAAGCGAGATTGTTGAGGATTTCTACAATTCATAATTATTTCTTTTCTACTCCTTAATTTTCTCTGTGATCATTTTTCATGATTAGGGATTTTAGAATGGTGTTATTTGATTTATTATATGTTTCTAAATTACCCAGTTGGGGTAGGGGGTGTAGCCTAATTGGGGAGCTAGTTTTTTATTTTCTTTGCTTTAACTCTTTGCATTTATATTTATGAATATTTTTTCTTTTTTCAATTATATTTATTTCTCTTGTTATTTATATTGATTTAATAACTGGCCATCATTTAATCAAATCTATGGGTAATCTTGATAGACTAGGAGGTGAAGAAAGAACTTAGATCTGAGAATTAAACATAAATAACATAACTAGGCTAGGGATAGTTTTAAAAATTTATAGTGACTTAAACTATAGCTTCACGGTTGAATTAGTTGCTTGGATATCATGGGAATAAATTCAACACTAATAAAAGGGACTAATAATTTGGGAGAATATTAAGACATTTTAAGAATAGTTATTACTATAATTGATTAGACTCAACTTAAAGGGTAGAAACTAGCAACCTATAAGGTGAATCCTAAACCTCAATGCTTCAAGTGATTGTGTTTTCATTATCAATATTTCTAATTTATTTTTATTCTTTATATTTTCATCAAAATCCATTTTACCTATTTTTCTTAAACCATTATTATTTAAATTAGTAAAAGTGTAACTTCCCTATGGGTTCGACACTAGGAATATTGTAGATAATTTATTACTGTGATCTCGTATACTTGCGAGAGCGATCATGGCGCATGTAGCTCCTGCCGCGGTGCATGGCACAATGAGTTCAATCTCACTTGTTGCTCATGTGTTATGCCCAGATTATCTTTCTACCCTTCAATCCTATCAATACAACACCCAATCAATACAAATTATTAACTCATCACCCAAACCACAATTAATTCACTAATTACTAATTTACCCCTGATTAGCAACTAGTTTCTGGAATTGAAATTTAGGATGTTATAGTTTCATACCACTCTTAGCTTCAATTCTACTATAATTTCTTCTAAGATAAGTTATAGAAAAATTAAATCGGCAAAATTTAAGGGGTTTATTTCTTACCCTTTTGTAATGAAAAGGTTTTCTGGAAGCAAACTAAGGTTTTACAACTAATAAGTTAAACAATAAAGTTTTGAGTTTGTAAGCTTAGATTGAGCCCTAAACTAAAGGAAAACAAGAGTAAGTTAAGAAAAAAGGTGAATTGGGGTTAGTAGAAGTGATAAGAAGTGGTGATGATTTAGCAGTAAGGGACTTAGATTAACTAAGTGGAAAGAAATGGATGGCTAGTTATAGCCTTAGTTGATAATTAAGTCTTTTGGTCAATTGGATCAATTGATTAATAGTGTCAATTGTGTGTAGATTGGCGTATTTCATGTGTGGTTGAGGAAAAAATGCTTGTAGTGAGATTTTATGGTAATTGAAAATTTAAGGGTAACCTTTCTAGTAACAAAAGGGTTAAGGTAACCAAATAATTCTCTCTATTTGATTATCCATTATAACTATTTGAAAGTATGAGTATTGATACATGAAAATGTTTTAAAATGAGCATGTTGCCAAATGAATATTTAATGCATGAAAATGATTTTAAAAGAATCAAGTTTATGGAATTTCATGTTTTGTGATGTGTGTGTGGTTATATTTATATATATATATATATATAAATATAAATATAAAAAGGTGATTTATTTGAAAGCATGATCATAGGGGTAGGAGTTCACCCGTAAGGAGATGTATTGAAAGACCATATGGCATTATTCTCCTTAATACCCGACGGGGTGTTGTGTTAGAAAATTATATCTCCTTTTATGCCTTTCGAGGTGCAGTGTTAGAGATTATTTCTTTAGTACCTAATGAGGTTTGGTGTTAGAGATTTGGACTCCTTAGTATCGATGTGATGTAGTGTTGGAGTCAATGACACCCCATTTTGTGTAATGGGGGAAACCACAGTCTGGAAGTATATTAGAACACCTTTGGTCAGGTGATTCTACCACTGAAGGTAAGCTCAAGGTTAATGAGTGTGTGTATTAGTCTAAGGAGAGCCTATGGCTTTGAGTTAGGGTGATTTAGAGGTATAGTCAGTAGTGATCATGCTATTACTATAAGTGGTGAATTATGGTAAATATAGCTTGTGAAAGTGGTGACTTATTATATTGATATGGTTTTTTGAGGTGAAAACTGTACTATATGCTATGTTTAAATGTATTTTTATGTTATACTTGCTTATGGTTGCATATGATAGTTAGTAGTAGAGAGTTATTCTATTATTGAGATGCTTATCTTGCCTCGTGGTTACATTTTTACAAGTCAAAGTAGTTATCAAAGTAAGGGGAACGAGTCAGAACTAGCTTAGAGTGTTTAAAGCCATGTGAAATCAGAGTTTGTGTAATGAACCCAACTCTCATGGATAATGTGTAAATAAGTTTTCATAGGATTCACATGCATGTTTTGAGTTGTGATTTGTTGAGAATTATGATGATTTTGTAAATCTTAGCCCATATGTGTAACTATGTGGTGAAATGATGAAAAAGGCTAAGATTTAGTTGTGACTATATTGTGAATGTGTTTGTGGTAAATATGAAGTGAACTTATGAGATTGTGGTGAAAATGACTACAGGAATGATTTCGAGTAAATTGGTAAAAGTTTAATTGTTGTGAAATTGAACAGCTAAATTTTTATCTATATGTATATATGATATGAAATGTGGTCAGTCATGTGTAATATGTCCTTTTAGACTTCGTTCAAGGCCTACAAAGGTCTAATGAGACAAGGTGAGCAATTTAAGCATTCAGGTATGCCAAATTTCTAGAAAAGGTAACTCTTTGCACCTAGGTGTCTAAATTTTGATCAGACTGTTGGATCATGTTCGAACTTATCTTATTAGATAGCTTATGTAATAAGCTTGATTTGACATTGTATGTAGAAACGGCACACACTGGAAGTTTATCCTGTAAACTAGTTTATGATAGCAAAAATTACTATCATGTATGCCACGGTGCATGGCTTAATAAGCCATGGTGTATGACACAAGGGGTGAGCTCATCATGTGGTACATGCTACGGTGCATGGCCCTATTTGTGACTTTGTTTTCTTGATTGTAAGGCATGCATAAAATGCAATAAATGTAGGTTTTAGTCTTTCACTATGTATTGATTATTATGTATTGGATTTCAAATAAATTATGATGATTTTGAAAATTGAGTCTTGGGCCCAAGCCTTTCAATTAAGTTATTTGATTATAGTTTAGTTTGCAAGTGGTGATTATTCTAACTCTCTTCATATATCATGTTGATATACGGGAAGGGTTACAAGACTTGTTGGGAAGTCTTAAGACTCGATAACAAATTTTATTAATTAATTTTAATGAATTTTTTATAGTTAAGAATGTGTTACTAACTTTTTTATTTAATAGGAAACCCTATCATCCCATAAAGTAGGTCAAAAGCCACAATTGTTTGAACTAAGTCCATAAAACTAATTTGTATTAATGGCATATGTTGGATCATTTTTACCTCGATGTTTTAAAGATATTCTTGATTGTTGAGAATAAGGATCTCTATTGGACCTAACTATGGCGAACATTCAAATTGGGATGATGTATGTGTCTTTTTGTAAATTTAAATGAAATTAAACAATTTAGCTTTAAAACTAACTTGTTTTCCTTTTTGTAGGTTTTTGCATCAATTGTTAGTTTCCTCGGGCAAAGACAAACAATACAAATTTCTTTGCTTACATTACACTAATGATAAGGAGACCACCAAAGAGGCAAAGGAGGCATATATGAACCAGAGGCTTAGTGAAAGTGAAAAGGAGTGTTACTTTTCCATGTTTCTCTATATGTAAGTAAATATATTTGAATTTGTTTGTAATGGTATTGAAATATTATCTCAAATTACTTTATTGTTTTGCAGAACATACTGACAGGTAATGGTGTTTTTGATGAAGAAAAATTCTATAATCTTTTTATGCTCTCTGCATCATAAACTCAATCCATCAATGAAGAAATCTTGCAAGAAGTAAGTGTGTTTAAGGAGTCTTCTAATACATTTTTCTTAGTTACTAAGTTACTAACTATATCATGTTGATGATAGGGCTATAAGGATTGGCTAGCAAGTCCAATTAGGCAAGGCTCTACATGATGTCAAGGATCCTACATGGATAACACCAAAGGTAACAAGTTGTACATGTTTTTATTTTATATAATTTTGATGATAGAGCTTTCTTTCAATATAATTATGATCATGTTGTGTTATTCCACAGAGCCATTAGTAACCTCCTCCTAATTTGTGTGGTGTTTATGTGTTGAGACATGCATACAATATCATCACAGCTAGCTTGACTGAGCTTACTGAGGAGGTTAATCTAATTTTAGGTGTTATTTATTTATTTTTTCTTTGAATTGCTAATTTAATTCCTTTATCCCTACTCTTTTCAAATGTTCAATGATCCATCTCCATTTTCAAATTCAAAAATCCATCAAATTTGGCAATATTGAGAACTCTTCATGTTAGATCTTCTTAATAATCATCCTTTAGAAGAGTGAGTTGTGTAGTTGTAAACAATGGTATATATAGTTGTTGGTAGGATTACTTAGTTGACAATTTATGTTTTATGTGTTTGGAATTGTATATAATTTCAAATTCATTTGATTTGAACAATATATGATTGTTTAGTTAGCTATTGTTTAGTTGTCTAGCTGTTGTATGTTTAATTAATGAATGATTTAAATTGCAAACTATTATAGCTGAGGTAAATGAAAAAAACCAGTGTTTTTTTTTTCAAAATGAACTATCTACACCAGTTATGGTCATAACTGATGTAGAAATCTAAGTCATCTACACCAGTTACGTGCATAATTGTTGTAGATGACAGCATATCTACATCGATTATTTTTAAAACCAGTGTAGATATCATATTTTTTAGAGGTTCGTATGCATGTCTAATGGAGGCATGTTGAGAAATGTGGCATGTTAGTAGGTAGGAGTTCACCCTAATGGAGTTAGTAGAAATAAAGTCCTATCTATATAGCACTATTGGCACCTCAAGACACTAGGTGTAGCTTATATTTTTCCTTAGGGCCTGAAAGGGGTGCGAAGTTAGAGATTATACTCCTTAGCATCCATAAGATGCAGTGTTGGAGTAACGACACCCTAATTACTCATAATAAGGGGAACCTATAGTCCAAAAGTGATTTAGGATGCTGGATAGTCTTACTATAGATGGTGAGCTTGAAAACTATACATGTGATATGGTTTTGTAAAATAACCTACTGATTTGGTCAGGAGTATTGAAGGATCGAATGATTTGCAATCCTGCATTGTAATTGTGGTGATTTGTACATGGTGTGTTTGTTATGCATATTTTAAAGTTTGTTTATAACTTAGCATGTTAATTTATAATGTAGATTATCTTAGTTATTAAGATTTTTATCTCACCTCGTGGTTATTGTTTTGCAAGTTCTACTGTCAAGATTAAACAAGAGAAGGAATTGGGCAAGGATTAGTTGAGTAGCAACATGTACTATAATGCATGATTTTATTTTGATTTGTGTACATAAACTTAAAGATATGATATTATATGTTGCCAACTAGGAATGCATATCATTTTGATTAGTTGCACTTATATTATATCATTTTATGTTGTATTTTAACCTTATGTTGTATGTGTGGTGAATGTGTGGTGATTTTTATGGTGAAGAGCTAAAATACTAATATAAGTGCAAAGAATGTTGTATATATATAGTGATGATGTAAATTTAGTAGGTTACGTGGCAATAAGAGGCCAAATGGTGTGTGTGGTGTGATTTTGTCATTTTAGCTATATTGGATGAAATTGACATTAAGTGGCCAAATTTTGTGTTTGGTGTGTTATCATATATTTAAATGGTCAATTAGGTCTATATTAGTCCATTGGACTTGATTCAAGCCTCAAAATGAGTTAATTGTATAAGTTTTGAGTTTTAGATACTTAAATGCTTGAAAATTATTTTAAAATCTAATTTTTTACATTTGAGTGCCTAAAATTCTCATACAATGTTAGATCGTGATGAAACTTATACCATTAGTTAGCTTATCGAATAGAATTTGAGTAGGCGCTTGAATCACTCTAATCGAGCATCAAATATGAAAATGATGCATGTTTGAAGTTTGCTATGAAAAGCTGTCATTATAGCATTTTGTTATCATGACTAGGACATGTGCACTGTAGAATATAATGCACAAGCCGCGGCACATAATGTAAAGGCCAAATTGGCCTTTTTATGCCACATGCTGTGGCATATGGACCACAAGTTGTGGCTTATGTGCTAGAATGCACTAAAATGATATTTTTGGTCTTGTTTTCAAGTGTTTTGCTTCTTAAAATTTTCCATGCTTCTTATATCTTTAAAAATCATTAAATTTGAGCTCAAACTATTTATTTGAAGGGTTTTCATGGGATCCCAAGTATTTCAAATTATTTTTAAATGTCTAATAGTATTAACCCTTTTGTGTTTATAGTGAGCTTATGAGCAACCTCTAGCTCCTAATTACCATTATTTGGTGATGGAGTGGTGATTATTGGTAATGTTAAGATAAAAATTATAGATATCATGAACACTTGATAGTAAAGAAGACTACATAGAAAGAATTTGAGTTGATGAGGGATATGTGGAATACATAGCAAAGAACACAAGTAAAAGGAAAAAACTTTTAAATTGTAAGAGATGTATTAAATATAATTTTCTTGTTTTAAATTTTAGCATGAATAGTTTGTTATTTGCATGCAATTTCATTTTTAATTGATAACATCTTGTGAATTGACAAGTTATATTGGGATAGTAGTTCATCTCTACGAGCCATATTGTATTAAGGATTGAAGAAAGAAAAATGATCCAAAATTTAAATAAACAAAGAAAAATTTTTGGGAGGATATTACAATATCTTTTAATGTGAACGAGAGCTATTGATATTATAAAAAGCTGCATATACTCATAGAAAATAGATAACAACTCCTACATCTTACCTCCTCATTGATTCAATTACTATTGATACAATGTTGAATATTTTGATAGGAGTAAGGATTTTTATTATTTTTTCATGAACACAATAGTACCGTGCGAAAATGACATTTGGGACCATGGCATCAAATAAAAGTATAAAACAAAAAGGGGTGTTTTTTTCCCAAGAAAACACAAATGGATTTAAAATATTGGAAAATATGATAAAGTACTTGTGTCTTTGTTTGGCAAAAAGGGGCTATATAGAAATGCCCTTCTCCCTACCTCCCTCAACCCATACTCACAAGCCCACACATATATAATTTTCACTTGTAAATTGTAGATGATCACTAATAGTTAGATAATTTAAGAAAATATGTAAATTTATTAAATAAAAAGAAGTATAATGATTTCAGGAAAGATATTATAATTAATTAATGATAGGAAAGCATGTTAACAGCATCATATATAAACTAAGAAGAATAACAGTTAGGTCCCCAACAAACTTTTTTGAAAAATAAGTTGAAAAAATCAATCCAGATTATTACAAACTCAAAAGTTTTAATTGCAAATAAATATTTAAATATCAAATGTAAATCTTAGATTATAACAGAAATTTTTGTTTGTAGCTGTTTGAATCGATATTTATAATTCATTTTATAGAAAATTTTATTAGAGACCTAACTAGCATTAATTCATTCCTTTGAGACCTAACTATCATTCTCTTTATAAACTATATAGGGCCTATTTTTAAGAAGAGAACTATTTAATTTATACAAAAGTAAAAATATATAAAGGATTTCTGTTATAAAATTTTTGAAAATATATTGGCAACATGATAAGATCAAGAGAAAATTTTAGAGAAAAAAAAAGATGGAGGAGCCTTATCCACTTTAATTAATGTCTGTGAGAGATTTTTGGGTGGATATCTATTTAGAGATTTCCAATAATTAAATCCTAATTATATAAACATGATACTGAATCCCCACACTATTAATATTAGGGAAAATGACAATCAAGTCTCAAAAGACTAATTTTATACTAGTTAAGTCCCAAGTAATTCTAAAAGGCTAATGAAGTCCTAGAGTCCTTAAGTGGTATTTTGGTGTCACGGGAAAAGACTGAAACACCCTTCTTCTCAAGTAATTATTAAATGCTCGTTTTCTTCTCTGCCGGAACGAGATCCTATGTAGGACGAGCTCTTATCTCTGCTCGATTTCTTCTTTGCCTTGCTAATGAGTTCCTATGTGTGCGACAAGCTCTCTTCTTTGCCCTAACGACGAGCTCTCTTCTGATCTTCTTTGCCTTACCGAGGAGCTATTTCAATTAATTGATTAGAGGAAAGCTTCTCTGCCTTAGCATGAGCTCTTTCGATTGATTGACCGTAGGAAAGCTTCTCTTCCTCAATGAAAGCTATTTTGATTGATTTATCAGTACATTGCTTCTCATCTGTGTCTATTCTCATCTTGTCATCTTTGTATATTACTCCTCGTCTCTTCTCTGTTTTCTCTTTGCCCTTTCTTGAAAGTCAGTATGTCATTCATGTGCTTCTGTCTTCTTGCATAAGTTATGGTTTTCTATTGATTTCACATAATCTTTGCGTCTATTACTATTTATGTTTTGTCTGACTGTCCTTAAGCTTCCTGCATACTCTGGCTTCAGACATGAGTTCTCTAAGTTGGAAGAAGTATGTATGAATCTTTCAACAGCAAAATTTTTAGTTTCTGTGTTTTCTATATTGGAATTGAGCTTGGGGATATTTGATTTGGCTGATGGACTTTAGTTCTATATCATATTTAAGAGCCAATCACAGTTAAATGCAAAAAACAAAGTTATAGAAGCAAGCTACAGGATGTAAGGATCTTGTAAAGGGTTCTATCCCATGATAGAGCAGTAGGTTAGCAACTTTTACATGTGTGAAATTGCAAAAAAGAATGACAGGGGAACCATTTAATCTGATGATGGGTACATGTGCAGCCTTCTACTTTATCTAACCATAAATATTAGTACTTCGTATCCCTTTCAAGCACATTTCAAGCAGGCTTAAAATTGCCATTAGTCCTATTGTTACTTTTGTCTGTCATTAGCAGAAACTAAGGCTAGTAACGTGTTTACTTGCTAAGACCATAAGTTATTGCTTATTTTATGTAGTTTTTGGTTGACAATCAGTTTTATGGATACACAAATTAGAGATAAATTAAGTGTTTGACATGTGTTTTACATGAAATTTGACTGCAAATACTTATCAAATTAGAAGAAGTTGAATATGATTTTAGCCCGTTATACATATACATGCACACATACATAGATATATACACATCTGCTTTATTAGTATATTGTCATAAATTCAAAATCAAATAAAAATATTTTAATATTTAATAAAATGTCTTCCAAATCATGAAGTTTGAATTACATTCCATGTCATTCAAAAGTTGTTATCACTACAATTGTGATGTAATGGCAGCTCTATAAATAAGTTTAACACAATCAATATCATACCCCATTAGTTACTCGTTTTCCATCTTCTAGGATTTCTTGTAAGAACAACATGATATGCCTTCTTAAATAGAAGAAAAGCTTGTCAGTTAGCTATATAGTAATTTTGTGCTATTTTTAAACTAGTTTGTGTTATGAACTCATTATAATGAATGCGAGTGACTTTATCTAATGGTAATTAGCATTTGATCCTGCTGTTTTATGTTTTATTAACTTTAAAGTCTATATTAAGATGCAGACTGGTCAATTCATCAGCTTTGCAATGTTGTTATGCAAATAGTTGTTTAAGTGTAGGCTTATACTTCTATTTAGGTATTAATTTTTGTAACAAAATATGGCATATCACTATGGTCACTACAACAGAATAAGCTAAATATGACGACTTATACTTGACGGTTATAAGTGAAAAATGACAAATAAAAAAGGTGCTAAATACTTGACGGTTGTTTCAAAACAACCGTCAAGTACTTAGTATATATTTGATAGTTATATTGGCATAACCGTCAAATATATATGCATCCCAGATTTGATTTTTTTATAAATATATTTGACACTTGTTTTACAATAACCGTCAAGTATATTTCGGAAGACTTGACGGTTATTTGTAAAAAAGCGTCAAATATATGGTTCAAAAGGAAAAATAAAAAAAGTTAATTACTTGACGCTTGTTTATTAATAACAGTCAAGTATGTCTGAGTTTTATTTGACGGTTATTTAATAACAAGCGTCAAGTAATGAATACTTGACGATTATTATGAAATAACCGTCAAGTATTGCCTTTTAAATTTACGCTCCAAAACCTTTCATTTTCACATTTCTGCAACTCAAACGTTTTTGAAAATACACCCAGAGTGCTCGAAAATCATTTTCCATCACTAAAACTGCCCAAAAACACAGATTTAGACTCGATTCTTCTTGGGTTTTGCTCGTGGGTTCCATTTTTTAGGGTTTGTAGGTTGTTCGTTCATCCAAGTCCTTATTTCAGGCGTTTTGGGTTCGTTCTCCATCTTCCATATGTGAGTTTAATTTCTTCTTCATCTGTTTAATTCATTTTTAGGTTTAGTGTTTAGGGTAAATCTGACTTCAAATTCCCCTACTTACTTCTCAACAGTGCAAAACGCGAGTTGTCTTCTTTCCTCCTTCCCCTGCTCTTCTTCTTCATCCTCGTGCTCTGCCTCTCTTAAGTAAGTTGGCCTATCCTTCTTCCTTGTGATATTGTTGTCAATTGATTGTAATTAGAGAGTTGATTAGAATTAGCAATTGGAATATGAATTTTTTGTTCATTAGAACTACGATTTGTGATTGAATGTATATAGGCTTTTGTTTTCAGTTCTTTGTTAGTTTTGAAATTAAATTTAAGATTGTATGAAAATTAATTTACTGTTGGGCATTTTATGAATTTGTTGAAAATTTGTTTCCCTTGTTGTGATGATGGTGATTAATTTTATTGTTGGATAACTTGATTAGATATGATTGAGTTATATTGAATTTATAGGATAAAATAGATTGTTGGGATAAAATTTTTATATCAATTATTGTTGGGTAACTTGATTGAGTATAATTAAGTTATATGAGAACTTGAATGATAAAACTTTTTGTTTAAGTTGATTAATTATGTTCTTTTTATTTAAGTTAATTAATGTTTGAATTAATTGTGTGCATTTTGTTTAAGTTGATTAATTGTGTTCTTTTTATTTAAGTTGATTAATGTTTGAATTAATTATGTGAATTTTGTTTAAGTTATTTAATGTTTGATTTAATTGTCTTCCTTTATAGATAAATGGCTTCTAATAACGAGTCTGTTGATACCCCTCCATCAATTCTAGCTACAAATTCGACTGAGGTTCCGAGTACACAGAAAAAGCTAGAGCAGGAGTACAATAACATTCAACGAGGCCTAACGATAATGGAAGAGGTGACAAAAATAAGAGCTGCAGGAAAAAAAATTGATGTGCAATAGAACAAGAAAGGGCAAGCAATTAAATCCTCAAAATTCATAAGTTATATTGGGGTGGTGGCAAAGACTACTGTGCCTATCACAGTAAAATCATGGCGCAAAGTAGATGAGGCCACGAAGGCTCTTATTTAGGATACTGTAGCAGTAAGTTACATTTTACTAAGTATATTTTGGTATAAACTATTTTTAAAATTAATGCATCTGATATGTTGTTTATTTTATTTTGTAGTCAGAATTTGACATTGATGAGAGTAGGCAAGATTTTGTCCTACAAAAGGCTAGGAGGGCACTACGGTCTTTCATGTATTTTATCACACAGAAATATTTGAAAGATCCTGATGCTGAATTTGTAGCTCGAGTTCCTCCCTTATTACAGCCTTTGGTAAAACAAGAGGATTGGGATGCTTTTGTTGCCTCACGGCGTGAGAAGGAATTCAAGGTATTAATGTTTCTTAAATTTCAAGTTTGGTGTTATTTATTGATTATATGTGTATGTACTAACAAAAATTTTTGTTATTAACTCGTTAAGGAATTAAGTACACAGAATAAGGAGAGAGTAGCGAAGAACGAATATCCTTATAGAGCAGGGAGGTTGGGGTATGCAGGCATTGAGCATAAACAATTAGAGGAGGAGGGATCAGAGGTTACCATATCCCGCTATAAGCTCTGGGCATTGGCACGCACTAATAAAGAAGGAATTATTGACAACCCCCGCGTGAAGGAGGTTACTGAAAAGATTGTAAGTATTATATTTATCTACTACTTAATAATTAATTATGAATATCCAAACTAAACATATTTACTCTACACAGGATTCCATCTCTCAGGAAGTCTCACAGGGCAACCTTCCTGAGGATGAGGATATCTTGGCTAGGGCGTTGGGAACTGCTGACCACCCTGGTCGTGTCAGGGGTGTTGGCTTCGGAGTCACGAAGAAGCAATATTTTGGCAAGATAAAAAAGCGAACATCAGCTTCTTCGTCTGAGGTCTAAGAGCTGAGAGAAGAGCAAGCCGTTATGAAGCAGCAACTACTAGCCCAGGCAGCATTAATTGACATGTTATTGAAAGGGCAAGTCCTTGGGAGGACTTTGGGTGAGATTAGCCCTAGTCAGAAAGATAGCTGCACAGTCCCCTCAGAAAAACTACCTGAGGTAATATGTTTTATCTTATGAATTTGTCTAATTATTTTTATTTTAGAAACTGATTGTCATTGTTTGTTTAATTAGGGCGAGAACGATTGCAATTGTTTGGCAGACACTCCTGAACGTAGAGTGGTTGTAACAGGGCGTGTGTACAACATTCTCGGGGACACAATCCATAATCATCCCCTCTCACCCGACTGTGTTAGAGTTTCTCTACTTGTTGCCATCGACCCCAACTATCCATTGCCTGTTCTTACTGATGAGGCACAGATGGTAGGGGAAGCAGTAGGGAGCTTCGTTGCATGGCCTAGCCACCTTGTAATAGTGGTAACACTGAAGCCGACAAAGGACCCATTGCCTCCAAAGAAAAAGGTATGGTTTAAATAATTATTTATAATTGTATAATATAATTATAAATATCTAACTTTTTTGTTGTGCAGCTGAAAGGGAAGAGCAAGCTAAAAGGTAAGTCAGGCCATACTAAAGAGTCAGCCACAGTTTTACAATATCCAGCAGCACCGGTGCCAACTGTAGAATACAAATACCGTGCCTCTCTTGAGACATATGCGATGGCTACGAGGATGGCTCGTCAAGTTGCGATTGGGGATATCATTAGTTTTGATGATGGGCTGTATGGAAGACCGGGCTTGTTTGAAGTTGTTCGGGATAAAATTTTAAATGAAATTCTCAAGCACGAAATGGCCAGTACTAGTCTGATGAGCTTCTACATGAGGTATTTCTTCGATAATGCTCAGTTAATTACTTAAATTATATATATGTATGTGTGCACATGTGTGTATTAACCTGGTTTTTTTTTACTTAAGCCACCTTTATACCTCATTTGTGATTCCTGGCGGCCTTGAGTTTAGATTCAAGCTGATTAATCCCCACGATGTCTCTGCCTATAATGGAATTACAAAGGAAGCTCTTAAAGATCAAGCAAGGCAGCTTTCAAATCAATTTAAGGATAAGGGAGCAAGCAATGATACTTTATTTCTTGCTCCTTACTGTCAAGGGTAAGCCACTTTCTAGCTACTTTTGGTACAAGTAAATATTTTTTATATTTACTTATTTGATAACACTTGTTATTTCTTATTAGGGGGTACTGGATGCTTATTGTGGTTAATCCTGTTGTTTCAAAAATTTGGTATCTTGATCCTCTTAATGGAGAACCAAGCAATAAGCCAGATATGGTAGAACTTTTTAATAAGTAAGTTGAATTTTTATTAATTGTTATTTTAATATCCATATATATTAAATTTCTAACATTTATTCTTTATTTCCTTCTTAGAGCTGTGGTCTTGTATCGAACTGTGACCAACAAGACCTTGTCCCCTAGCTTAAGGGTATTGGACTCTTGTAAGACATGGGTCACAGTTAAGGTAAACCTAATGGACTGAGTTTTTAATTAACAAACCGTGGCCTTTTAACTTTTATTTTATTGATATGTAATTTTTTTGGCACAGTGTCCACTCCAGCCAGATTAGAGCAATGACTATGGCTATTGCTTGATGAGATTCTTGAAGGACATTATCACCCATGCCCCTACCACATTACCTAACAAGGTATATATTAAATATAATGATACTTAAATTATAAATTTTAACAACTTTTGTTAGATAGCTATTAACTTGAATTTGTTGTAACTCTTTGCATACAGTACTTCGAGGATGCCTACTGTATTCAGTATGCAGCTGCACATGTAGAGGAAACCCTTGAAGAGGTAGCTCAGGCTGTGTTTTAACATGTGGATAGCAGCAGTGGTTAGGCCTAATTAGTTTTGGTGTACACATTTATTTTTTTGGTCAATTTTATGTTTGAGGCCAATTAATTTTGAAATTTAAACTTGTAAAGTAGGTAAAGTTATAGATTTTTTTATGGCATCGGGTTTAGAGTATAGGTAGATATAAGATAAATTAAAGATATTTAGATTGTAATTTCAATATAAATAATGATTCAATTATTTTTTATTGTTAGCTGGCTGGTATATATATTTGATTGCTTTGTATTTGTAGGGGGCTGCTTTCCAGCTTTTAAAAAAACACATCATAAATACTTGATGGTTATTTAGAAAGAAACGTCAAGTATAAGTTTACTTGACGATTACTTCAAAATAACCGTCAAGTATGTACGAATACTTGACGGTTATTATGAAATAACCGTCAAGTATTTAGCACACAAAATTTGTAAAAGCATATTTGACGCTTGTTACAAAATAACCGTCAAATATTACTAAATACTTGATGGTTATTTAAAATAATCGTCAAGTATATTGCTGCAATATATGCAAATGTTTAAGTGATTATTTGACGGTTATTTGAAATAACCATCAAGTAATCTCTAAAATATTTGACGGTTTTTAACCGTCAAATAAATATATGGCGCCTCATTACTTGACGGTTAAAAACCATCAAATAATTTCTAAAATAACCGTCAAGTAAGGGGGCATTTTGTAGTAGTGGGTGTTTCAAATTTGAGTAGCATTTTGTAAGACCCGATTCTTGTTCATATCTTTTAGGCAATCTTCTATGTTTGTTTTGCTTCCTCTTATATGAGGTTCTGAGTTTATTACACTAAGAGATAATATGTGCATTGGTACCCTACCCATTTATGATTATAGTAGCCAAACTATGATGAGATACATTGAAATATGAAGAATCTTTTAGGTGGTGTTTGGTATGTGCATTCTTTACATTTGTATTGGGATGATATTTGTAATGATGTGGCTTGGGACTGTAATCACTGCATATACATGTCCTTTACGTTTAGCTTATCTATAATCACAGTGGCCTGATGTTTTTGAAAATGACCACTATTAGCCCCTTTCTCCTCTCTCATATTTGCCCAAGTTTTAATTAATCCATTAAAAGCTGCTACCCTAAATGTTCACTATTCCATATCAGTGTATATGTATGTGGTGTGTTTTTGGGTGTAACATTTGGCTGAATCTGTTTCATTTGCTTTTATTGCAGACCAGAAAAAAGTAATTTGCAACTGAGACATCAAGAAATTATGGACAACAAGAAAGCTACAACAAAAAAGAAGTCTGGATACGACAACTTCAAAAAAGAGTTTCTAAAAAAATGAAGGAAAATTCAGTGGTCTTATAGAAGCCAATGATTCGATGCGAGTGGCAAAAATTATCTATATAACGTGTATTTCTTGCCAATTGAAACAGCTGGGCTGTTACTTATATTACTTTAATCATATGGTGATCCAATTCAATGTAACAAATGAATCATGAAATTTTCTAATTTCATTATTATTTTAGGAAAAGTGAAGTGATATAAAACACTCTTTGTGACTATCAAGGAAGCTGAACAAGTAACCAAATCAATTATATATAGCCAATGTTGCAACTGTTTGTCAAAATTTTAGGTGGGGTAACTACTAAATTTCTTAAAAAAGTTATTATTCTAGGACAAAGCTCCAGTAATTTGCAACTGAGACACCAAATTTTGTAACTTTGTTAGGAAAATTTTGCAACTGGTACTCAAAATTTTGGATCGAAGAACTGTTAAATTCTTATAAGAGTTAAATATTTTACGACATGGCTCTAGTAATTTGCAATTGAGATACTAAATTTTAAAACTTCTTTGAGAATAATTTATAACTTATAAACGAAATTTTGGATCGAAGAACTATTAAATTCTTACAAGAATTATTCTTTTAGGATAACATTTTAATATTTTGCAACTGAGACACCAAATTTTGCAAGTTCCTTAGGAATAGTTTGCAACTAGTACTCGAAATTTTGGATCGAAGAACTATTAAATTCATAGAAAAGTTAAATCTTTTAGGACAATATTCCAGTAATTTGCAATTGAGATACCAAATTTTACAACGTTCTTAGGAACAATTTGCATTTGGTAGTCGATATGTTGGATCGAAGAACTATTAAATTCTTACAAGAGTTATTCTTTTAGGACAATATTCCATTAATTTGCAACTGAAACATCCAATTTTGTAACTTTCTTAGGAATAATTTGCAACTGATACTTGAAATTTTGGATCAAAAAACTATTAAATTCCTAGAAAAGTTAAATTTTTAAGGACAACGTTCTAGTAATTTACAACTGAGACACCAAATTTTGCAACTTCCTTAGGAAGCAATTGCAGTTGGTACTCGATATTTTGGATCGAGTAACTATTAAATTCTTATAAGAGTTATTCTTTTAGGATAATGTTCCAGTAATTTGTAACTGAGACACCAAGTTTTGCAACTTCCTTAGGAACAATTTGCAACTGGTATTCAAAATTTTGAATCGAAGAACTATTAGATTCTTACAAGAGTTATTCTTTTAGGACAACGTTCCAGTATTTTGCAACTGAGACACCAAATTTTGCAACTTCATTAGGAATAATTTGCAACTTGTACATGAAATTTTGGATCGAAGAACTATTTAATTCTTGAACTTGCAAACTTACCAAATTAAAATGTAATAATATATCACTTAGAAATAAGTTACTTTTGACATAAGTGATTTTTGCATCAGTCAGACAGTGAGAACGTTCTATCTTAAAATATGAATACTCGATGATAAATTCTTACACTTTCAGTTGCAAAATGTTGAATCTTCATGCCAAATTTTTAGAGACATGAAATAAAAAAAAAATCTTTCATGTTCAGTTGCAAAAAAGCATTCCATCTTCTTCCTTAGGAGAGCCATTTTGCAAGAAATCGGACCTTAATGGAATCAACTTTTTTGTTCAGATGTAGGGATTTGCAAAAAAAAAAAAACAACATATCTAAACGCACCAGCCAAACAAACTCAACAAAGAATAAAGCTTCCTTGAGTCAATAATTATAGGGGCATTTTCGTCTTTTTTATTAGAACTCTGATTTGTGAAAAACAGCATGGGACTTTATTGGTCTTTTAAAATTACTTGGAACTTAACTGGTGTAAAATTGGTCTTTTGGGACTTGATTGTCATTTTCCCTTAATATTATAATGTACATTTCCAAAACTCAAGGAATCTTAATGATTTAGTAAATATGAATGTTCCTACACTTGGATTTATGAATTATGAATGAATCGAGAAAAGTGAAGAGTCAAATCTCTTTAATTTGAAGGTTTGATACATGAATGCCATAAATAATTCATGAATCAAAGAGTCGGGTTTATGAACTTCTTCCACAAATTAAATATGATTAATTGATTATATTTATAACAATTTTTATCATAATATCATTAATGTTTCAGAAGAAAATTGTGTAAATTTTGAAAACAATATTGAAGTTTGTATAACTTTAATGAAATAGTTTGTCTTAATTTGGAAAAAAAAAGAGAGGAAATATCTATCATTTAATAAAAAAAATTTAAAAACCTATATAATTTATTATGGTTTTTATGAAATTAGTATATGAAAGGAAGAATTATACACACACACTCTCTCCATTAAAAAATGTAAAACATTTTTAGTATTTCAACATACAATTAATATATTTTTTTTAAAAAAAATCTCTTAGTAAATAAGTCATTTCATATTTACTATTAAGTAAAATATAATATTAAATAAGGATAAATATGAAAATATTGTGTTAGTTTGAAAACAATTAACTAATATATTAGAATGAAATTCGATTAAATATGCTTTACTTTTTTTTTTAACAGAGGAAGTATATATTGAGAATATAATAGATATAAATTTAACCTTTTTTAGTTCCCCACATGTATCTTTCCTATTGAAAGCAATCATATTTAAGGTACAGTCAAATACTAAATATGGACATCTCTTCTAACATTGATTTGAACATTGGTTCACTACATTGTAAGTGACTAACCTCTTTCACTAGATCCAACCCATCATAATGTAAGATATGCTTATCTTAATTTGGGGGAAAAAAGAGAAGAAATCTGAATCATTTAATGTCATATATAATAACTGAATTGATTGCTAAATTTTCAAAATATTAATTTGCTTCCTTTAATGTCATTGATGTTCATATTAATCTTTGTCCCTCTTGTATTATAAATTGGTACAAGATAAACAAACATCACTTCTATATCAACAAAAATCATATTAACTTTCTACATTTGAATCAACGAAATAAGAAAACATGGTAAATGCTTCTTTCAAGTCGGCTTTCATATTTCTTCTTATTGTTGCCACTTGTGGTACTTAGTCCTCATCTATATCACATTTACGAATTCATATGCCTTGTAGTAAATAATATATTGCATGTAGCCATGTATTATGTTGTGAAAAATAATAAAAGAAAATTAGAATATGTATAAATAAAGGGTTAAACGGCAAGTTGGGTTCTATCCAAATTGTCATTTAACCCATAAATAAATGAAATAGTCCGACATATATACTCTCTCTCACCCACACACAAAGGATTTCTATAATATATTTTCAGTAAAAATTTCAATTTTTCTGTTGTAGTTAAAACCATAAATAATATCACTGTGTACTAATTAACGTTGTTTTATTTTTCATTGAAATTGAAACTATAATACAAAGAAGGAACTTCATTTGCAAGGGTGACAATAAATGATGCAAGTAAGCCATTAGTTAGTTGCACATCAATTTGTCGTGATGTTTGTTTGCCTGGACAAGGTTTTTGTATGCAAGATCATTGCGAGTGCCTTGATAAAACCAAGTATCAAGAAGATCATACCTTAATCTCACTTGAACAAAATATGATATCTATTTCGTTGTGTCACTTTCTATATATGTTGTTTCATGCTACACAAGACAAGACAACAATTGGAGGTATTCTTGCAGAAATAATATTCTTGTTTAATTAATAATAATATATTCCCAGTTACAATGTCATTTTGTTGCATTGGTAATTTAAAAATAAAGTAAATTTACTCATATTATATAATATTTCCTCAGTCCAATTTATAAGATACTTTTAGATAAAATCACACATACTAATAAAACTTATCAAGTATACTTTACAATTTTTTTTATAAAATAAAAATATAAACTTTCAAAAATTTCCTTCATTAAATATTCTTTATGAAATAATATTTAAAAAAAGAATATATGTAAAGGGTAGTATTAGAAAATCATCATTAATAAAACCTTATTTTTGTCACAATTTTTTATATTTTGGAATGCCAAATTTTTTTCAAAAATGTTTTATAATTTAGAATAGGCGGAGTACTTTTATGCTCACACACGATAATGCATGTATCATGTTGTATATGTTATACTCATAACATATTCTAATGTTTGTATAATTAATTTTATTTCCACATGAGATGTTCGTGTGAACACAGTATTTTATCTGAGATTTCTAATAAAAAAATTAAAAGAAGTAATAAAAATAATAAATAAGAATAAAAATAATAAAATTTGAAAAGTAGGAAAAACAAATGCATTCTTATAGAAAATCAAGTACATATAATACCTTCATAAATTATTTCCCAGCACATTAAGTTTGAAGTTTAAGAAAATAATAATGATATTGTTACCTAAAATTAATGATACTTTTATTTTCATGAGTTCGAGTCCCTTTAATCTTGACCATTTCAAAAAAAAAAAAGAAGGGGAAATGACACTCACAACAACAACAAAAATTTCAACGACAACTTTCAGCAGGAACTCTAAAAGGTCACCACAAAAAATGAACAATCTACTATGACAATAAAAGTTACCATTAAAAGTTTGGCCTTCTACAGTGACATAGAAAGTCACTATTGAATGTGTGAGTTTTTGTGGTGACAATATATAGTGGCCACTGATTGTTAAACTTTTAGTAGCTATAAGTGCATGTCACCGTCAAAGGTCTAAGTTTTGGTGGCGATAGAGAAGTCGCTGCTGAAAGTCGACTTTGATTGTTGCTATTGAAAGTTTGACTTTTGTAACAATTAATAATAACTAAATATTATCATCATAATAGTGGCCACTAAAAGTTTAACTTTCGTAATAATTAATATTAACTAGACATATCATCATAATTTTTTATTTTTTCTTTAATCCAATATTTAACATTTTAAGACATTAATTTATAATTTTATAATGAATATATAAAATACCATAATGAGCTTTTATTTAGTATAGTTTATGGTTAAATTGAAACTTTAAAATAATAAAATTATTTTTAAATAAGGTTAAGGTATTATTTAATGCTAATAAGATGAACTAAAATATTAAGCCAAATCATATTATGTTACGCTAATTTTTGTTATCAAGTAATGTTTGGTTTGATTTGGTCCAACTATTTAGGCTAGTTTGGTACATTAATTTTGGTCAATTAACACCTAATCTAACTAAATTGACCAATGCATACCCCTATGTGAAGTGATAAATTCATTCAAAAACCTAATGTTTGATAATTTGATTTGGAATGTATATAATATGGTAATGAGTCTCTTCTTTCAGATGTTTTATGGTTAAATTAATATTTTAAATAATAACACTATCTGTTTATAATAATTAGACATGTAATAGTTAAATTTATTCATTCATAAAATAATATTTCACCTAATCTAATTTTTTTTCATTCAAATTCTACATTTAATACCGGTAACTTTGAAGCTTGATGCTAATTTAGATGTTTTTAGTTCAATAACTAATGAGAGGCAGATGAAAAGAAGAGAAATAAGATAATTTAAAATTTTACTTTTAACTTTTACAATATATGAAATGTATCTATGTATGTGATTCTATATGATTTTTTTTATTTGATGCTATCTTGTGACATAAATATAAAAAAAACAGGTAATATAGTGCACAATTTTCTTATAAAATTATAATTTAAAAATGAAAACTAATTAAAAAAAGTAAAATGTAATGTAAAAACAAGCCAATTACATTACTCAAGAGTTATTGCTAATTAAAAGTAAAAATAAAATTTTAAATAAAACTAGCTAGAAAAATAAATAATTATGATCTAATGTATAATCATCTATATTTTTATTATTTATTCTTAGATATTTTTATATTATAATCATACATATGAAATTAAAATAAATAATACAATAACCTTGATAAATAAGAAAATTAAAATAAATAATATAAATAATATTGTATCAATTATATTTATAGTTTATTTTAGACAAAATAAATAATATAATTTGAAATTTTAATAAATTAAAAGAATTAAATTAAAGTATTTAATGATAGTAATAATATTTTATAATATCTAATATTTAAGATATATGTGTGTTTGTTTAGTATAATAATATATATTTAATTATGTAATAATAGACTACAAGTTCATTCCAACTTAGTCGCAAAATTGCAGGATAGAAAAAAAGGAGGTCTTGAGTTCAAAATCTAAAGGAGGCAATTTCTAAAATAGAAATATCAATTGGTGACATGATGACACATGGTGTGAGGTGAAAGCGACGTGTGGAAGATGACATGGCGCCATGTAGAGGGTAACCCAGGTGACACATGACAAATGATGCGATGCCAAGTGGGATTGGGAAGGTGACATTGCATCATGTGGCTAGCTAAACTAACATTACTTTTCAGCGGCTACAAAAAAGTTGTCACTAATTGGTAGTTTCTGAGATGACAAAGGTCGTCATTGATACCCAACATTCAACGATGACTAAATACTTGCCACTAATGTGTGGTTTCTGTCATCACTAATTGAATATTTTCAACAATGACTTGTATTGTCACTATAGATAGAATCAGTGACAAAAGCTCTCACAGTAACTTTTTATCCTTGTTGAAAACTTTTAACGGTAACTTTTTAACTTTGAGCAACGACAAGTCAATTCTTTTGTAGTGACTTGAGGACCTACTAAAGAAGAAAATGACATTTTTAGATTGCAAATTTTTAAAATATTGTAAAAGGACCTAAACACTTGACAAGAAAACAGAAAAAAATTATAGCACAAAAATTTTGGATTCCTATGCAACACCACCTGATGATTGGTTGTACAGCTATTCAAAGTTGGTTGTCAACTTTCCAAAAGTTATAGTGTTTGGATTGGTAAATTTAAATTTTAATTTTATATTTAAATATTGCATGTCAAATCTCACATTCAAAATCTTTTGTTTGGGTAATTTGAAAAAATTAGAATAAAGAAGTGAGTTGAGATCCATAATGGAAACAAAAAGTTGAAAGTGATGAGTTTATCTTTACTTTTTATTGACAAGAGATAAGAATGGGATATAAAAAAGATACGAGATTCATATAAGTATAATCAATAGTGAAAATATTAGGAGAACAAAATATTTGAAATAACTGAAATTTCAAATAGCTAAAGTGTAGAAAGAATTTGAAATTATAAAAGAACTATATTAGCAAGCAGTGGATTTGGATTTAAATCCATAAATTTTTATATATTCAAATGAAGAATTTAGTCCAAATTTAAATTCAAATCCAAATTCCCATAAATCTAGACACTCCATTAGTGAATTGGTCAAAAGTTTGCTACTCTCTTTCCATATTTTGCAACCCTCTAGACAAAAATTTATGAGTGATGTTCGTTGATTTGTAAAGAAAAAAAATGTTTAATATATTATCTATTGGAAACCGTTTTCCTCCACAAATTAACGAGTCTTGCTAATTTGCGTTTTGAGGGTTCCAAATAACAAAGGTGTGAGTAGAAAATCACTAAAAGTTGTGATATGTTCGGAAAATTTTTCTTTACAAAGTAACGCATTCTACTTGAAAATTCTTATTTTGAGGATTGCAAATATCAAATGAAAGTAGCAAACTTTTATATCAATTTACTAGAAGACCTTTGGTCTTTACTTGGATTGTTAAATATCATTCCCCTATTACTTAATTCGACTAACAAATTATGCTTATTATATTAATCATCAATTTAATTAACAAATGATGTAGCAAATTAACATTCTTTTTAATTTCCTCGCCAAAAAATAGAAAATTTGTGTACAATGTTATCCTCAGAATAAAAAATTTTGCACTCTTGCATTTCCCATCAAAAATTTAGTCAAAGAATTTTCTTTGACTAAAAATACACACAAGGCAATCCACATGTCACTTAAAATTAAATCTCCACCTGACCACCACATGCTTGGCACATAGCTTCTCCACTTCACCTGTTTCCTTTTCTTCTACTTCTTGCCTTCATCCTCACTCATCATCGCTGCTGAGGTTTACTTACCATGGTCACTCAAGATCTGAAATCCAACCCTCTCCAAATCCATGGAGTATGGGACTCACCCTCTCTAACATTAATGGCAACATTCCCAACCTCATGTCATTTCACCATCTCTACTGCATATCTTCAATGACGAAAACCTTCAACCTCAGCTTCTCCCCATCCATCTCTATGAGGATCTATAACATTCCAAGTTTTTAATCCAAAAATTATGAATTAATTAAGGGTAAATTGATAAATTAGAATTTTAATTAAGTGTATTCTAGATTACTAATGGACCTATTAGAATGTTTGGTCAGCTTTAATTTGGATAGTCTAAGATGGTTATTAGGCCAATCGGGCCCAAGAAGAGGCCCAATAACATGAGTTTGAGGTGTTGTACCATCTGCAGCGGTGGAAGCATGGTGTGCAGTATGGACATGTGGCATAAAATTTAATTAAATCAAATGGGCGTGAGGCACATGAATTGGACGGAAGGAAAGAGATATGCAAGAGCTTGAGGGAGAATCATTTATGCTCTGCTAGGGCTTTTGTTCTTGGACACTTGGGATGTGTTTGGTCCTCCAATCATCCAAGTAAGCCTCTCCCTCTCACTTGTTGAAGTTTTGATGATTATAAAATGAGAGAAAGTTTGTGTATTTCAAAGATTTATAATTAAGGTTAATAGCTTGAAAAGAAAACTTGGTAAAATTGCTTTAAATTTGACTTAAGGTCCTAATTTCCAAATAAAGCCTCTATTTCTAAATAGTCAAGAAACTCAAAATCAATTCAAGGTTAAATTGAATTGAGTTTCCTTCTAAGGTTATTTAACTTAATCTTATTCTTGTATTGACCAATTTTTAATGATTAGATAAGTATTTTAGTTGGACTTAGTGTCTAAATTTGAAATGTGAAGCTTCCATGAGTTTTTGCTTTAGTGGTCCTTATTATTAGATAAGATAACTATTTGTGAATAACTTGTTCCCATACCTTTTCTTTATTCCTAAATAGCCTTGTATTCTCACCTTTAGAAATTCTTTTGTAATAACATTGAAGATATATAGATAATTATATTAACATTTTTATGTATTTATTTTAAAAAATTTGGAGTAAATGTAACAAGGTAAAATTATAATCTAGTGATATGTGTGGCAGCAAATCATTTTTTAGGTCCTAAGTTCGAATCCTATTGATAAAGACAGGGGTTTTATTTTGCTTTTAGTCTTCGTAAAATTGCCATGACGACCCTATTTTAAAAATAATAACAAAACAACAGTAGATATTTCTTTCCCATTCGTTCTCATTTTTCTCGTGCGCGCGCAGAGAGAGAGAGAGAGAGAGAGAGAGAGAGAGAGAGAGAGAGCATCCCTTGCAGAAAAATCTTCCTCTGTTTTTCTCCCGATTCTCGGTTGATTTCAGTGACCAAGAGAAGGAGAGAGCTTGGTTCTCTCATCCCTCCTCCACCATACATTCTCGCTGCCGTCGTTGGTGATCACGGTTGCGCAAGAATTCTCTTCTCCCTTCGCCTCTTCCTCCACTGTTCTTTCTCTGCTCATATTGCGTCGGCATCTTCTTCCTCTTCTCCTGCGTCACCGCCAATCTGCTCTTCTCCCTGGTTCTGTGTTGTCGCTGTTCCATTGTGGCCATGGGGAGCCTCGACCCTCTTCATCTTCTTCACACTGCTGTGTTCTATTGGTGAGGTAAATCTCACCTCTCTTCTCTTCCTCGTGGGATCTATGTGTGTGTAAAGGATGGGTGGCTAGCGAAAAATTTGAAGTTGACCTTGTTTCTTCCTTTATAATTCAATTTTCACATCCTTGCTAAGTAAATTACTTATGGTACTTTTATGTGCTTGATTGTGTTGATTCTACTTATCACTAGGAAAGAGAAGAATAATTGCAAACTTAAGAAAAAGATTTGTTGGGCTACAAATACAATACATCAACTAGTTTGTCATACTGTCTTTGACTATAAGCACGTGTCCATAAGATTTCATTGTTAATGCAAAAAAAAAAAAAAAAATGAAGAAAGTAGATAGCGGGATAATATTTTTCCACTGATTTGTAAGCTGTCATGCAATTTTTCTTGCTTCTAGAAGTTGGCTTGTCAAACACTTGCTTAGAAGACTATAAAATTGTTTTGATCTAGAGTCTATCGGCAGAATTTAGCTAGAAAGTTGGGCAAAGAACGTGAGATTTAAGGTTGCATGCATTTTGAACTATTCAGAGAAGATATAAGCATTATGGCAGCAGTTCAATGATAGCAAAAGGCTAAAACTTTGTCACAGATTAAGAGTAGCATCCTTCACCCCATATTTAGTGTTTGATGTTAGAATTACTTGAGGTTAATTTTATATAATTTGGACTGAAGAGAAATGTAATGTCGTCCGCAGAAGGAGTTCGATTTTTTTCTTGGTTGTGATTTGTCTATCTCATCTTTGTGACTTTGTTGCACTAGAGCATTAAATATTTGCAACATTGAACAGAGAAGCCTCAAAGTCAAAGGATTGAATATGTATTAACTACAACCTTGGAGGTTGATAAGTCAGACTCATATCTAACTTTCAAGTTGGTAAAATCTTGAATATGTTGAAATGCATATGCTGAAATACATTAGCTGAGGTGCCGTTCAGTAAAAAAACAAAAAAAAAAAAAAACCAAAGAAAAAGAAATGCCAAAGTGCTGAACTCTGTGAACCTGTCCTCTCATCTTACTGGACCTAATCCATCTCTTCTTTTTAACACTTTCAAAAGAAAAGACCTTTTAGGATTTTAGTTTAAGGATTAATGCTTGCAAAGAATTCAATAAATTCCCTGTTAGGAGAAATTTGATTAGTAGTGGCAAAATATATGTGATGATTATATTATTAGTTAATTAAAATATTATAGAAGATAATTGTTCCATACAATGGAAGTTGAGATTAGAATTAGAGATTTTTGGGAAAGGTGTTTTGATTGTAATTCAAGAGCTAAATTGTTGTGCGCGGACGCGCCTTTAGAATGCCAATATCTATTTCTTACGAAAGATTGAACTTAAGATTTGTCTTTCTACTTTGTTAAAGTACTTTGAATTAAAAATTTTGAGAGATACAGTTTTTTTAAAAAAATAATAAAATAAAAATAACAATGTTAGTAATTGGGCAATAGGAATTTAAAGACCAAATATTATTGCAAGAGGACAAATTAGGAGTGAATTTTGAACTTGAGGAAACATACCAACTAAGTGAATAACATCCCAATGACTTGTTGTTAAATTATTTTCTTGGACTCTTCTATTTATATAAATCTTTTGGTTTCTCAAGAACAAATGATAACATGTTTTTAATTTAGTCTTAATGGTTTATAAGTTTAATTTTATTATCAATTATTGTACTTGGAAATGTTTTCTTTATAAATAAATTTTATAGGAAGAGTTGGAGTTATTTTCTTCAAATGAATATCTAAAAGTAATTACTATATTTAATTTATATGTAACAGATAATATGTTGATTTTAGAGCCTTGTATGTTTGATTTAAAATGTCGGATTAAATTAGAATGCTGGTTGCTAATGGGTGATCTGCTAGCCTTTGACACGCTATAGTACACCTAGCTAGTAGGGTGTTTAGGAGGTGCTAGCTATGTGCGATGGCCAACACGTGTGGAGTGAAGGGATGATTATTCGTAAGCATGGTACTTACACTTATTTTTGTGAGCCTTATGCCAGCACTTGATTTTGTAGGCTTTATGCTTATGATTGTTTTTGTAGTTTCGAGCTGCACTTCTTAGTTATTTATCCTCGTGGACTATGTACCTACACTTGTTAGTCGTTCTGATCAAGTCCTACTAAAGAGTGAATTTTAAAAATTAAGTTTTCTTAAAATTTGATCTTTTGAAGAAAACTATTATTTTTAACATATTTGGATTTTCTATTGAGTTGAATAATTCTCAAAGTATTTAAACATGTTGATGTTTAAAATGTAACTCAAATTTTTAATAAATTGTTATTGAATTCATGCATTCATAGTTTTTACGTTTATATAACTATTGATATATATGAGGTATGTGCTTATATTATTTTATATTGATTATTTCATTAAGTTTATAAAAGAGTCCTTGATGTACTTTTCATTATTTTCATAAACTGTAATTAGGACATTATTTACTAAAATTTTTTTATCTCAGATAGTGTAGTTGATCTTGTACCTTTAGATGATCATTGAGGGGTCTATTGCCAAGTTGGAGTTAGAGCATTATTCTGGTTAATCTCTATTCATTGTAATGCTTGAATTTATATATATATATATATATATATTGTAAATTCTGTTTTATTTTAGATGCTCCAGATGAACTATAGTGAGAACTCTCATTTACTACCTATATTGTTGGTCTACTGGTAGGAGCAAAGCTCCCAGTTGTCATTTTAGTTGTCAAGATGTTGCTGTAGAACTTTCAAAAAGTCAACTTTTTAAAGTTTTGTTGAAATTTCTATAAAATTTATGACTTTCATTAGCATGCAAAACATATATATGTAATAATTTTATCCTATATCAAAAATGCATATATTTTTAGAAATTAGAGTTTTCTAGAAATTGAAGCTTAAAGGATGTGAGTTTATATTCTTGTCCTGTGCTAGTCACCCCCTAAATTTTGGGGCATGACATTTTCATTTTGATATAACTTCTTTATTCCTGAATAGTGATTACTCTTACTATGATATGACCATTTTTGTTATTCTAGAGTAACTTTCCCTATTTAGGTATAACCATCTTATTCTAGAATAAAACTTCTTATTTGGGTATAACATTCCTTATTCACGTATAGCATTTGTAGTCCCAAATGGTACTCCATAATATAAATCATCATCTTTCAAGATAATCTATTCTAATATATGTGAGCTATTCAAAAATAATGAACACTATGATAATTCATTAAATATTCTTGACTATTCCTATATAAGTGTGAATATTGTTGCTCTATTTTATTTGTATATTTTGGACTCTTTGAATCTCATTATATATCCATCTCTTTCACATTTTATGAGTTGTGTTATCTCTATAATCTTTCTAGAAACCTTTTAAACACAACTTTGAGTTGGATTAAACATTTATTAATGCATTGGATATGCTTATTCCCGAATAGCATCCTTATTCTCGAATAACGTCATTCTTCCAATATAAGCTCTCACCTACTTTTTGTCAGAACATTTATTATAAAGAGTCATTACTTTCGTTACTTACCATGAGAGAGAAACTCTACCGTAAAGGACTATGCCATTGCCCCATTTCTAAAGAAACCCAAAAGAGAAAAGATGATGACTCTAATGGCTATATTCATTGAAGAACCTACATAAAGTCACATTTATGAAGACGGTGAAGAAGAACGAACAACCGAGTTAATACACGAGCTTATTCATTTATTGTTTCACCTACATCATGTTGTTGTATTCATTACAAGTAAGCTTTATTGATTATAAATCAACTCTTTGAGAGAGAATTTCATAGAAGTAGTTCATTCTTGAACTTATTTTGTTTATCCCTATTTTCTATTCTTAAAACAAAAGATCTTAAGCTGTGGGGAGCATAAGAGGGTTTTATCATTACCTTTGTAAGTGAAAGTGATACAGACTTGAGTGTGAGTCTGAGATTGTACTGAGGCAACTAAAAGCCCATCTTAGTCTTAGCAGAGTTAGTGGAGAAAATCTCAACTGCGACTTGAGAACTGGATGTAAGGTCAAGTAGGTGGAGCTAAACCAGGACATGTCAAAGCAAATAACACCTTAAGCATTAGTAAATAGGGAATCCGTGATCTAAAAGTGGTTAAGGACACCTTTATCCAGGCTGCCTCTCATAGTTAGTGAACTCGAGCTAATCTAGTCATATAAACTTGGTCCAATTAGAGCAGAAGTTAGAATAGTAAAAGTGGATCATGTATGATTTAATTATGATATATTGTATCTATATATCATGATCACCTAGTTTTATTATTATCTTACTTTGCATGTTCATTTATAGTTTGGCTTACTTGTAAATAGTTTAGATTATTTGGTTACAGGGACTCTGTCTTACACTATAGTTATAATTTTACAGGTAACAACACTGATGGGAATAAGGGAGAAGAGCAGGGCAAGGAGTAGTCTCATGCTTGTGTTGTAATTTCCTTTCTAAGTTTTGATTAATGTGTAAATATGAATATATATATGCTAATATTGCCAATTAAGATTTCATATTATTTTGAATTCACTTGAATGATGCGTATGATTGTGTGATATTGTAATTTGGTCAGGAATATGTATTTTGTGATAAAATAGTGACATGGGACCAAATTCCTAGTGCAAGTCTATGTCAAATGGTATTTGACTTGTTATAAAGGCTAAGTAGTTAGTTTGGATGGCTAAGTATTGAATTATGTAAATTTCCCTTTTTTTCTAAAATTAGGGTTTTACTAGACATGTTGTGTCTGGATTTTAATATTGGCTGTGCGATTGTTCCATTAGGCATTTGTTAGTCTATGAGACATAATTCAAGCATTGGTTATGGATAATGGCTTTTGGTTTGAAATTAGGACACTTAGATATTGGTAAGTTTTAGAGAAGTAACCATTTTGCATCTGGACGTTTAAATTTAAAATGGGATATCATTTTGGAATGAAATTAGTGCCATTTTCTATATAACTGAATCTCATGGAAGTACTTGAATTATCTCAATTGAACATTGGATGGAAAAATGGCACATGCTTAAAGTTCGCTCTGGTATGTTTTCATGCTAGTAAAGATATTGTCATGACTGTATAATGCATTATGGCACATGGTATCTATCTTGTAGCTCATGACCAAGTAAGGGTGGTGTCTCTTATTTTAGAAAAAATTATGATTTTGCACCTATTATAGTATTTTGTATTTATTGGTTTGATTTCCATGCTTCCAATGATTATATATATACTTTGATTTAATTGTGTTGAGCTCAACAATTTTAAAAAAGGGTTTTATGGTATCCCATTTTTTAAATGTTTTATGTATCTCTGGTTAACCTTTTTTTAATCATGGTAAGCTAATGATGTAGTTAATCATTAATTACCATGATAGAGTGTTTATGTGTAGTATGTTCTAGTAATGTCAAGGAGGACATTACCGAATCTACTCTTATGACCCTAAATGCATAGCTTAGTTCTTTAACTCTTGTTCAAACATCTTTGATAGTTTGTTGCATCCTTAAGAGGAGAGAATGGTGAGAGGCAAAAAGGCTGCCACTGCCAATAACCCACTAAAGCAACTGCCTTAGGACAATGATGCACTCTTGAGGGAGATGAGAAACCTAATGATCTATAGTAATGAGAATGTGTAGAGACAGAACACAAAGTTGAGAGAAAAGAGGCAAGGGGGTAATCATCAAAACCCAAACCTAGAGAACCATATGGATAGTCGACGGTGGGAAATGAAACCATATATCATAATATGCTGGACTAGAGCATGTATGAAGGTTTTAAGTGTAGTAGCATCTACTCCTATAGGATAAAGGTGATAATTGATAGAGCATGGAAGAGTTTCTTAAGGTTCAACTCTTCAAGCTTTGATGGTAGCATGTGGCAAAGAAGTAGACCAATTTCTATTAGCTACTATTATGCTTGAAGATGTGACCAAGCAGTGGTAGGAACTGCTAGATTGATTGATAGGTCCACCTAAACCTGGATGAGTTGAAGAAAAAGTTTTTCAACCATTACTTTCCTACTACATTCAGAGTTGAGAAAGAGTTAAAATTTCATAAGCTAAAATAAGGTAAGAGGGATGAGGAAGATTTTATTGTCAAATTTATCAAATTTTTCAAGTATTGCACCTATTTGTAGTAGCACAATAACCACAAATGAAATGCTGAGAGACTACTTGAGAAGGTAAGACTAGAGTATAGGCAATAGATCCTTAATATGAAGTCTAGTTGCCCAAAATGTGCCTCGAGGCATTACTCTTCTAGAAGGAGCTCCTGGATTGTGACCCCTTCTAAAACTCACTCTTCTTCTTGTTTAAGCTCCCTGAGCTTCTAGAATTGTAGCTATATCTCTTACTCACTCCTTTAGTAGGATCCATAAAGGAGGAGAATCTTCCCCTAATTATCTCTTCTCTTCTCATTCTCAACTTCTCTCCCCCTTGCCATTATTCATAGCTACTACACATCTCATAAAAGGAAGTGACCATTAACTTTATTGTTTATGGTAATGCCATATGGAGTGCCATGTTGATGTTTTTGGTCAAATAAAATAACTTAACGATCAGAGTTCATGACAGGGGTAATATTGATCCATTCTTAATTATATAAGAGAAAGCAATTTAGTTATGTCAATAAAAATAAAAGGAAAGACATCAAAATCTTTGTACCATAATAGTTATATATTCTCATTTACTTTCTAGATTTCTACATGTTAATTGCATAGGGAAAGTTATAATTGTTTGTTCCATTTTAGTCATTGCTAGAAGAAAAATAGTCATTATTTAGATATTAGTAAATAAAAAATTTGCACAGGAAAAGTTGTAATTACTTGTTTCATTATATTCATTGCCAAAAGAAAGTAACCATTGTTTAAACTAAAGTAGTCACTGATATTTATTTTTTTATTTTAAAATGGGGTATTTCAATCATTTTACCAAAAATCATTAATGTTAGAAAGGTCCTTAGAGACTTGAGAAGAATTAGGACATTTTGTAGGGCCTTATTGTTTTTTTTTTTGCATGCTTTAGGGAGATTTTTTTGTCATTTTCTTTTCATAATTTCTAGAAATTTTAGTCAAATTTTGAATGAAACTATTAAAATACATTGTACACATTAATTGTAAGAAGATTTTTGGATGAATAAATTTTCCACATTCTTTCATTTTCAAGGATTCAAGTGAATCACAAAAGCTAGGCTTAGTTTTCTTAGACTGTGTATATTTGGATAAGTCATGGTTTCGTGGGATTTTACCTTGGCAACCTAATCATGCTGTGGCTCCAATTAAATGAAGTGTTAAAGGTCCCTCGAGCTATTCATGTTGGATCTATGAGTGTCCTAAACTCAAATTTTGGTTAGTTTTCCCCTAAAACATATTTAAAAACCCAACCATTTTGCCCTATTATTAATGTACCTATTAACCAAATTTTTTATGAAAAATTTACATGTGGCATCCAAGTGGATGTCTAGTCAGAAATTAATAATACATTTTTGCCCCTTGTAGTATTCTCTTAGGAACATTTAGTGTTTTGAACTCAATTTTGGGTCATTTTCCCCCTTAAATGCTAAAAAAACCTAACTACATGCATTCACATTTCATAGTCAAATCTTAATTTAAGTTAGTGGATCCCGCATGGTGTACACATGGCATCTAATTTGGTGCCTATTCTAAAAATTCTCCATGTATACACTTAGCAGCCTGACTCATTTTTTTTTTTAAATTACTCTCCCACTCTCAATCTTGATGTCTTGCCTTCTTTGCAATGCCTTAATCCCAAAACCTAACTTAAACTTAGACATGCACTTGCCCTCTCTCGCAACAACTATAAGCCTCAATCATCATGATTGAGGGAAAGCTCTTATTAAGTGTAGATATGGAGGAATTTTTTAAAAAAAATTGAATAAAGCTTCCAAATGTACATATGAAGGAATTTTAAAAAAAATTCTTAGTTAGGCTACCAAGTGTACATAGAAGAATTTTTATAACGCAATTGCTAACTATGATATGAGAGAACATTTGTTTTTTAATTTGTCACTTAGCATCGACTTGGATGCCATGTGTACACACTTGTGGGAGTCACTAATTTAAATTAATATTTGTTTGTGGTGTGTTAACGGCAGGATATGCTTGGTTATGTCTTTTAAACTTTAAAAGGAGAAATGACCCAAGTGAGTTCAAGATACTTAATTGTCCCTAAATGAATACTTTAAGGGCAACAATGACTGTTAACTAATGTTGGATGCCACATGTACAATTTTTTTTTTCAAAAAAAGTTGGTTAACAGGCATGTTATAATTGTAAGGTAAAACATTTGAGTTTTTAAACATTCAGGGGGGAATGACCAAAAATTGAGTTTAGAACTCCCACAAACTGGGCATGAATAGTTTGAGGGCAAAAATACCCTTCAGTACCCTTGAATGGACATGGATAATTAAATGTGTAGGTTTCAATGATAATGAATAAAACTATTAAGATACATTGTACACATTAGTTGTAAGAAGATTTTGGATGAATGAAATTGTCCACATTCTTTCATTAGTAAAGAATAAAATCTCAAATAATAAATCCATTAATACTAAATTTCTAATTTTCAATTTGCTACCATCAATATTCATGTCCAAATTCATTATCACTCACATTCTCCCTTACACACTGCTATTATATATATTGGTGTTGTATCCAAGAAACAAATATCAATTCTATATTGCCACAAATCATATTTACTTCCTACATTTGAAGCTACGAAACAAGAAAACATGGGAAATACATCTTTCAAGTTGGCTTTCATATTTTTGCTCCTTGCTTTCACCACCTATGGTACTTCTTGTCTCTATCATTGTTTATGAGTTCATATGCCCTATAGTAAATGTTATTGCATGTATATCCCCCTAAATCTTTTTGCAAGAGCAAAATTGCCTTTCGTCAGAGACCCATAATCTTTTTCGTTATGTACTAATATGTAATAGTTTTAGGACCCAAACACAGTGACAACAAGGCATTTAATCCATTTTAACACTATTTTTCCATTAAAATCAAGTCAATTCTAACCATTACCATTGTCACTTCTAACCTTTTTGGCCCTTGTTAGGTGGTTAAAATATGTTAGAATATCTTGCTGTCACTGTCATGGGACCCACAACTATTCCACATCAGTAAATAACAGAGAAGATGATGAGCTTCTGACATAAGGGTGATTTTGCTAATGTTCTTCAAAAAAAAATTGGAGGAAAATGGTCTTTAACCCATAAATAAATGATATAATTTCTACATACTCTCTTCTTTTAACTTAATTTATTATCTCTCATTCCTCATTTTAGGTCAGGAAAATTGCAATTCCTTTATTTGTAACAAAACAATTCGTTGCAAAATCAATTTACAATAGATTTTTCTTTATTGCTATCATATGTTTACAGTAAAAATTTTAATTTTTCAATTTCTTCTATAGTTAAAAAGCCTAAATAATTTAGCATAACGTTCTTTTTTTTTTTCCATTGAAACTATACTAATGCAGGAACTTCATTTGCAAGAGTAACAAGCAATGAAATTAAAGCACAAGTTGCATGCCAAACAAATCAAGATTGTCGTCGTGGTACTTGTTTGGTTGGAGTTGGTTTCTGTATAGATAATATATGCCAGTGCTTGGATGAAACCAAAACAAAAGCAACAAGAAAATTAGACCTTAAAACTCTCACTTGAAGAGCTATATATTTATATCATTGTGTCACTGTCTATGATGTTTTATGCTATGTAAGACAACATTTGGAGGTCTTATAGAAATAATCTTTGCTCAATAATAAATTTTTAGTTACATTGTTATTATATTATATCTATATTTAACACAGACACACACACACACACACATTTACTCCCTCTCTCTCTCATACACACACATGCATTTTACAAAATACTCTCTCAAATTCTATTTATATAGACCTATCAATTGATCTTTAATGCAAGACCATATAAAAATTTAGTAGAACATTTATAACTAAACTCTAAAAATGTTCTTCTTATAATATTTTCCCCATCCTTTCTCCATAATGAGTTATAAGTGAAACCAAGGTAGAAAACATTGATAAATAGAACTATCAAATTTGTCATTGTATGCTCCTATATTATGCTCATAGACTTTGAAAGGTGAGAACTGACTATGTAGCATCTACATCGAGAATTCAAGTATTGTATATATATGTCATTAGTTTGGTCTTATGTAGGTACCATCTATAATAACGAACTTGCAAAATGAATTTATCTATCATAAAAGGATTTGTTGTTCCTAACTCTACTTCACCTTAATTGTTATATGAACAACTAAAGTTATGTCTTAGTCCAACTAGGAATAACATTTCTCTTAGGTAATTTTGGAAAGTTGTAAAAAAAATTGTAAGGAAGTTCTAATGTTTTTTAACATTTGAATACCATACATTCATAACCTTGTTTTATTTGTTTAGTTACAAAGAGAAAGCTTAGTAGAGCGAATATTTAATTGTTAAAAAAAATCTAATTATCATTTCCTAGTTAAGACAATATCAAATAGAATTTCCCTCTCCTTTGATAGGATAAGTGATATTGATAAGAGTATTGATGTCACTTCACTACTACAAAATTGTCAAATAAGGTCCTATCATATATTGAGGGTGCTTATATTTGATGGTTATAGGACAATCAAGTATCAATCCAAAGATATGATAGTTGTAGCCAGCTATCATATACTGGCACTCATATTTGGCCAGAAATATGAGATAAAAGGGAATATTTGACAGTTACAGTAAATAAACTGTCAAATACGCTTTCTCTTATTTGAGCAAGAGGACATTAAAGAAGTTTATTAAAATCCTCAAGTAACCCTTAAAGGTAATAAAAAGGTTGAGGTAATCAAATAATGTAATCATTTTGCTTGCTTGATTGTATTGTTTTTTAATAATTCTAAACTAATAAATGATATTTTGAATACATATATACATACATACATATAGATGCCATGTTTGGTTCAAGAAAATTAATGTGAAGTGGAAAAAGTGGTTTTTTAAACTATGTACATAACTATGATTTTGAAAATGATTAACAAAGAAATGTCGTGCATGGTTGTTATGAAATGGTTATATGATGGATTTGTATGTTGAGAAAATGCATAATGAATTGCATATTGTTATGTGTCATGATCATATGTGAGAGGGCAAGAGTTTATCATAAGGGGTTAGTCTAAATCCATATGGTCTCACCAACACCTTTAAGGGTATAGGTTGGGGCATATGACATCCCAAAATTTGATAAAGGAAAATTTGTGGTCCAAGAGTAAGTGTAGAGCCTCTGGTACCCTCATTATTAGTGTGCTTAAGCCATTCTACTCACATAGACTTGGTCTTTTTTGTATTGTTAGCCCATAAATGTAATCAAAAGTAATAGGAGGATATAAAGAAGGTGTAATGATCATGCATGGATATATGTATTGTATGCAAATGATATTATTTTATAGTCCACTTTGCATGCCTATTTACATTCTTGACTTTCTTATAGATAGATTAAGTTATTTGATTAGAGGCGTTGCCTCACCCTATGGTTATTATTTTGCTAGTAACAACTCTGCTAAAGGCAAAGGAGAAGGATAAGAGAGCAAGGATTAAGTGTCCCAGCAATTTGTAATGCCCAATTTACTTTTCTATAATTAAATATAATTATATATTTATTGCTAATTAGGTACATGTGGTGGTGAAGCAAGCCCTGTGCCATGGCTTATCTTGTTTATGTCATGCATTGTGGCGTGTGTAACATCTACCCTAGCACATGATGCAATTTCATGACAACAAATTCTACTATCATAACAATACTCAAAATAAATTTTTAGCGTGCATCATTTCTTCATTCGACATCCAATCAAGGTGATTCAATACCCATACATACCTCTTTTCCTTTTAAAACACATTCAAGGGTGTCGATTTCTCCAACCTAGTGCCATTAGTCTTAACCAAGAATTGAACCACACCTAATGAATTGATATACACTTGATTAAACATTCTTATACACAAGCAATTATCCAAAATACATTATGGCCAAAGAAAACCACATAATTCAATATAAAGGGGCACAACAACAATTTGACCCTTAATAAATCTAAAGGCTACTTCACTAGCTACAACAACATTAAAGTAACCCAATCTTAGTATTTTAGCCCTGCAACACACAACATTAACGCAAACATATCATATAAGGCCAAAATACACCAAAATACATATTACATAATTCATAGTACAAGTGATGCAAAATAATGAACCTAATCACGTAAGGGAGACTTTACAAAATCTTCTTTGTTTAATATATATTAATACAAATATGTGATATATAATGAACATTATGATAAAATCCATTAGTAAGGATTTTAACCAAAAATCCATTGGTAAGGAATAAAATCTCATGAATTAATTCCATCACTACTATAAATTCCTAAATTTCAATGCTCTTCCTTTAATGTTCATGTCCATATATTCTGTCCCTCACATTATACATTGTACACTGTTGGCTATTATATATTGGTACAACATATTCTTATATTGTATTTCCACAAATCATATTAACTTCCTACATTTGAATCTAGAGAAATTCTTAGGTAGACCCTTTGCACCATGTCATCCATGGTCCATCCAATAATAGCATGGCATTTAAATGGCATGAAATATAAATTAATTATTACATTAATCACAGTAGAGAGTGAAAATACAAAAAATTAAATAGGCATTATGTTATAAAAACAAAATCATTAAAAATAATGACACATAAGATTTTATTTGATTGAATTGATATAATTTTATTAGCTGGACCATAAATAACATGGTGCATTGGGTCCATTTAAGAATTTTTCTTGAATCTATAAAATAAGAAAATATTGGAAATGCTTTTTCAAGTTGGCTTCACATTTCTTCTTGTTTTTGCCACTTTTGGTGCTTCCTCATCCCTACCACTACTTATGATTTTATGCTCTATATTAAATATTAGGGATAAATGGTAATTTCATTACAAAAAAGGAGAAGCATTTAGAGACATCTAAAAATTCATCTCTAAATATCTTAAAATCCATCTCTAACTATTTAGAGAAGACTTTAGACACGAAATACAAGATGTCACTAAAAGTGGCATTGCTAAATAATTAGAGATAGATTTTTGTTGCCCGTCTCTAATATGAGATGCATGCTTTCGTCTCTAAATTGAAATTCATCTCTCTCTAGTTTCATTTGAAAGTTGTCTCCTTCAATCCCATAAAGAGGGATACAATTCGTCTCGAAATCTGTCTTTAAATTTAGAGACAAATTTTAATCTATCGCTAAAATAATTATCGATAATTCATATTATTTGTTAGAGATGGATTATTACCTCACTAAATCTGTCTCAAAAATATATTTTTTAACAAATTATTTTTCTTTATCCATTCCTCCATTATGTTCCTCTTTTTCAAATTTTTGACATTTATTACAAATTCAATGTAATAGCGAGAAAGAAAAATTCATAACAAGATATTGTTTTCAATATAGAACATATAATTTGTGTTAAATAAAATGTACAACATATAAAAGTTTATAAAAGATGTTACATGGTCTTCTTCTACCTAAAATGCAACATCTTGAATTTTTATCTCTAGGTAATAAAATAATTATATGTAATTTTCATGAATAGAAAAGGAATTTTGAGGCATAGAAAAGGAATTTCAAGGCATACAAAATTACTAATAATTTATTGAGTATTATAAATTTATAAAATAAGAAAAATAATTTAGATATATATATTACCCAAAAAAGATTAAACCAAAATAACTTAATTCCAAAAAAATTATGAATAATATATATATATATATATAAAGAGTAGATATAGCATATAAAATGTTGGGTCAATATGTATATACAAATAATTAAAATAAAAGATATTAACACAAATGGGAAAAAAGGGAAAGCTACATACTCCTTTTATCTAAAAATATAAGGCATTTTTAATCAAATCTCACTCCCCAATAAAGTAGTTACCTACTTTCAAACTAACCTTATCTTTCCATATTTACTCCTATTAAATACCTTATAATAAATATAAAGTCACTATCAATAAGGGTACTTTTGGAAAAAGGCAATGATTATATCTCGAAAGATTAAAAATTTCTTATATTTTTAAATATCTAACTCCTCAAAAAATATCTTATATTTTTTAATAGGAGTATATAATATATGTGTGTATAAAAGTTATCATATAATATTGTGTGTAACAAAAAAATAATAATAAATAAAAGAACGGATTGGGTGAACCCATGGCCCATTCCAATCAATTTGAGGAGACCCAATGCACTTTTTGTTTTTGCGGTGCAAACTGAGAGACGGCAAGAGAGAGCACGAGTGTGAAGGACAGGTGGAGAATTTTAATGTTCAGGTTTTATATGCAGATATTTCAAAGGTGATTTTAGTCTTTTATAAATTAGATAAGTGCTCTAAATATTATTTTCTCTCTATCTATCTATTTAGTTTTTAGATTTTAGAAAGTGAAAAATCTAAGGTGGGATCTATTAGATTTTTTTTTAGGTCTTTCTACTGCTGTAAATTTCTCTAATAATATATCTAAATTTCTTATAAGATTTTAGAATATTTAATCTATAAACATGAAATTTTTATTAGATCCAATGACTTTTAAAGTAAGGTTTGAGACAAAAAAATAAAGAATTTAGATTAATCGAGACTTTAAATCAATGTTTTGAAGCTATAACATAGAGAAATTAGTTAAAAAAAAAGAAATATGGATTTAAAAGGGAATTTTGGATTTTTTAAGATGACTTTAAGGTCTTAAAGTAATTTTAAAGAGCTTTGGGGGTAATCTTTTCACAGTTTTAAATTATATATTTATATTTTGTTTATGTGTGACTTATGTAGATTCTCACTAAGAGCACTTACAGCTTGGATTTTTACTGTGCAATTACTTGTAAGCTTAAGGAGAATAGGTAACTTGGAGTTTTTTCATCCGTGTGCCAACTATGTTTGCTGTTATGTTTTATAAAAGTATGCTCTAGTTTAATTTTGTTTAATTGAGTGTAACACATGTATATAAACTTTATGATAAATTGTAAAGGGTGCAATTATGGAATACTGGCATCTAAAGAGTTACTTTAATTTGTCAAGCATGCCTATGATTATTGCCATGAGTATTTGAGGTTTAAAGCTTATTTATATGCAATATGATAGTTGCATATCATGCATTGGTGATAGGTTGTGGAGATGTCGAATATGATATGGAGGTGTTGATATAGATACATGATTGTGACCATGTGGTTGCCTCTACTATGTGCATAGTGGTTAGATTTTTGATAAGCCTCATTCCTCAATACTTACCTGGCTAGATTTGTAAAGGAAAAACGTGGGATAGTGACACCTCCTAGTTGCATTCTTTAAGGAAAGGAGACAGTCTGGATTTGGGCTCTATATCTTTGACCAGGTATATCTTGAGCTTCAGAGATGCTTTAGTTAGTCCAACGTGTGGGCTAGATCATGGATAAGCTTATGGTTCCAGTCAGCAATATAAGGTTACCTATCTTGCATATGATCCAATGTTTTTAAAACTAGACCAGATATTAAACTGAAAAGGTAAGTGATTCATGGTTCATATGATCCAACATGGTTAGACCAATGATGGAACTGGTGACGTAATAATTAAATTAAAAAATTATATATATATATATATATATGCAATAATCTAAAAATAAGAAATAAATATGAAATTGCTACTTAACTTAAAAATAAACCTAAATATTTTAAGTTTATCATGACTTAACAAGCCATATGATACAACATAATATCAAATGATTAAAAAAAATTGGTCATTTTCTAAAAAAATTGATAAAAAATTTAAAAAGAAAAAGAAAGAGGCATTTTTTGAATAGTCCAATTTTTAAAAATCGGATCCAGTTCCTAGCTTGATCCATGTTCCCAATCTAACTGCCGGTCTAAAACAGTCCAATTCGACTCAACTTCTCAAACCGTTTTGTCTGCTCAACTGAGCATTAGCTTAACCAATTGATGGTTTGACCGCTTTGACCATCCCGTTTGGTTCAGTTTTTTAATCATTGATATGATCATATGTTGCATATAACTACAATGAATGATGACTCATAAACTTTTATGTTCATAATTTAATGATGATGATGAAATCATATGTGTACATATAGTGTTATTTATGTGTAGTTGTTAGTTTGTACATATATGATAAACTTTGGCTATTGAGACGTTAGTGCTTATTCCCTTTCTTGAACATTTTTAAGTAAGCTTTGAGTCCCATTTTAGTTTGTAGAATAATAAATTGCCAATTTAAGACTTATTTTTCATTTAGGATTAATTGTTAAATTGTTATTATTTATTGATGATTGATTCATCTGGATTAAATATTTTATTATAAAACTTTTGTGCTAAGACTTTTAATGAAAAACAAATATTTGAGTATTTATTATGGGATGTGATAAGTGTGTTTGGAGACTTTAAAAAAGCCCATATATACTTCATGAAAAAGAAATATGTGTAAGCTCAACTTACTAAAGCACAATTAACATCAAAACCAAGGTAATCAAGGGACTAACCCCAATAAGGATTACCAAGTTTATCAAATTACACAAATGGGGATCCCAAGTTTTCAGAATTTAAAATGCACCCATTCACTTTCAACCTTTACAAATCATAGTTGTAAATGTGTGCGGAAGCATGGAAATCTAAAAAGAACTAAGGCATTTGCATAAAAATAATTAAATAATAAACTATGCATAAAATAGCACATGCATCGCGGCATGTCTGCCTCTATGCCATGTGCTATGGTGCATTGCATGAATTTGAGAATGATAGCACCCGAGATGAACTTCTAAAGAGTCCTATTTCTCTGTCTGACATCTAATTAAGGTAATCTAGGTGTTTACAAAGAGCCTTCTTCTAGCTCTAACTAATGGTACAAGTTTCACAATCAAATTATTTTTCTATCAAAAATTGGACACCCTTTACAAAACTCACTCCCTTTTCACAATAACTCACAACTAAGGTGCCCAAACCATAACAAATGTACCAAAAGCCTACACCAACCTTTAGACCACACTTAATGGATTATTTAGAACTCATGCAATACACCACAACCAACCAAAAATGCTTATTTCATAAATTCACCGCTCAACCCCTTGAATTCCAAAAACATAAGGGAGAGTCAATCATGCATAAAATATTAAATATCCATCCAACATAACCAATTACACTTTACCCTATTTATACTAGTATTTCGGCTTTATTTAAGCCTTACAATCTTCTATCAACAACTCAAGCCACAAAATACACAAAATACTTCTAATTATTATGCAAGTGGTTCAAAATCAATCACGTGTGGTCCTATTTGTAATAACAACTGAAATACACATAAAATGAGCAAAGAGGCCTACAAGCAGGATTTACACCACAATCCCAAGCCTCTGACCATTTTCCCTGCTCTTAATCTAATGAGTTAGGCCTTGTAATATTAAAGAATGAGAGGTGAATATAACCACTCAGTAACTAAAGTCAACCTAGCCTATGCAGTTGCACATTAATTAATTATAGATGTAAATGGTATTAAATAATCATTATATGCACATATATTGAATATAGTCTTGGTCACAAAAATAACAACCATGTCATCAGGTTTGCAACACGTAACATCAAATATATCACAATTATGCATATCCTAAGATTGTAAAAATAACAACCATATGCCTTAAAAAGACATGCTAGACCACAATAGCGATAACCATTAGGCTAGAACTATAAATGCATGATCAATGCTAGCCTTCTTATTACCTCTGACATGAAACTAGTGGCTATCAGGCTAGAATTCACTTGTGAGGAACTACCAGGCTAGAATTCACTCTCTCAATTGTGTATCGTAGTTTCCCCTAATACTAACAACTATAAGGTGTCTTAACCCTAACCTAATCTCCTTATGAACAGGTGGAGACTAGTTGAGTTTAAGTCCCTCAAAGAATAAGTGGGATGCTCTCAATCATCATCACTAGTCATACATACATACATACATACATACATACATACATACATACATACATATATATATAACATGTATATGGTTCTCCATAATACAAGACAATTCCTCCCACATAAATAATCATATTGCCAAATTTGCATCAATAGTTTTCAATCACTAAACAAGTTCCAAATCACTAAATTCAACAAATAACCAATTAATAAACAATTATAAAAACTAGATTTTTCCCCTAATTACCTTAAATCTTTGAGATGTCAAAGGTTTACCCCTTAAAACACAACTTCTAAAGCTTCTTCTCAAGCTTGAATGGTGCCAATTTAATCAGTCTACAACCAATCACAAGGATATTCATTAATATCCCTTCATGAGCAATTTCCCAACATTCTCACTCCACATTCTTCCTTAATTAAAATAACAAATTCACTCTCAATCATACCCAATGGATTTACTAGGTTTCAATAACCCATATTGTAATTAATGAGCTATTTGACCACCATTAATGGCTTTAACACAACTTTAATAATCATATTTATTGTCATTTTCAAATATTAATGGTCCTCAACAACCAACAACTTACAAAATAATTAATGTGAGGTTTAAATACTCTAAAAAAAATCTTATTATGTCTATTTTAGCAAATGAGTTTAGATCCATAGCTCATATAAGAAAATCACTCTTCCAACTCAAACCCCAACTTCTAAACTAGAGAAATGGAAGAGAAAGGGAGAAAAAAACATATGGGTCTTACCTTAGGTGTAGGATGGCTTAAAATTGCTCTAAAACCTTTAATGAAGTAAACCCTAGCAAAGCAACCTTGAGTCTTTTGTTTTCTTCCTCTTTTCCTTACTAATTTCTCTATTTGATTCCTGAGCTTTATATAAAAAAACTTAACCATACACCATGGCACATGTAGTACACACCACGACGCATGACACAAAGAGATTCTTCCTCATTTAGTTGCCATTTGTACACTACAATAGACGTCCCTCATTTCGCAACGTGTGGCACAGAGAAACCATCTTTAGCTTTTTCACCCCATTTAATGTCTGGATGGCCCGACTTCACTATGGACCCATATTTAGGGCTGAAAACACAATCAAATTCACTTTTTAAACCTCTCTAGCCACACATCACATCAACAAACTTAATTACCCTAATTAAGTTCAGTTAATCAAGTTTAATTTCTAAGATGTGACAACATTAACTTTAAACTTTTATAACCTTGGTAACCCTTTTTAACTAATTTAATTTTTCCTACCAAGATTATTTTTAAGCATCTATCTATTAGGTTAATCTTTTCATAACCATATTAGCTCTTTGAAATTTAAATTAACTATTTTCTACCATGTTTACCTTTAATTTGAGAATTTGTTTTAACCTTTTTTACCATACTAATTATTTTAATTGATTTTAATATGCTCTAAAGGAATTTCATGTGACTGTTGTAAAAAGAATATTCAGATATCTCATGGATATGAACACTTTAGGGCTTTAGTATCCTAAAGTAAGAAGTGAGTTTTTGATTGGATACTCTAATATGGACTTTAGAGGATGTAAACTAGAGAGAAAAAGTACAAGTGGAATTTCTCATTTCTTTGGGGGCTCACTTGTGTCTTAGGCAAGCAAGAAACAAAATAATGTCTCTCTGTCATCAATTGAATTAGAGCATATTGCTCTTGGGTTTTGTTGTTCACAAATCCTTCAGATAAAGCAGTAAATTGAAGACTTTGGGATTAAATTCAAAGAGATTCCAATTAAGTGTGACAACATGAGTACAATATGCTTGACGAAGAATCCAATACATCATTCAAGAACAAAGCATATTGATATTAGACACTACTTCATCAGAGATCATGTGCAAAAGAAAGATGTGATGGTAGAGTTCATTTTTATGAATTTTCAACTTGCAAACATTTTCACCAAACCACTGGCAGTTGAAAAATTCATATATATATATATAAGGAGAATTAAATTTGTTAAATCTCAATGAGCTGTAAGTATTTCTATCTTAATTTGTGATTATATCTTTCAAATAAATAACAATATAACTTAAGGTTTAAAGTATTTTAAGATTTTTTAAATTATTTTATTCACATATTTAGGAATAAACAAAGTTATTTGGGTATAAAGAATGTGGTGACTATTTTGGAATAAAGCACTTATTCTGAAATAAGAAAGATTGCTAGAGAAAAGCTCGTGAAGAAACTGGTTGAGAATAGCTATTCAATTTAGAACAAATTGAGCTATTCTAGAATAAGGGTACCTATTCTAGAATAAGCTATTTGGGAATAGCCAAATCTCTTTAGAATAGTCAAAAATCTTGGAAAGACTGATGAACTATTTCAGAATAAAGTACATATTCCAAAATAAGCTACTCGGGAAGAAAATGTATGTTTCAAACTCTAACTTTTTAAATTCCATAATGGCTAGTTTATTAAATTAGACTAATCATTTATTTCAAAATATGCTATTTGGGTAGGAGGCTTAGTTTTCTCTTTTCATTTCTACCTCTTCTAAAGTGTGCCCTAAGCCTCATAATCTCATAAAAAACTTCTTCTAATCTCTCTGTCTCATCAATCTTCTCATAAATACCTTGACAACAATCCATCTCAACCTAAACCCAGCCTTGGAATCTCTCTATCAATTTCTTCATCTTGCATCAAGAATGTTTGGTTCTTCAAATAAAGTTGCTCACACAAAGAATACTCCAAAAAAATTGGCAACCCATGGCCTCACTCCTCAAGATTTCTTTAAAGCTAGAGATGTTGTGGTTAAGAAACAACATTGAAGCTAAAGTACCCCTTCTGGTAGCAAACATGAAGAAGTTATGAAGAAAGCAGAACAATTTACAAAGGCTCATAAGAAAATGGGTTTTAGGAAATGAGTATAGATTAAAGAGCCTCCTTAAATAGTAAAAGAGATATAAAGAACTCATAGGGATGCTTAAGGTACGACTCAGTCTCCTACTCCTATTCTCCTTTCTGACTCTTAGGCTTCTAAGCCTACTAAAAGAACACTTGAGGATGTTGATATTAAGGTTTCTAGTGCTCAAAGCAAGAAGAAAAGAAAAAGCAAAGTTACTGATATACAATTGGATTGTCTGAGTATAACTATGGCAATTTGAATGAGGGAATAATTCACGTGCAATCATTAAAAATATAGTCTAAAAGTTTGGGTGTGAGTTGGTCTGTGGACTTGAAAATGTTAGAGGAAAATAGATTAGATGTAAAGAAACATGTGGAGCCATATATGAAACTACTATAACTTAAATATCTTAAGTGTGAAGAGGTGGTAAGAGCCTTTTATAGCTCTATGAGTATATTTGATAATGGGAAGAAACTAAAAGCAAAAATTAGGGATTAAGACTTCAAGATTACAAAAGACTGCTTCATTAAGTTACTAGACTTACCTTTTGATGGATCCTTGTTATGATTGTTTGACTTTAACTTCACAAGGCCAATATGCAAAAAATATTGGTACCATCTTGGGAACTAACTGATCCCCCTATTTCCAAGCCTACCACTTTGCCCACAAAGCACACAATTCTTTACCATATATTAATTAGAGTAATTTTGGGGAAGCAAACTAGATTTAATGCCTTGATTCAAGAGGATTTCATTTATCTAACTACCATAATCAAAGATATGAAGATCAATGTGGCTACAATAATAATGGAAAAGATGAGGTTACTTATGTCATTAGGTCACAAGCGAGCTAGCAAGTTTCTCCTTTTTGGCTCTCTCATCTTTAAGATTTTGGATGATAAGAAGATTAAATACTTGAAGGATGGCAAGAAAGTGGTATGCATTGATGTAAAGGGATATACCACACTAAGAAAGATGCAGCTTTTAGTAAAGAAAGAAGGGCAAGGAGAAGCTTCATCTACTATAGCTCTAACTGCTCTTAGCTTCTTTAGCCAATCTTCTGCCAGCAAGAAGAGAAAATTTGATCCCTCAATGCCTAGTCCTTTAAGGCCTATTCTAGAAGAAGAAGAGCCTCTACCTAATATTGATGAACACACTGTAACATAGCTAGATAGGAGATTCAAAACCCTATCTAAAGTGTTCACTCTGTGTTTGGAAAGGTAGAATGAAGGATAGGATATAGAGTGGAATTGTAAAGGCTCAAGTTTGATAAGGAGTTACTTAAAGCTAAAGTAAGTAGTCTTGGAGATTCACTGGAAGAAATCAAGAAGTTACTCAAAGCTAACTACACTCAAGTTCCTACTCCTGAACATGTATCTTTGCACACAACTGACGTATTCTCTTAAGATTTAGAGAAGAAGGATCTTGAAGAAGTTACTAATCATATGGATTTTGGTGGTAGAAAAGAACAAATCCCTGCAACTCCAACTGAGCATGACTCTACAATAGATCAAAAAAGGTAAGGCACCTAAATAGCAAGGGGGTTTAGAGGTTGATGAGCTAGTTGTAGTCATTATCATTGCCCATACTTATGGCACTGAGGATTCTAATATGGAAGAGGTAGCTCCTTAGTCCATTATTGAGCATCAAACCCCTATCAAGCCTCTTTGTGCACTTCCTACTGTCCTTTTTAAGGAGTTAGTAGGGAAAAACTCTCAAGTGTTATTATCTCTTCAACCTTTGACTACATTACTAGCCTCTGGTGACATTATCAAACAGTCTCCTCAATTCCCTCCTTAACCTGCTTGGGACAATTTACAAGTAAAAGTCAAAGCTGTAATCCACCCCATCACTCTGCCTTGTCATTTCTTTACTCCAATTGACTTGACTCCTAAGTTCTTGAACAAAAAGGGGAGAACAAGTCTAAGAGTTTTAACATTAGCAAGGAAGTGGTTATGGATTCAAGCACTAAAACATATAAAGGTCAACTAGTGATTAGAAAGAAGAGAAGTGCAATAAAATTTAGGCCTAAGGTTATTATGGAAGGAGATTTTAACCCTAAACCTTAGCCATCATCATCCTCTAAGCCTTTAGCCTCTTCCAAATCATGTACATTACCTCATATTGGTATTCTTTTAGATAATTGGTTGAAGAATTTTATGGCCAAAGTTGATGCTACAAAGATCAAGAAAGGTCCTGTATTTCATAAGCCAAAATAAATTTCCCTTAACCTCTTCTCTTGTTTTAAAACTAAGCTTATACTCTGTAGTTTATTAGATTGTATTTCTCTTAAATATGTGGTTATATTTTTGCTTATGTTCTTGAACTGGTCATTATTGCCTATCAATACATAATACTTATTTAGTTCTTAATTAGTTCTATTTAAATTTGTTTAGGAGAGACAAACTCTCTCTAGGACTAACCAAGTGCATCAAGTTTTGCCATCATCTAAAAGGGAGAGAAATGTTGAATCCTAGTTTGGATGATAACAAAATGAAAAAATATTGTGTTTTACAAGAATAACAAATATATATTAAAGGTGTTTAAGGAAATTCATACTCTTTGAGTTGAAATTCTAGTTTTTTTCACTTAGTATGCTTACTCCAAAATAAGCATGCTTATTTCAAAATAGTCAAGCAACATACCCGATTCCTTCTTGAATGGATCTTTCCTCAAGTTAAAAGATTTGACTTAATTTTAATTCTTTAAAACCCTTTTTATATTGGATGAAAGATATCTCAAATAATCTTAGAATCAAAAATCAATTTTTGAAAGCCTTTGTCTCTGTTTGATTTTCTGGTCCTTATTCTAGAATAAGATTCACTATTCTAGAATAGCTTATTCCTAAAAATGTCTTGTTATTGCCAAATAGCCTCTTGTTACCCATTAAGAACCAACTTGTTCCGAAAGAGGGTTTCCTATTATGAAATAATGCTTTCTTCATTCTGAACTATTCTTGTGCATGAGAATGGCTTATTCCTTAATATGTTTCTTTATTCCAAATAGCCTCACATTACCTGCTAAGAAAGATCTTATTTTGAAAGAAGCTCGCTTGTTTCGAACTAATGTGTATTTCTTTCTAAGCTCTTCATGAATAACTACTTTTTTAGGAATAGCTTGACTTATTCCAAATAAAGAATCTCGGGTCAACACATACGTAAACATCTTCTATATAATATTCATTCTTCAAAATAGCCTTCTATGCCCAGTGTTGTGCTGTTATTCACCATTTCAAAATAGCTTAACTGTTCCAAAATAAACTTGAATATTCTACTTTGTTTCACATGAGAAAAATAGGGGTCCTTCTTAATCTCTTTTGAATCCTTTCCTTTCACATTTTGAGTGCTTTGTTAGTAATATAATCTTTCTAGAATCATTATAAACATGGGATAGTTTTAGCTTATTTTGATCCTATTCATAAATTCCTTATTCCTAAATATTTGATTATTCCAAAAGAGCCTTTCACCTATCTTGTTAGAACATTAAACAAAGAGAGACGCTATTTTCCTTACTTGCCATGTGAGAAGAAAAACTCTGCCGAAAAGCACGGTTACATTGCTTCATTTTAAAGAATGCTCAGATTACTTTGAAGAAAGACAATGATAAGCAGGTAACAGAGTATTTTCTTAAGAGTAACGGATCATTTTTGAAGCCAAGTTATAAATACGAGCATTTATGAAGACAGTGGAAGTAAAATGAACACGAACGAACAAGAGTTATTCTCATTTATTGTTTACCAACTTTCTGAGTTTATATTGATTAAAAGTGAGCTTTATTGATTACATATCAACTCTAAGAGAGAGTGTTTGATAGTAGTAGTTCATTCATAAAACTACTCTATTTGTCTTTGACTTTTCTTTATTGAAACAAAGTATCTAAACTTGTAGGGTTTAATAAGGATATGCTATTACCTTTGTAAAGGGAAGTAATTCAAACTTTAGTCTAAATCTATTGAAGCTACCAAGAGTCTAGATAAATCTTCATGGATTTAGTGAAAAAAATCTTAGGTGGTGCTTGAGGACTCAACAGAGGCTCAAGTAGTTGAAGCTGAACTAGGATAAATATCTCTGCTAGCTTCTCTTCCTTTCTCTCTATCATGTTTTGGTGATATCATTCTAAACTCATCTCCTTAATTTTATTAGCAAATTTTTATAAAGCCCAATTCATCTCCCTCTGGGTGGTCTTCACTTATGCTTTGTTGCTTCAGATATTCCCACAAGAGAGATGAAAGAGATAGAAAATTTAGTTTTAAGAGTTCTAGAAAGCATCATGAATAGTGTGTGATGATCTGAGCAAAGGATGAATGCAATGTTGCTAGTGGAGGAATTGGGGAGCAGGGTGAAGCCAAAGGTGTTATTAGTAGAGAAGTTGGTGGGAAGGAGGAGGGTAGCAAGGATGTTGAGAAACATCATGGAGGGTAAGCCTAACCTCAATCGAACCAGAGAGTTGAAGGAGAGTGCAACCATAGTTATGACAAGAGGTGGCTCGTCCTACAACAACCTTGAAAAACTCCATTCAAAATTAAGTGGGCAATCGGCAACATACTACAATTGGATGGCAATTCAAGTGATGAGAGGAAGAAGATGCAATGATGACAGAAAAAATGTGGGCCTAATATGCTTAAAGTTAAAGGAGAATGACATTAAAGGCCCTAGAAAGGAAAATTATTACAATAAGGGCCTATCTATTTGCATGGGATATTGTGTTGTGAAAAGCTTAACCTTAACTTGTTAAATTTTTTAGGAAACTCTAACAAAAAATATAAGTTTAGCTTTTCACAATAACATATCCGTGTTTTTACAACACAATATTATTTGATGCAAATTGATAGGCCTTTATTGTAATAATTTCTATTTTAAGGCCTTCATGTTATTCTCCCTAAAGTTAATCATCATTTGTTCCAAATTGTCTGTGGGGCTAAGATTGCCCTAGATTTAATTGTTCATGATTCAACATGTATCAAATGAGTTTAGAATTCAAATCGCTCTTGATTCTGTAGTTTAGAGTTGAAATTGCCATTTAATCCTAAATGTTATTGCATGTACTATGTACTGTGTTATCAAGAAATAGCAGAAAAATTAGAATATGTATATAAATGAATAGTAGTCCTATAGTCTCTCTCTCAGCTCTTCAAACTGCGATTTGTAGTTTTTTGGATTGTTTGATTATGTTTTCTGTATTTATCTTCTTAAAAATAATTCTGTAGAGTAACTTCTTAGAACAAGTTTTGAAAAAAAAAAATGAAAAAAAAAATCTGTTGACTCATTATTTTGAAATATATACATATTATATATATATATATATATATAAAGTGGTAAAATAAAAAGGTAAATGAATTACTTATTTTATAAACATAATTGTCAATATTGAAAATATGATGTTTTCTATCTTTTCTCTAATTTTACAGAATAACAAGAAACAAAAAATAAAAATTTTTTTATGGTTTTTAAATTTTTTAAACACTTTTTAACTTTTGTTTTTCAGAACAGATAATAGAAAATACAATTTCAAATATATTTTTTTTTTTTTTTTAAAAAAACTATATTATGAAAACAGGCAATCAAACAGGCGTTTTATCCCTACCCCTCTCTCTATTTCCGTCATATATTTTTCAGCAAAAAAATTTCAATTTTTTATTGTAGTTAAAACCCAAAAAACTTTGTCATTGTGTCGTCAACCTGATCCTGTCAAACCTGAAAAAAGAAAACTGAACAAAAAATGGAACAGACCAGATCGGTTCGGTCATCGGGTCATCATACCAGATTAGCTCCAGTTGCGGCTTATACTGGTGTGCTGTAAAAAAAAAATTAGAATATGTATAAATTAATGATATAGTGATATAGTCCTACAAATCTAACTCACTCTCTCCCTCACTACACACAATAGATTTATATAATATATTTTCAGTAAAAATTTCAATTTTGTGCGACGCTAACTTTTTTATTGAAACAACACTAATTAATGCAGGAACTACATTTGCAATTGCAAGAGTGAGTATAAATGAAAGTAAAGCACAAGTTAGATGCCAAGCAAATTAATGAGGATTGTCTTGGGGCTTGTTTGGTTGGCATGGTTTCTGCATATATAGATGGTGAATTTCAATGCCTTGATAAAACTAAAGCAACAAGAAGATCAAACCTTACGACTCTCACTTGAAGAAACTATTTACTCAAGACAACGTTGGATGTCTTGTAGAAATAATCTTGTTTAATTAATAATAAATTCCTCGTTACAATTTTATTGTATTGTATTGGTATTTGAAAGGGAAAAAAAATAAATTTACTCATATTATAAAGGAAAAATCATAATGAAGGACCTCTAGAGGATTTTATGTACCAAGAAGGATTAGATGATTCTGAATTCACACTGCAGGACCAATGGACCAAAATATAATTAATTTTAGAGTAAAAAGACAAAACTGCTCTTCATTTTTTTAAATTCTCCTCACTATCACTGACTACTGGACCTCCGACGCCAGTAGCTTGACCACCTTGCCAGACCGGTGAGGGAGAGAGATTAATTTTTTAAAGTGGCTAAGGTAGGTTTAGAACTCATATCCTCTTGGCCACCAAAAAATTAGTTAGCCACAAGGCTAACATTTTTTTTCAATTATATAATGCAAAATTTTATATATATTTAACTTTGTTTTCACTTCCATGTCAATATTTACTAGAAGTTCAATGGTTACTTGTCATTTTACAAATGGGCTACTTGTTAAAATACTAATAAGACTTGTTAGATTTTAGAAATGTTTACTTATTTTATTACCAAGAATGACAAGTTTTCATTAACAATGTCCAGGTAACCATTTGTGAAATGACTACCTTTAAAAATTTATCTTGATAATTTGATAAGTAAATTTTAATAAAATTATAAGTTCATAGAAGTTTTAACATGTAAGCTTTTGATAATAAAAAAAAGTAAATATTTAAAAAAATCACTCCATAAATTTCTTTAACAAGTTTCCATTAATAATTTAACAAGTAACCATTTGTGAAATTACAAATTTCATTACTAACTTTGAAAAGTTCTCTTGACAATTTCACAAGAAACTTTAGTAAAATAACAAGTTTATATAAACTTTTGACATGTAAGTTTTTTGTAATAGAAAAAAGTAAATATTTACAAAAACCACTTCATATTAAATTTTTTTAACAAGTTCCCATTGCTAACTTAATAAGTAATTATTTGTAAAATGACAAGTCTCATTATTGGCATTGAAATTTCTCTTGATAATTTGACAAGTAAATTTAACAAAATAATAAGTTTACAAAAGCTTTTGGCATATAAGCTTTTGGTAATAAAAATAAATAAACATTCATAAAAATCATTGCATATTAATTTTTCAATAAGTCCCCTTAATAATTTAACAAGTAGCCATTTGTAAAATAATAAATAACAATTAAGATCTTGATAAGTATTGACATGAAAACTGAAAACAAAGTTTAAAATATATATAAAGATTTTCATTGTTCACTTAACAAATTCATATTGGTCTATCAATATCTTATATGAACTTGTTATTTTACTAAAATTTACTTATCAATGAAATTCTCAGTGCTAGTAATTAACAAGACTTATCATTTTACAAATAGTTACTTGTTAAATTACCAATGGAAACTTGTCATTCCTGATAATAAAACCAAGTAAACATTTATAAAAACTAGTTCATATTAAATTTTTTAACAAGTCCCATTAGTAATTTAACAAGTAGTCATTTATAAAATGATAAGTAACTACTAAGTTTTTGATAAGTATTAGCATGAAAAGTTAAAGCAAAATTTAAAAGATAACGAGACTTGTCATTTCATAAATAGTTACTTATTAAATTATCAATGAGGACTTGTTAAAGAAATTTAATATGGAATGATTTTTATAAATGCTTACTTGTTTTTAGGGAAAATATAACTTTTAGTCCCTAAACTTTGCTCGAGTTTTGCTATTGGTCCCTGTATTTTTTTTTTTGGCATTTTAGGTCCCTACACTTTTACTTTTCATTATTTTAAGTCTCTTCATAAATAAAGTATAGGGACCTTGGAGGGACCTAAAACAATGAAAAATAATAGTTTAGGGACCTAAAACACTAAAAAAAAAGTGTAAGGACCAAAAGCAAAACGCAAGCACAATGCAAGGACCAAAAGCTATGATTTTCCTTGTTTTTGTTACTAAAAGTCTATATGTCAAAAGCTTATATGAACTTGTTATTTTATTAAAATTTACTTATCAAATTATTAGGAGAAATTTTCAAAGCTAATAATGGGACTTATCATTTTACAAATAATTATTTGTTAAATTATTAGTGAGGACTTGTTTGTTACATTATCAAGAAAAATTTTTAATGTTAGTAATGGGACTTATCATTTCACAAATGGTTACTTATTAAAGAAATTTAATATGTAGTGGTTTTTAAAAATGTTTACTTATTTTTATTACTAAAATATTATATATCAAAAGCTTATAGGAACTTGTTATTTTACTAAAATGTTCTCTTCAAATTATTAAAAGAAATTTTCAAAGCTCATAATGAGACTTGTTATTTTACAAATGGTTACTTGTTAAATTGCTAATGAGGACTTATCATTCTTGGTAATAAAAACAAGTAAACATTTATAAAAACTAACAAATCTTATTAGTAGTTCAACAAGTAACCATTTGTAAAATGACAAGTGACCATTGAAATTTTAGTAAACATTGGCATGAAAAGTGAAAACAAAGCTTTATATATATATATATATATATATAAAGATTTGCATTATATAATTAAAAAGAATTGTTAGCCTAATGGCTAATTATCCTCTTGGTGGCCAAGAGGATGTGGGTTCAAACTTAAATTAAAAAAAAATTAATCTATCCCCTCATCAGTCTAGTGATCGGCGCCAAAGCTTCAGCAAGTGGTCTAGCCACCACCACCGATGCTCCGGTGCCCAGTCCAGTAGGGTGGTTTGACCACCGGCACCAAAGCTCCAGTAGTCGATGATAGTAAAGAGGTTTTTAAAAAAATTAAAATAATGAGGGGCAATTTTGTCTTCTCACACTAAAAAATAATTATATTTTGGTCCGTTAATCTTGTAGTGTGAATTTAGAATCATTCGGTCCTTCTTAGTAAATAAAATCCTCCAGAGGTCCTTCACTATGATTTTTCCTATTATATATAATATGTACTCAATCCTAGTTCCTATTACAGAGTGCCTTCTAAAAAGATTCTTTAATCCTTAATAAAACACTTGATGGCATATTAATTATGTTTTTCTAATATTATTCCTATTTAAAAACTCATTAATTATGAGAGTTAATATAATGCAGATTTTAAAAAAATTCATTTAAATATGGGTAAAATTAAAAGTTTATTATAATTTTAGATAAAGTTTATATCTTAATCACCTCTTCTGAATTCGGGGAAAGGAATTAGAAGTAGCTTATATGGGAATATGAGGTATACAATAATGCATGTACTATATGTGTATATTATATATTCATAACATATTTTAATGTTTGTATGATTAATTTATTTCCCTGTGAGGTGTTCCAATGAACACCGTGTTTTGTTAGTGATTTCTAATAAAAATTTAAAATAACAGTGATAAAAATACTAAATAGAAAGTAGGAAAAATGTATCCTTATTAAAAAATAAAATAAATAATATCTTCATAATTTTTTTCTTGTACATTAAGCTTGAAATTTTTTTTTAAAAAAAATAATAGTGATATTATTGCATAAAATTAATGAGACTTTACTCTTTATGATATTTAAAGAGTTAAGGTATAAATATATTCTCAAAATTTTCATTTCATATAGGCGCACCTAATATCCTGAAGTGTTTTTGGCACAATGGTGCTCCAACGTTTTTCAAAATGGTATAATGCTGCTCTGCCATCAAGTTTGACCACATTGACCATTAGTCAAACCTTCAATTGCCACCTAAAATATTTCAAGAAATAAAAAATTTAAAAAACAAAAATAAAAATAGATGCACGTCAGATACACCTAGCTTATCATCCTCGCCCCTTCCTTTGTCTTATACATCATTGGCAACCATGATGCTTCATTTCCCTTATACCTTGCCAGACAGCGACAACTATGGCAACAAAATCAAAATCAACACCCCAAATCAATAAATCGATATCATCCAAAAGTAATAAACCTAGACCAAGATTGAATCAAAAAGGCAACAAAATAATAAACCTAGATCGAACAAGCGAACAGACACAAAGAAGTTAACCTAGACCAAGACTGGTTAAGAACTCAACCCAAATATGATCAAGAAAGAAGGTGGCCAATCAACTAAACTTAAATGAAAATGAGCATGTAGAAAATCTAACAAATGTATTCAAGGTAAAATGGTCGATCAACCCAGAGCCATGTTTCCAAATGATTAACAAAATCTAAATCATGAACGCAACCTAGATCGAGAACAACCCCCTTTCACTCTTCCTCTTCAAAATTGAATCCTCACCCACTTCGTCAAAATCACGTTGAATCCCTACCTAGCGTCATCCTGTTGTCTCCCTCGGCATCATCCATTGTCTCTGTCGCTACTCTTGGACCTACTCGGCGATGCTGCTTTTAGGTCGACCCGCTTGCATTCTTGCTCTAATTCCTGTTCACAATCCAGATGATGATTCAAGGTTGAATCGCTCGTATTTGATGAATCCGCCCAGCAAAAATCACTTGTGCTTGACAATGAATCTGGAAATCAACTCCTCAGTGAACAAGGGAAAGGAATTAAGGTCAAAATCGAGGAATGAAGATTGATATTTGGGTTTTGGTTCCTCTTGATATTTAGGTTTATGGATGAAAGAAGAGTGAAGAAGACACAGGGATGAAACAAGAGGAAGATGTTTACATGGCCAAAAGAAGCAAAACAGAAATGAGTAAAAAATGACTTGGACTCACATGTAGCAGCCATGAAAGCATTTAACAGTGTACCAAATTGATAAGTTAACGATTAACACTAATGGCAGGGCAACACTGTACCAAATTGAAAACCATTGGGGTGACATTGTGCCAAAAAAAAAAAAAAACCTTGAAGATGTGAGGTACACCTGCATGAAAACTTCAAGGATAGATTTATACCTTAACTCATATTTAAATCCCTTATAATAATCTTGGCCATAGCAAAAAATGATGGGGAAATGACACTTGCAACTGCTAATGGAGAAAATGACATTTGTAGTTTGCAAATTTTTAAAATACTGCAGGATAACCACTTGAAAGTTGACAAGGAAAAAATATAGGAACAAAATGCCACTATTTGTTAAAATATAGGGAGAATTACAAGTCAAATTTCTTATTCAACGTTTGAAATAATATGGGGTCTCTATGGAATTAATTAAGTTTGGCCAACTTAAGGCTATAGTTGGTCTAATTAGGATGTAAAATTCATAATTTAATATATAATTATAACCTTAAGTAGGTATAATTAACTCCATGTTATATCAAGCGTTAAACAAAAAATTTGATTTGTATAAATTTTCACTTGTACATTATGATGTTGCAATTGTAAGCAAACCCAAATTAATAAAGGTAATATTGTCTTTACATCCTAACCTCTAATTATACTCAAGTTCCAAGAAAGTTGGCTATAGTTTATAAATTTTGCATGACTTATTTATAAAATAAATTTTGTTGTATGGAACCTATCCGTAATTTTTCATAAAATATTATATAATCAGAAATCCATTGTCCAAAATTAAAACTTGAAGCAAAATTAAGATATTCAAATTAAAGTGCGTTTGTCTACATAATATTAGTGTGAAAGATAAGAAAAATCATAGCACCAAAAAATAAAGATAAATCAAACACCAAAGAAAAAAAAGATGAGGTAAATCAGTCTCATCACGTTCCCTCCATTCACAAAAATAGATGTATTAATTGGTGCATGAGAAGATAGATAAAAAGACAAAAGTGAATAAATGTAATAATGACATATTATCCGCGTACATACATAATCACATTCTCTCATGTCACTCTCATGAATACATGCATGAACATATACATACATACATAGAAGATCCAATTCAGAAATTAGCCATCCATGAGCATGATTAATGATCATCTGATGATGATGATGATGATGAGTTCAACATTAAAGCAATGAAAGCTGTAGGAGAATAGCAATTAACAGCTCTAATGTACGCAATGTCCAAACTCTGATGAGAAAATCGAAGATCATAGTTTCGTTTTGTGATAATCGAAGCTTTTCGTTTCATTCCCTTTGCTATACTTGAAGCATTCAAATCAATCAACCTCATTCTTTTATTATTGTTGTTGCTTTTGCTTTTGTTGTCGTCGTCGTCTTTGTGGTATATCTCGCAGAAGAGTTTCAGATCCTTCTTGAATATTCTCTCTGCTTCAGAAACCCTATCATACACAGACTTCATAAACGACGGGTCGTTTACCAGAGCGTTCCATGACTTGCACACGCAACAACATATCGCCATGTCTTCAATCACCAACCTTGACAGTATCTCCATCATTAGATTCTCCCCAAGGATGTCGTTCATGGATACTTCCGATGATGATGATGATTTCTTCTGAGAATTTTCCTTCGTCATGATGATATGATTCTCACGTAAACGTCGCGTTGAAATAAAAGGAGACAGATGAGAGCTTTGACTATTAATAGAAATGTATATATGTCTAAATTTTTCTCAATTCGGGTCAAACGGGTTTGAATTAGGGTTTGAGAATGAACCCTAATTTGCATTCATCATAATAATATAGTGTCGGAGAAATTAATGAAAGATGTATCGATGATGTTTGGTTTGTGGTTTGGGACTGTTAGGGTTGAGTTTGAGGATTCTGAGGAAACAAATGCAGATTTACAGAAATCAATGTTGACTTATTTGTCAACGTTAAGGTTGAGCATTTATATGCAATAATGCAGAAAAAATAATAAACTGAAACAACAATAATACACAGCATACACCTGGAAAACAGAAATGTAACCTGAAATAAACAGGAAATAGTGACCGGACTTTGAACAGAAAGGAAACGACTGTGAAGTTATCAACAAAAAGAAGCCCGTATTTTAATAAAATAATCAATATTAAAGTTAATATTAATTATAAGCTATTTCAATATATTTGAATTCGTGCATTAATTATAGATATATCATATATCTATTAATAGTATTTCAAAACTATCTAGATTTGGATTTGATGAGTAGCCTAAGTGTATTCACTCAAAAAATGTCTTAATTATAGCTATTAGATTAATTTTATCAATACTTAAAAATTATCAAGATATATTTTTCTTAAAAAATCAAAACAATCCCCATAATCAAAACGGTCCTTACATATGCTATCCACTTCAAAAATTTAAAATTTGATGCTTTTTAAGTATTATATGTCAAAATCTCTAACAGCCTTTCAATTAAATTAAATAATTATTACTTTTCCCCATGAAACACTCATTGAATTAGTATACTTAAAACACTCACTGAATCTAAATGCATTCTAATTTTTTATTTTTTTTACTAAATGATAGAGATTTTTTCTCCTTTTTTGCAAATTAAGACAAACTATTTGGTTAAAGTTATAAAAACTTCTATATATAGTTTTTAAAATTTACACAACTATTGTCTGAAACGACATTAATTAATGACATTAAATGATATAAATTGTTATAAATGTAATCAATTAATCATATTTAATTGGATTAAATAGTAACTTGACTCTTAAACTATAGATCTTCGAAAATCACCTAAACTTGTTTTTTTTGCATAATATTTTCCCTCAACTTTTGAAAATAGTGCAAAGTAGTCCCTACCATTAAAAAAAGTTAACTTTAATTGTTAGTTAATCAAAACATGATGATAAAAAAAACTCAAAAGTTGCAAAACAAAATAGTCCTTTTCTGTAATTTTTATCCTTGTCAATAATTTGGGTTCTTTTATGTAATTTTTTGATCCTTTTTTGTCATTTTTTATCATTGTTTAGTCAACTAAGAGATAAAGATTGGTCATTTTCTATAATTTTTTGTCCTTTTTAGTAATTTTCTTGATCACCTTCTATCATTTTTTAATCAATAAAGAATCAAAGATAACTTTTGTTAACATTAAAGGTTACATTGCACCATTTACAAAAGTTGAGAGAAAACATTATACAAAAAATAAGTTTATAATATTAACACTCACTAAACGTATAGTTAAGGAGCCAAACTGTCGTTTAACCTTATTTACTTTTTTAGATTTCCATTGAAACCCAACTCTTTGATTCATGAATTATTTATGGCATTGTGTATCAACCTTCAAAGAGACTTGATTCTTCACTTTTCTCCCTTCATTCATAAATCCAAGTGTAGGAAAATATGTACTAATAATTAACATTCATTGATTTTTGGAAATGTACATCATAATATTAATTATAATAGTGTGGGTACAAAGTAAATCTTGTCTTAGGATCTAGATGAACTTTTCTCTTGATCCTATCATGTTGCTAATATATTTTCATAAATTTCATGACAGAAAATCATTTATTTTTTACATTTGTAGAAATTATATTATCACGTTGCCCTATATATTTTATGTGATGTTAACATGGTTTCGTATAATTAATTATAAGTCTTTTTTCCTTGAAATTACTTCTTTTTTTTTTATTCAATCATATTTACATCAATCTTCTTTCAAATTATCTAGCAAGTAATCATCTACAATTTACAAATGAATGTGTGTGTGTGGGGTCTGGAGTGTGAACATGGGTGAGGAAGGGACGGAGAAGGACATTTTTGTCTAGCAATTTTTTTGCCAAACAAAGACCCTAGTACTTTATCCTATTTTCCAATATTTTATATCCCTTTGGCAAAAAAAAAAAAAATCTTTTGTGTGTTTTATACTTTTTTTTTTGGCTTCCGTGGTCCAAAATGTCATCTCCTTAAGTACTATTATGTTCATAGACCAAAAAAAAAAAAAACAAAATCATTACTCTTATCAAAATATCCAACATTTTACCATGGGGAAGTACTCAAGTTTCTTCAAATCTTGTAAATAAAATTAAGCCACACTCAATGATTTCCCTTCATTCAAGTCTAACAATGCTCGATTTTAAATTAATTAACAATATTAACTATGTGAGGCTAAAGCATAATTTTGGTCTTCTAATTTTATGTAATGTTTAAATTTAATCCTTTATAAAGTATATTTCCAACACTATAACTCTAACACCGTTAGTTTCAAATAATTATTTTTATGTTAATTATTGTTATTTTTTAAAAAAATTAAGTTAATATATCAATATTTGATAATATTTTGTTAATATTTAAAGTTCAATGTAAAAATTTTTTGTAATAAAACTAAGAAAAAATTAATCTTTTAGTCCTCTAACTTTTCAGTCACTTGTAACTTAATCCCTCAACTATGACTCGCTGTGACTCAGTCCTTAATTATAACTCGTCTATGACTTAATCCCTCAACTTTTGAATCACTTACAAATTAATCCCTTAACCTTTGTTAATTTTTTTTTCATGTTAGCTTATATCTCACATTAATGAATAAGAAGAGGGTATTTTAAAATAATATATGAACATTTTTTATCCTTCTTATTTGATAAAATTTTATTAAAAAAAATTAAAAATAAGGACCGAATTATAGGTAAATCAAAAGTTGAGGGAATGAGTCGCAGCGAGTTATAGTTAAGGGACTGAGTTACAAATGAGTTAAAAGTTTGAATGATTAAAAGATTAATTTTCCCTAAAACTAATAATATTAAAGTTAAAAGACCGAAACTATATTTTTATAAAATTAAAAAACTCAAATGAAACTTTGTATAAAGTTAAAAATATTAAATATATAATTTAACTATTATTTTATCATTCTTATCTCAAGGAAAAAAAAAGCCAACGTTGTAATTGTTATGCACTAGTGATAACTTTATTTGATATTAACCACAATCTAAATCGAACTAATAATAAAATTGTAGCATGATGCACAAATAAACTAAGAAAAATGATAATAAAATCTTTCTGAATTATATAAATGATAATTTTAGTCCCTCAAAATGTCATAATACCAATGAAATCTCCAAGGGCCTCTTTGTCAATAACTTTTTTTAGAAAAATGATCATTTTACCCTTATTGACAAATTGTAATTTCTTGTTCAATTCTTGTAATTTTTAAAGAAAAAATTGTAATTCTTTAAACAAAAGTTATAAATGGAGTTTGTTATTTTGAGAATTTATTCTTCAATAGTAGAAATTATATTCGACAAATTGTAATTTTTTGTTCAACTCTTGTAATTCACATAACAAAAGTTGTTATTGCTTAAACAAAAGTTATGATTGGGGCTTGTTTTTTACTAACAAAAATTACATTTGACAAATTATGATTTCTTATTTAATTCTTGTAATTTATAGAACAAAAATTATGATTTCTTACACAAAAGTTATGATTGAATCTTGTTATTTTCAGCAAGGGTAAAATAGTTTTTTTTTCTTAAAAAAGTTATTGACAAAGAAGTTTTTAAGGACTTCATTGATATTATGATATTTTTAGTGACCAAATTATCATTTACATAATTCAAAGAAATTTTATTATTATTTTTTCAATAACCTACTAATTAATTCTTTAAACTCATAGTAAAACAACAACAAGCTCTATCTCACAGAGTGAGACTAGCTACATAAATTGTACAACATTATTATACTTTCCAAATAACCAAATCTTGTCAAAAATAATTTGGTAATAATCCAATTTCCAGACATTGATAGAGGCGTTCTAATTAACGTATAATTAAGTAGTGACACAATGAAATAACACACACACACACACACAGTTTCTTGTTCAAGTGACAACATTAATTAATTTCCGAGTTTTCTTCTAGATTGTTTGGCTGGTGGACGGGGACCAATAGTTAAGCAGATGCAAGTGTGACCAGCGCAATGTCCTCCAACGCAATAATCTTGACATTCTTTTTCTGTTTGGCATTTCACTGGTTTCTTCTTTTTTACTAGCCTCTTTCGCAAATGAAGAAGTTCCTGCATATAATAGTTTTATTAATAAGATAAATAACATAAACATTAATACATACCCCATATCGTCCCTAATTATTATAATAGGTCCTAATTTTTCTAGAAACAAATGATAAGGTAATTTTGATCATTTACAAGGGGTGTTTTGGGAAAAAATGTTTAGATATCACCAAGAGCTTAGTATAAGGAGACTTATAAAAAATCTAAAAAACTAGGACTTATAATTAGAGACGAAGGGAGTGATTATGCATAAATTAAACAATATATACACCCACATACACATACATACATATACTTATTCATCAATATATTATGATAAACCAAAATGATCTAACACAATAAATTTTACCATTATTCATTTGCTTTTAAATTGTGTGCAAGTTTTGAAAGGCTTTTGAATATATACCTCTACAACAAATATGAGGTTGAGACTAGATATAGAAAAAATCAAATTCAAAAGAAATATTTTTGTTTTTCTTTTCTATCACCTAAATATAAGGTTGGTTTAGGTGGTAAAGTATACGATGGACTAGTTAGTGATCATGAAGATTTAAACAATTAATACTGATGTAAGAAAAATAAAAAAAAAGAATAACTATAATTTAACTGTATGAAAGTGACACAATTATACGTTCCAGTATTTAGGCCTGAAAGTAGCTAGTAATGAGATCACAGTTCAACAAAAAAATAAAAAACAAAAAAAAACAAAACAAAACAAAACAAAACACACGCGCGCGCGCGAAATAACATAATTATTTTTTTTGAGTAATTAATAGAGATAAAGATGAGAGGAATTACTTACCGTGACTGCAGGTTGCAAGAGCAAGAAGAAGTATGAAAATAAACTTGAAGAAAGCCTTTCCCATGTTTTCTTATGGTTTCAGAAAAAAAAAAAAAGGTATTCGATTTTCAACACTATATATAGATTTTCTTATTAATTTCTCCAACACACACACACACACACGTATCAGTGCACGAGTTTGCGATTGTAAGATGTCTGAATTTCGAATATGATCACAAGGGGAAAGAAAATTAAAATTTGGATATTTAATATTAATGCAAAGATTCTACATGATTTTAGCCATTGAAACATGGATTATGAGGAAACAAAATCATTCAATGCATGCATCCACGTATGCATTCATGTACCTATATCCCTAAGATTTTTTTATATATAAAAATCGATTGATGATTACATAGATTATATATATATATATATATATCTTTAATTATACATATTATTCTGTCTTTTAATTGCTTGATTTCATCTTTGATCTATATCCATAAGAGATTTAACTGAATTTTTTCACAGTCACATCCTTTGACTGGGTCTTCTTGCATAAAAAGTAGACACATCAAGATTCTCATATAGTGTTAATTTATGGGGGGGGGAAATTATATACTTACACTATGTTTGGGAATTTTTTTAGAGGGAAATGTAAATGGAGTGAGATGGCTAAAAGACTTAAGCTAGTGTTTTTGGTTTTTTTTTTTTTTTAAAGAGAGGAATGGAATGTCAAAAAAGGCCTCTAAAGACTTCCTTTATCATCTATAGCTCAATTTTTTTGTCCCCCCAAATTGAGGGGTCAAGGATGGAGTAACATAATAAAATTATTTTATTTACAAAAGTACTCCTAGTCTCCTATCTTAATAAAAAAATGTCAAATGTTATTTTTATTCCCTAGCCATCTCTCTTATTTCTCACTAGAGCTGCACATAGGCAGGGTCAGGTTGAGCATTGTCCTTACTTGGTGCTCAGCCCAATATGCAGTGAGTATCAAGCGAGCCCGATCGACTCGAGAATAATTTTACAAGTTTGTTTGAAAAACATATAAAAAAAATTTCTTAAACAATATTATTATTATTATTTAAAATATATTCTTCATAAAACTAATATTAGAATCAAAAGTAATTTCTTAAAAGTTCAAATGAACAACAATTGTCAATTATTTTTGCATAATAATAAGTTAAAAATAAATTTTAAATTTTGAAAGAGATTTAAAAAATTGTAATAATAAAAAATGTTTAAAAATTATAAAAAAAATAAAATCATGATAATTGTGAACAAAAAAATTACCATAAAAAATATTATTCACAAAAAAAAAACTTGCTCAAGTTTGGACAAGGCAGGGTTTGACCCTTGCTGATAACTAGCCCCAATATGCCTAAAGGCTTTGGGCAGGGTTGAGTTGATCAAGCATTTAAGTATAGTACACAACCCTACCTCCTGCCATATCTCTAAACTCTTGCCATCTCTCTCTCATGTGTTTCAACAATACGACTTTTATATGTTTTCCTTTTGTGTTGTAGGTATGATTGCTTGAGTAGCTTTGTTATTTGCTTTCTCTTTTTATTTTAATTCTTGAATATCTTGTTTGACCATTGGTTTTAATTATATTATTATTTTTTGTTGGCAAATTATTATAATTATTTAATGGGCATTATTATTTTTCTTTTAATTTGGTCATATGGGTAATAGTGGAAGAAAAAAGTTTTAATCCATTTTATAATAACTCCCAAACAATGGTTATGTAAAACCATTCATTTTCTATCATAAAACTCCCAAAAAATGAAAAACAAATTATTCTATTTTGCTCCATTCCTTTTCATTCAATCCTAAACTCTCAAATGCACTTTGAAGGTCATTTCCACCCAAGTAAATCAAGATATATAAGAATCTTTTTATAAATTATTTATTCTATAATAAACTCTTGATATTAATGGGTTAAATTCTTACATTGAACTTATAATTATAATATTATCAAATATTGGTTTATTAAGTTTAATTTTTTAAAATAATAATAATAGTGTTATAAAAATAAATGAACCAAACTAAGACCATATAATAATAGTGTTATAAAAATAAATGAACCAAACTAAGACCATATATAAAGTTAGAGGACCAAAGATATACTTTAGCTTTATTAATGTTATGACAAAATGTAATAGGAGGTCCCTATAATTTGATTGTGTTTTGTTTTAGTTCCTATAGTTTTGTTTCGTTGTTCCAAGCCGGTTAAGTTTTTTTAGTTTGATTCTTTTGTAAAAATTAGTCTCTATAGTTTTCAAAATGTGCATAAGGATTATGAGCTGAAATTCACATATTAAAGTTAATTTTGCTTGTGCACTTAACTCTTTTAACAAGTTTGCCATCATGTATTTAATTTCATATAATTCTTTTAACTAGTTTGCCGACATATATTTAATTTCATATTTATCTCCCACATTCTATTTAATTAAACCAAATATAAAATAAAACTTGTCAAGATAGATTTTATTAAGAATACATGTTGGAATCCTTGTTTAATATTTTTTTTTGTCATTTAATATTCTACCTTTCACACCGACAATTGTGGCATAGATAAAATAATTTACCATCACCTTTTACCTTTAATAAGATGCCTTGTTAAATATAAGATAAATATGAAAAGATATTATCAATTTAAAAAGATAACTAATTTATTAATAATATAATTTGGTTAAAAATATTGTATATTTTTAAACGGATGGAGTATAATTTTGCCTATTAGACAACCTGTCTTTTATTTTAAATGCTATTTTGAAGAAAAAAATTTATTTTAAATACTTATGGTTATTGCAATTCCAATCTAATTAAAATAATAGCTGCTACATAATGTTGCCTGCTAATACATTCACCTATATATATATATATTCATATTCAGAACTCAATAACAATAACTTCTTGGAGTTTATTAATTATATAGTTAATTATATAAGATTACTTTTGCAGTATACTAACGAGAAACCGACACCTCCAAGTGCCATGTGTAGCATGCATAAGGCAACATACACATGTGTGCGTCACAATATTGCATTGATTGTTGAGAGAATGAAAGTAAAGTCTTAAAAGATTAAATTAATGAATATTAGGTCTTCAATAAAATCTTTTGAAAAATATTGTAAATATAAATCAAATAGTTGCAATATTTGAAACTTCTAAATTCATAATTATTTGGATCTGCAATTCATTTTTCAAAAATTTATATTAAAGACCTAATTGTTATTAATTCATTCTGTTATTAGGACTTAACAGTCATTCTCCTTTGATTGTTCAGTTCACAATATTATGGTGTGAGTCTACATATGCTGGTTTGGTTTGATGTGGAGGACAAGCACAGTTGTGATTCACACACACAGCAGCTACAAATCCACAACTAGGGCAATCCTCATCTGTTTGGCAGATAACTTGTGCCTTACTTGCACTTATAGTCACTCTTGCAGATGAAGTTCCTGCTTGGTATATAGTTTCAGCGAAAATAAAAGGAATGTTAATTAGCATTGCACACAATAATGATAAGTTAATTATTTAGGCTTTTAACTACAGCAAGAACAGGAAAAAAATTGACATTTTTTCTGAAAACATATGATAGAAATTAAGATTGCAAATTGATTTTGCAACGAATTGCTCCATTACAAATAAAGGTATCACAAAATTTTCCTGATGGATTTGCTATACAGTATGAAGAATGAGAGATAAGAAATTAAGTTAAATAACGAGATAGAGTATGTTGGACTATGTAATTTATTTATACACATGCCCCTTTTTTTTTTTGCTATTTTTATAAAACACTACATGCATAATAATATTTACTATGGGGCATATATATAAACTTGTAAATAGTAATAGAGACGATGAGGAAGTACCATGGGTGGTGAAAGCAAGGAGAAGAAATATGAAAGCCAACTTGAGAGGAACGTTTGCCATGTTTTCTCTTTTCGTAGATTCAAACGTAGGAAGTTAATGTGATTTGTGACAGTATAGAATTTATGTTTGTTTCTTAGATACAATACCAACATATATAATAGCAATGTGCAAGGGATGATGTGAGTGACAACGAATGTGGACATGAGTATTGATAGAAGCAAATAGAAATTTGGAAATTTAGTATTAATGGATTTATTATAAGATTTTATTATTTACGAATGAAAGAATGTAGAAAATTTCATTCATCCAAAAATCCCCTTACAACTAATGTGTGCAATGTATTTTAATAGTTTCATTCATGATCATTGAAAACAACACATTTAATTGTATCTTTCACGTTTATTTAAGGGTTAAAGGTCATTTTTGCACTCAAATTATTCATGCCAAGTCTATGGGTTCCCTGAACGCGATTTTTGGTTAATTTTTCCCTAAACATTTGAAAACTCATCCGTTTCTTCCTTCACCAATGAATTTGATGAAGCAGTGGAAACCTAGCTCTGACCTGAAAATTGAGTGAGTGTATGTGTGAGATGACGTGATCTCTCTGCGTGATTATTCCTGGTCTTTTACCCAAAAAAAAAAACACTGCACTTTTTATTTGTTTCACATCATAGTCATGCATTATATATATATAAAATGAAATAATCCTTTCTTATATGACAAATCAATTATGAAGACAATTTACATTAAAGTTATTACAAATTAATTTATAAAAAAACTTCAGTTTATTATCGCATTATGGATGTATATGTATGTCATGCAGATTTGACATCGCCATGAATATGAACGCAATGGGAGCTTTGAACGTCTTAAACCTCTCAAAGAGGTGTAGAAAGATGCAAGTACGCTAATTTAATTAAAATCAGCTAGCGAGAGTCCTCTAGGCTTGTTCAATTTTTTTTTTTAATTCTGAGCAGCTATTTAATTTGAAGCTGGAGAAATAAAAGAATATTATTAAGTGCATATCACGTTTTTTAATTTGAATAAATTAAAAAGATATTCTCTATATTTCATTAAATTTGCATATATATATATAACGTATAATTGAATTAATTACTGGTTAAAATACCCAAACTCTCTTATATTTTTTTAACATGATATTTTAGAAAAAAGTTTTGTAATACTAAACAGAGGAATGAGTATATCAACCGATATTATACTATATTGATATTGATGATTATGACCCTAATGATTTATATCTTAGCATATGTGTGTGGGGAGGCTAAGGACAAAAAAGAAATACGATAAGAGCCCTTCAATATGGGTCAAACATTGAAGAGAGGTAGAGAATGAGACATTCACGCAGGACCGAGTTTTATGAAGAATAGATTGCAGCAACTCCAAGCGCTGAATGATAGTTCATAGCTCATCGCAGCTGCAATGAAAGATTATGGACTCAAGAGGTTCGCCTTTATCAATTTAAAACCCCATACTGTACATTTTACCTAATAACATGATTAATTAATGCAAATTTAATTAAAACACGGCAAACTTATATGGATGGCCAGGTCACTTACGTGTTTACAAAAGCTATGGGGCTTGTCACATCTCAAAGATCAGATTCCTTTAGTCCAAGTCACTTTTATGGATGGCCAAGTCACTTACGTGTTTATGCATGGTGATTAATACCTACAAAGAACCCTTCCCTGGTTGGATTAAAAGAAATCCCACATCTAAAGATTAGAAGATATAGACTGTGGATAAATAAACTTAGGAAGTATCTAACTAAATGGCTTAAGCTATTTTGGTGGAGTATACTATCCTTGAGCATACTTAAAATAAGAAATCTAATATGGTATTAAAGCCATTCAATCAAGGACAAAAAAAAAACAGAGAGAAAAAAAACAAAGCAAATCAAAGAATGAAAGATTAAAAAAAAATAACAAGAGTAAAAAAAACATAGAGAGAGAGAGAAGGAGAAGAAAAAGATGAAGAAATTAAATATATTTGAGCTCTCTCAGACTACATTTGAAGTCTCTAAGACTAAAAAAGGTACCAGCTCGGGCAAGAAGAAGAAGAAGAAAATGGAAAAAAAAGGAGAGAGAAAAAGTAGTAGAGGGAATATTAGAATATAAAAAAAAATCCCATATTTAAAAATTAGAAGATAGACTGTGAATATATAAGCTTTGAAAATACTTAACTAAATGGTTTAAGCTATTTTAGTAGAGTATATTATCCTTAAGCATACTCAATATAAGAAATCTAATAAGATTCTCTATTAATTATATATTACCTTCACACATCTTCAATCCCTTGCCCCAACAGAAATGACAAAACTAACGGTGCTACAAGGGAAAAGTGAGTTACTTTCCGGGTAATCCCAAGACAATCTTGGACTTGGTAAGTATTTAGGTTCTGCTGTGCTTTTCATGGCTTACTGTAAACACAATTCATATTATGAAATGTCATTTAAATGGCTTTGGAATCCGTTAGACAGGTTAAATTGGTATTATGGGTGATATAACGGACATGTTTTGCGTAATACTAAGGTAGAATTATATTCAAGGATCTGACAAGAAACTTATTTACAAACAAAGATTAATAACAAGTTCCATTTAGAGAGAGAAAAAAAAGTTCATGTTTTCATTTTAACAACAATCCAAATATATTGGTCATTGTGTGCAAATAATAAGCTCCTTGCCACGTTTTAACATTTGATGCTCTCCAGCTAATATTAATTATGATTCATGATAACGACAATGATGTTGACAATGCATATGCCTATAGATAGAGTCATAAATTGTAGGGTTAAGATTCAATTTTATCCCTGTACTTATTTTTTAGGAGTTTTGGGCACCCTATACTCTTTAATGGGGCAATTTCCCTCTTGAAGTATTTTTTGAAGTACAAAAACACCCTTCTATTAGGAAGCCATTAACTCTGTCGTTATATGCTAACGTGGCATGTGTGTGGAGCCTACCTACAGTAACTTGTAATACTCTAACCACATCCTTGGTTACTAATTTGCCCCTAAACTCTTTTTTTAAGAGCACCGAACACCCTAAAGTCTTTTTCTAGGAGCAATGGGTACCTTGAAATTATATTAAAATAAAATTTAATAAATATTATCAAAATATTATATTATATATTTTTATATTTAACAATTTAAATAGTATTATGTATAAATATTCATTCAAAATTTAAAAATTACCTTTTAAACATTAACAACTCAAACTAGCATTTTGTAAATTTATAAATAATTTTTTATTTTTATTTATCGATATTTGATCTTCTTTTGAGACAGTGCCTAAATTGTTATGCCTTTTGTGCATGTTAGAACTTATATTTTTTATATTGGTTAAATTTCTTAATTTTTTGGTCAACTAAAGATTTTTCTCTTAAATATTGCACTACCCAAATTTAATACTCTTTATATGTTACAGTGTTAGGAGTAAAATCTAAATTACGACAATTAGGACAAGAAAAAAAATAGAGAGATGAGAAGAAAAAGTCCATTTGTTAATTTGAAAGTTTATTTTCTTCATTTTTCATACAAATTTGCAAAATATTAAAAATATTAAAATATTAAATTGGGAGCGTAATGCTTTAAATAATTATACTTAAATTATTAAATATTAAATAATGTAATAAAATATTTATTAAATTTTATTTCAATAAGACTTCAAGGTGCCTAGTGCTCCTAAAAGACTTTAACGTGTTCAATGCTCTTAGGAAAAAATTTAAGGGCAAATTAAGACCAAAGAACATGGTCAAAGTCTTATATGTTAGTATGCATGAGCCTCGCACATGCTACTTTAGCAAAAAAATGGAAAAATTCATAGTTCATTAATAGAGGGAGTTTTATGCTCCTCAAAAAAATAGTTCAGGGATAAAATTGCTCTACTTAAGAGTATAGAATACCCAGCGCTCCTAAAAATAAGAACATAAGCAATACTGGACCTTAACCCTGAACTATATGATGGCAGCAATAGTGAATCATTCGAAGGAGGTCACTTTAGATGTTGAGAGTTAGAATAAAATAGGTTTTAGGCTGTCATTGTTAGGTTTTGGGCTGTCATTGTTAATTTGGGCTAAGCCCAATCAGTATTACTCACTTTACTCACTCATTTCTTATTTCTTAATGTGTATTTAAGGCTAATTCAGGTTGTACTTTAGAGGCTAAGTAGCTGAAGATGGCATTCAAAATAAATAAAAGTTTTACATTGCCTTTCTATAATTTTCAACATGGCATCAGAGTGGGTTTGGATCCCTGACCCGGTTCATTTTCAGTCATAACCCTAATCTTTATTGATTTTTATTTCTCACTTCTTCGATTTTCATTCATCGTGCTCCCCTCCCTTTCTCAATCCATCATCCACTGTCACGTCTGACACAATTTTCACCTGAACCTTAATATCTTTCTCAGATATTTTCCCTCTAGTCTCCTACGCTGTCCCAACCAAGTTCCTTGTTGATAATTTTCTCAACCCTCACCGCGGATCCCTGCTTTCCTCCTTCCAAGATCCGTCATGGCAGAAATTAATATCCTTCGACCTTCCCCTTCTGCAATTGATTTGAACCATCCACTCTACCTTTATCCATCCGATACTCAAGCATCAACTTTGGTAGCTCAACTGCTCATCGGAAGCACAAATTATGCAATTTGGAGTAGTGCGATGAGGATGGCTCTCAAGGCCAAGAACAAAAACAGACTAATTGATGAATCTTGCAAGCGAGAATCTCAAATTGAAACCTTTCGAACCTAGTAGGATTGATGCAATGTAGTGGTACTTTCTTGGCTCATCAACTCAGTTTCCAAGGAGATTGCGGCCAGCATCACATTTTTGAAAATGCACAAGAAGTCTGGGATGATTGACGTGAGTGTTTTAACGTTATTAATGGAACTAAGATTTACAACCTCCACCTCCTCATTAATACTCTTAGCCAATGAGGTTTATCAATCTCGAGCTATTTTACCAAGCTGAAGGAACTCTGGGAAGAATATTCCATGATTGTTCCCGTCCCTACTTGCAAGCGTCATTCCTCAATAGAGTATGCAAAAGGTATTCAACAACAGAAACTATTTTAGTTTCTTATGGGGTTGAATGACTCCTACCAATCTGTTCGAAGTCAGATCTTAATTATGAGTCCCCTACCTTTGGTCAACCAAGCATACTCCATGATCCCACAGGAAGAAGCTCAACAATCCATATCTTCTTCCTCTCTTCAATCATTTAACCAATTAGCTACTACAAACACCAGAGGCCATGGGTGTTATATAAAGGGGCGTGGTAGAGCTAATCCATCTGATGAATGCTCTTATTGTCATAGAAAAAGCCACACAAAAGAAAATTGTTTTACATTATTGGGTTCCCATCTAATTTTCAAGGAGGAAGGGGTCAAGGCAATTTATCTAATCGAGCAAATCACATCAAAAATCCCAGTCCTCGTACTACATATAAGCCACAACATGAGACATCATCCAATCATCAATTGCTGTTGCCAACCAATTATGAGAGAATCATTGATAATCTCAAGAAAGAAGTTCACACACTTTCAAATAAGTCTCTTCTAGTAGGTAGAGTGGCCATTAAAGACTCGAGAGAGTCTACAGGTTTGAATTTATACTTATTTTCTGCATCTTTCATAGCTGACACATGACCACATTGGCTGTTAGATTCAAGAGCATCATGTCATGTTGTGAGCAAATTATCATTTTTTGATAATCATCAGGAATAATGTGGCTCTTCTCTTAAAATTAAAATCCCCAATGTTGACAAACTAATTGTTACTTATATTGGTAGTGTTAGGATTTTAGATGATATTGTCTTAAATAATGTCCTTTATACACCTGGAATATGTTATGATTTAATATCCATTTCCCAACTGACCAAAGGTCAACAATGCGTAGTTGCTTTTTTTCTTAACACTTGTGTATTACAGGATCTCTCCACTGGCAGAACTAAGATAATTGGTAGCATAAAATTTGGTCTCTATCTAATAGATGAAAGCATCTCGTTATCAACTAATATTCACGCTAGTAACTCTGTTCTTGATGATAATATTTGGCATTTGAGATTAGGACACCTATTTGACTATATTCTTAAACGTGTAGTTTCATTACAGAATAATTTGTCTTCTTTAAATTCTTCTAGTTGTGGTACTTGTTTTAAAGCTAAACAGATTCAATTGTCTTTTCCTTCCAGTCAAATAAAAATTGCTTCATGCTTTGACTTACTTCATGTTGATGTTTAAGGGCCATAAAAAGACCCTACTCATCAAGGCTATAAGTTCTTTCTTACTATCATTGATGATTTTTCCTGTGTAACTTGGATTTATCTAATACATAATAAATTTGAGACTTTCTGTCATCTAAAACAGTTCTTTTCTTTTGTAATAGATTAGCTTGGTGTTAAGATTAAGCATGTTCGTAGTGATAACAGAACTAAATTTATGAACCATGATGCTTCTGTCTATTTTCTTGAAAATGGTATTATTCATGAAACCACATGTGTTCACACCCCACAACAAAATGGGGTTGTAGAAAGAAAACATAGACATATATTGGAGGTTTTTAGAAGTTTACTTTTCCAAGACAATTTACCAATCAAATTTTAAGGGGAAGCTGTTAGGACCGCAATCTATTTGATTAATATAATTCCCTCAAAAGTCTTGCATTATAAATCTCCATATGAAGTTTTATACAAGAGACCCCTAAACTTATCTAATTTGAAAGTGTTTGGGTGTTTAGCTTATGCTAAAATTCCAGGAAGATTAGATAAGTTTCAAACTAGGTCTATCAAGTGTGTTTTTCTAGGGTATCCAAATACTCAAAAGGAGTATATTCTTTATGATTATAAAAATGATATTATTCTTGTTAACAGAGATGTTATATTTCTTGAGAAACAATTTCCATTTTTAGATTAGCTTTCCACTATTAAAAAGCAAGATCAGGTACGTAGTCATAACCTATTTATATTTGATGATATAGTTGCACCTATAGCTGCACCTACAGTTTATCCTGACCCCTATTTGAACATTGGTAATGAACCTATTCCTGAATCAAATGAAAATCGTGATGCTCCTAACAATGAACCTAATTCAAATAATAACAGAAATACTACCTTAGATAATAGCAGACTTATTAGACATAGAAATGCTCCTAGTTGGCTTAGAGATTATGACTGCTCTAACGTGGATTTTTTTAATAAAATAGACAAAAAAGGGGAATAAGAAAATTTTATACCCTATGCAACACAGCATCAGTTATGCCCACATTTTTGAATCATATAAAAAATTTATAGCCTTAACAGACGATGTTAGTGAGCCTAATACATTTGAAGAAGCTATAAGAGACAATAGGTGGATTAAAGCTATGCAAGATGAAATCACTGCTTTAGAAAGAAATCAAACATGGGAAATAGTGGATTTACCTCCAGGTAAGAAAGCTATAGGATGCAAATGGATTTTCAAAAAGAAATTTAATGTTGATGGTACCTTAAATAAATTAAAAGGTAGATTAGTTGCCAAAGGATTCAATCAAGTAGAGGGTATAGATTACTCAGAAACATTTTCTCTTGTTGTAAAAATGACTACTGTTTGTTCTATTTTAGCTATTGATAACCATAATAATTAGAATCTGGATTACATGGATGTAGATAATGCTTTCCTTCAAGGGGATTTTGATGAAGAGGTATATATGAGAATTCCTCTAGGATTTAGCAAACAGGGGAGAAAAGGGTATGCAAGCTAACTAAATCCTTATATGGTTTAAAGCAAGCAGCTAGGCAGTGGAATATTAAGTTTTGTGAGGCCTTAATTATTGAGGGTTTTGTTCAAAGCATATATGATTACTCCTTGTTCACCAAACAAGACAAAATGATTTTATAATTTTTCTAGATTATGTGGATGATCTTGTGATAACTGGAAACAGTGCAGCAGGGATAAAGAAAACAAAAGACTTCCTTCATATGAATTTTAAAATGAAAGATTTGGGTCCACTAAAATATTTTCTTGGCATTGAGGTTGCTAAATCAAATAAAGGGTTAATACTAAATCAACAAAAGTATACCTTAGATTTAATAACATATATTGGTTTAGGAGCATCAAAACCAAGGAATGTTCCTTTAAATCCTGGCCTAAGGCTTAATAGTGAACCTAAAAAGGGGGAGAAAGATGACCTCTTAAAGGATTGTACTAGATACAGGCGTTTGATAGGGAAATTATTATATCTGACTACCACTAGACCAGATATAAGCTATGTTGTCCAATTAGTAAGCCAATTCATGAACAGCCCTAGGAAATTGCATTTAAAGGCTGCCTTGAATGTTGTGAAGTACCTGAAAAAGGATCCTGGTAGGGGCCTCTTATTTCCTTCTTTGGGAATCATGAAAGTAGAAGGGTTTTGTGATTTAGACTAGGCCTCATGTCCAGAATCACACAGATCTGTTACAAGATACTTGGTTAAGTTAGGTGGAGCCATTATTTCCTAGAAATCAAAGAAACAAACTACAGTTTCTAGATCATCTGCTGAAGCAGAGTATAGAGCACTGGGAAGTATTATTTCTAAAATTAGTTCGCTTACTGGATTGCTTAAGGATTTTAATGTTTGTGATTTAACTCCTGTTTATGTTTATTGTGATAGTAGAGCTACGATTCAAATTTCCTCCAACTTGATTTATCATGAAAGAACAAAACACATCGAAATCGATTGTCACTTTGTGAGGGAGAAACTTCAAGATGGTTTGATCAATTTGAGGCATGTTGTGTCTGAAGAGCAACAAGCAGATGTTTTAACCAAAGCCCTTTGTAGGAAAATGCATGAACGCATGTTGAGCAAGTTGGGCACCTTTAATATTTTCAGGACCAACTTGAGGGGGAGTGTTGAGAGTTAGAATAAAATAGGTTTTAGGCTATCATTGTTAGGTGTTGGGCTGTCATTGTTAATTTGGTCTAAGCCTAGTCAGTATTACTTGCTTTACTCGCTCGTTTCTTATTTCTTGATGTGTATTTAAGGCTGGTTCAGGTTGTACTTTGGAGGCTAAGTAGCCGAAGATGGCATTCAAAATAAATAAAAGTTTTCCATTACCTTTCTGTAATTTTCAACATCAGAGAATTACATATACCATGTTGGTTCTTTGTCAACAAATCCTTTTAGACTTGCCTCTATTCCTGATATCGTGTATCTCTACTTCAAAAACAACCCATTGACCGCCCAAAATGGAGAACCACTGAATATTCAATCCAAGCCAGCAGTAGCAAGCATTGGTCGTTTCCATATGTTTTTGTTGATTCAGTACCTGCTTCCACTCATGTTATATCTGCTACGCTTGAAGCTATACTTCACAACAATCACTCTCTCTCTCTCTCTCTCTACAACATATATATACTCTCTCCAGACTTCTGTATAAGTAACTTTCTAGGAGGAATTGATGGTCTTTTTACATAACTTACTTTGCATAAAAAAGTAGTTCATTATGAATCACTTTTCTATGAGTAGAGTAAAAGATTATATATATATATATATATATATATGAAGAGAGAGTGTTTTTCAAGACCATTCATTTATTAAGGTTAAACTGGGAAAAAATTTTCGGACAAATATCATAGTTTAACTACTTTTTTTATTCTGATAAGGTAGTTAAAATGACTTGTGTATAACAAATCAGAGGGAATATTTTGTATATATTCAATCCTGTCTAATTCATAAAATTGCATATACATACTAATGTGTTTGCACGACTTGGTGGATTTGAAAAGGGATTAAATTTTGTGAACAAAGTGCTCTGCGGACGCTTCCAAAATGTTTACAGTGGGAGCCACAGGAAAATTAAAATGGTAATACGAATGGCTGAGCTTTACAAACCCTACGTGTTTCTTAAGGCCACGTATGTTTTTAAATTGTTAATTCTGTTTTCATTAATTTCAAACTTATATATTATATGTTAATTTGATGAAATTTGTAGCATAACATACTTGGAATGATTATTGATGATGTTATGAAAATATAAAACTAACAGGTTCCACGAACGAACAAAGAAAAGCTAAGGAAGGCAACAAAGTTGGAGAGAGTTGGAAGCATTGATTGGACAGAGGACATGATAAATGTCCACGTTCCTGGGCCTCATCAAGCATGCAATCAAGTAATCTTCCAAGAATCTCCATGAAGTCAATAAAATCCCATTGTAGCAGTACTGGACCAATGTGAAATGTGTTAATATTTTTATGACTTATGAAAAATATGTGTGATTTGTCATGAATTTTATATGATATATTAATATTGTTAATTTTTCCTTGATTTTTTGTCTGCTTAAAAAAAATTGGAATTTTTTATTTTATATGTAAGATTTTCTGGAAATGGGCAGTGGCAAATGAAGAGTAAATGTAAATGAATATAGGAGAATTACAGCTAAGTCTCAATGAAGAGAATTAACTATTACAATATATATTAATATTTGAACCAAAGCCATGGCCTTAGTTTAATAATTAATAGACCTTATAGTAATTAATATTTTTTTGTGAAACTTCAAGGTAATTCTTCCAATGAATATTGGTGAAGTAGAGCAGAGACAAAGCTATGCCTAGGGTTTTCAAAAAGAGAGTATTTCTCTATTGAGACATGCAAATTTGGATTTGGTAATTATACTTAGTACAGGAACTCAGTGCCCGTATTATCTAACCTATTGAAACTCATACTAATGGTTTTAAATGTATACACTTGAAATTAATGAATGAATGTGTTTATCTGAACAATTGACATAAATTTTAAAGGCTCAAATAATACAAGTATTCAATGTCTATAGTTACTAAATTCAAATCCAATACACACAATGCAAACAATTTTAGGGGCACATTGTCGTCGTGGAGTCTCATTTATGATAGAGAAGGGCAATATTGCTCTATTTTTTAGATTTTCACAAACACACTACTCCTTTTAAAAGGTAAGAAACTGGATATTCTTTTAAAAAAACTTTTAAGACATTTTTACCCTTTTAACTCATTTTAAAAATTCACATATAGTACCATAATGTTTGATTTAAATTATCTAAAGTTAGATCTATGAATTTTTGTGAAGTTTATCTTTTTAAAGAATAAAGAGAAGATTTTATATTTTATTAAAAATAATAGAAATGAAAAAATAATTTAAAAAACAAATTTTCATAAAAAATTTCAACTAAAGAGGATTTAAATCCCATAATGTTCATATATAATCTATGTGGTGGATGACTGTGTGGAATTGGTTCGTGGAGGACAAAACAAGTTGAAAGTTGACATGACCCAACTCAAATAGCTAGGGACCATTCGGAAAATTAAAGGCATGATTAAGGATACTTTTAAGAGTCTTGACTCCTGAAAATACATTTTTTATTAAAAATTTATATGGCAAATTTATCGTTGTTTCTTGCATTGATTTGCGGAGGACAAAACGAATTGTTTTGAACCGTAAAATACGTAGCTCTTTCTTTACCAAAAAGTGGCACGACAAAAGCATATTTTTAAGACTCGTAACCCTGAAATACACTCTTGACCCAAAATTGACGGCAGAGTTGTCTTTGTCACTCCCCTTGTTTTATTTTACAACATTTTTCCTGATAAAATTATGAATGCTAATCAAATTAGTTAATTAAATATATAAATTTCAAAAATAGCTTGATTGAATAATACGGGCAATTGCCCAATTTTCACCAAAAAAAAATTCAAAAATAGCTAGCTAGTGTTCATTTAATACGAGAGGAAGGGAAAGAAAATTATTTAATGAGTGAAATTAAATAATGAGGGATAATTTTAAAATAAACTACCTTAATGATGAATCATTATTTTATAAAAAACATATTATATTATGAAACATCAAACCCCTTAAAAATATATCTTATAAAATGGGGCGGGTAGTATTCAATACTTGTTTCCCAGGCTCTTTAACTCATGTATTGTTTCTCCAACATCACTGTATGATTGTCTTTTTATTTTTCTTATTTTCCTTCAACGTTAATTCTTTTTTATTGATGTTTGGATAATTAATTTACATAAAAAGAAATTAGATTTAAAAAGTGTAAATAAAAAATTGGAAAAAAAATTTACCTGCACCCGCCAAGTTACAGCCTGCCTAACCTGCTTTTGCTAGCTGTATGGAAAATCAAAGACTTATTGAAATTATAAGACAAAGACAAGTCAATAGGGGAACGAAAGCTCAGAAAGCTAATAACTAAAAAGGAGGATCAAACACGAAGAATAGTCAATGATACTTTGACGTGATAATACCTACACCAAAACTTATTGTCGGGAGATTATGAGTGATAAAGAAATCAAAGCCTCACATTTAAAAAATAGAAGATGGATTGAGAATATATAAAATTTAAGGTATGAATAATCAAATTATTTAAATAATTTTAATGAAGTAAACCACTCTTAAGCATATTTAATATAAAGAGTTTAATAAAGAGGAGTGGTTTTTATATCGCTATTGCATTATCAGATCTATCATCTATCTATGGAGTGTAACGATAACTATTTTTTGGCTATTCCATTATTCTTATACTTGGAATCATAGACTTGCACCACTCATTTAATTTCTACTCTATACTTTGGACCGCATTGATGAGTTACATGAACTATTTATAAGTTAAGAATAATATTTGTCTTTGTACATTTTATTTCTTTAATTAATCCATTTTATTTTCATTCTTTTAAACAAACACTCGGCCCCTAGCTATATGTTATATTAATTGATATGTTAATCATTTTTATTTAAAATATAAAATTTTTTGTTTAATAAATCACTTTTTAATTTGATTTTTCTTCATTCTATTCTTTTAAATGAATATATATATATATATATATATATTAAACCAGAAAATAAAAATATGTAAAAAACTGAAAAAAGTTGAACTAAAAATGAAACATGTGAGAGAAACAAGAATTAAATAACGAAGAAAGAGAGAGAGAGAAATTCTGCAAGCATTTTTTCCATAATATGTGGGCTGGAAAAATTTTGAATTTTTTTATTGGCCAGAACTTGATTATTTGCGTCGAGTGCTTTCATTTAAATCCGTGGGAGCTTTTCCTACATTGACTTGTCTTTATTCATTATTTTCTTCAAGTCTACGACGTAAATTAAGGTTTCATTGATGACTACACGGTGCCCTATTGCCCATTCATAAGGGTAAAGAAATTAATTAAGCGAATAAAGCAATTATACAAACATATATATGCAACCTGAAGCTGAAATTCTGCAAAAGATGAACTGTGCAACGAAAATCATGACTTCAAACACATATAATCTCTAATCTCCATTGCCCATCATCATACATTAAATTCTTTTTATTATTGATGTTTGGATTCTCCCATTAGTTTACAGGAAAAAATAGATTAAAAAGTAAAATTAAAAAATTGAAATTTTGTATACCTGCACCTGCCAACTTTCAGGTTGTCCGACCCATTTTTCTATTTCTATGAAAAATCAAAAGACTTAGAGAAATTATTGGACAAAGACAAGTCAATATAGGAAGAAGCTTCAGTGCGCTCATTAGAAAGAAGCATCAAAACGAAGAATAGTCAATGATACTTTTGACTAAATGCGGGGAAAAGTGGTTCCTATGTCTCTATTGCTATCAGATCTATCTATGGAGTGTTACGACTAACTTCTTTTGGCCATTCCATTCTTCTCCTTGCAGTCATCGAAATTGCACCACTCCTTTAATTTCTGTAATATACTTTTGACTAAATGGATTTTACATCACTATTTATAAGTTAGAAATAGTTAAT